>NC_088203.1:86627151-86930182 GCF_037126465.1 Ornithodoros turicata
AGCCAAATCCTTGCATATTGGCCTTTGGTCTCTGTCAATACGGTGGCATGCAGCATCCGCACCAGGTGACAGTGGCGAGGAGGTGGTTTCCTCTCCGCCTGGAAGAGTCCTCCAGGAGCACGTCTATGATGAGAGGCTCCTGCTCGTCGAGTCTCGAGCAGGGAAGGATAACAGTAATGGTAACGGAAACAGAAACGGTATATTACCAAAATAGGAGATGGTAACGGAAACGGAAACACATACCGCTGTCCTCCATTACCGGAAACAGAAACGGAAACGAAAATTACCATCCGGTATTGAACTCGGGTAATGGCTATTACTTTTGTGCTATGACATTTAAGTGACTTTTCATTTCATTTTTGTATTTTAACGACTCCATTCCCTGTAACACTCTAAATAATACACGAGAGCATGGAAACAAAGCGCAGTATTGGATATCGAGGGTGAATCACTCACTTGCCTACTCGTGACATTGCCTACCTACACAATATCAAGACATGAGACTTACACAACATAGACTACACGCACAATACTCCACCGTAGCACGAGGATGACAGCATATATGTATATATTTACTTTCTTCATTTCACCGTGGCTATGGCAGTATCGTGTACTACTATCGCCCACCCCATCATCATCCAATGTATGTGTGTGTGTGTGTGTGTACTACTGAGAGCGTCCGCCTATGAACGCGACATTGGTTGAAGGTTACGCTCATCTTGGGTTGCTGGACTCAGAGTGACTGAAGACATGTTCTTACACTTCTTTAAAAATCTTGCAAGATGTGCGCATCTCAACGACGTAAAATTACTTCTTGTGTAGTGTGTACGCGTGACACCGAAGCAGCACTTGGTCAAAACAGGGTGCTGACAGAGCCAAACGGGTTGTCCTACCGCAGCTCTGTAACAGCCATTCCATTACCGGAAACAGGAACGGAAACGTAACGGAAACGAAATTAAAAGCTGGTATCAGAAACTGATAACAGAAACGAAAATATAGCAGTAACGAAAATGGGAACGGTAACGAAAATACGTCCGTTATCCTTCCCTGGTCTCGAGTCTTAAATTATATTACCTATCCTACACCTACACGCTAACAAATGAGGGCGGGGGGGGGGGGGGTCGAGGTAGCTTGCCGTTGTTGGCCGTAGAGTCACTAAATAGGGGTACAGAGTATCGCATTCCTTTTCCGCGCCGGAGCCGCCGTTCGGTGTCCTCGATTGGGCCGATCGTGTCACGTGGTTTCTCCTTCCAAGAACGCGCCGTCCATGTTGAGTCCCCTCCATCCAAATCCGGTTTCCTCGGTTGCGAGCTGGCTCGACTGCGCGCAGTTCTCTTGCGGAGAAGGGAGAGGTTGGCATCACATTGCTAGGCGACGCAGCCGCGCCGGACCCAAGATGGCGGAGGGACACTGTAGATGAGAGGTGCGCTATCCGCCCCTTGCAGTCAGACTTGTGCCCGTTACTCGAAAAAAGTAATTGATTACCGTTACCGTTACTTCTACGGATAAAGTAATTGATTACCGTTACCAATTACTCGACTCCAAATCTAATTGAGTAATGAGTAGAAAAGTAACGCGTTACTCCGGTCGTTACTTTGCATTCACGCAAAATATACCCGTCTCTGTGTGCCTCAAAAAAGAGATAGAGAAGAAAAAAAAAGGTTCAACAGCTTCACAGCTTAAGTAACACGAAAAACAAAAACGTGTAGGATCTGTACAGTTTGAGACAAAGGTTTACGGAACATGGCACTTGCATATTTCTTCAACGGAGTGGCCCCCCGGTTGCTATCAGGAAGTGATCGAATGAGGAATGGACTTTATTCACATCTCAGTATCTGCGTCCGCTGCACTTTGCTGAGAGAGTGTCGCTCCAATAGAGAAACGTAACACCCCAGTGTTCCGTAAACTTTTGTCCCAAGCTGTATGTATACTGTATTTATCGCCCGGGAAGACGTTGACCCGGTTGTGGAAGAGCATTGCGTGGAACTTCCCCATGACTCCCTCAACCTCCAAAGCTTCAGGTACCACCACACTGGTGTAGGAAGAGATTAAGGAGAGCGACCCAGAAATTTCAGAACATCACTACAATGACCTCCGCGTGCTATAGTAGAACGGCCCAACAAAGGCTGACGGTACGAGGGGCTTGACTTCGGGCAGAGCATCTGAAAGATAAGTTAATCTCTGCCGGAAAAGTAATCAATTACTGAGTAATCGATTACTCAGAAAACTAATTGATTACTCGAAAAATTACTTTGACAGTAAAGTAACTGATTACTCGAAAAATTACTCAAAAAGTAATTGATTACAAGTAACGCAATTACTAGTAACGCGTTACGCACAAGTCTGCTTGCAGTAGAGCTTCTCCAGCAGGTGGAGCGCCCTCTACCAGCCACGTGTTAACATTTGAGTAGTAACTTCGGGCGGGACTCCTCCTTTCCTTCGGTTTGACTTGTCTCGCTAAATCGTGTCCACTCAAGCGAAGCTTATTACAATCGCTCAGTACAGCGCACCTTTATTTAGTGCCTCTAGGTTAGACAAAGTTACACTGCACGTTTGTAATTTTTTGTAATGAAACATGTATAAGACGCGACGAGCTTGCTATGCATGACCCGAGCCAGGCAAATCTCGCCGAAATGAAAAAGGAGTCGAATACTCCCAATTTCTTCCGTGGGTTTGACATTTTTATGGTTGCTGGTTTTTACGGGTTTCTTTTTCTTCTTATGCTTTTTTTTTTTTCGGTGGGTTTTACTTTTCCACGTTTCTGGCGGATGGGTTGGTGTTCTCTTTTGATACATTCCTTGTGGAATTCGAGGGAGAAGTGAAATTGCGGTACTACACGATTATCCTGATAGGAAAGGCCCGTAATAGATAATGAGTTTTAGCATACCGTACGCTGTCGCTTTTGCGTATACGTAAGGGATAGCGTCTTGGTTCTGCGCAATGCGCTGCTTATGTCTTGCGCGTGCGAACCACCAACGCTTTCCCTTACGTGCGCAAAGGCGACAGCGTATGTTATACCACGGTTATACTGAAACTCACTATTAAGTGTGCAGCAAATTACGCGGAAATCCACCCCTCTCATCTCCTACAGGGCTTTCTAAACGGGAACAACGCAAAACGGCGTCAGTGCATTGTTCTGACTTTTTAGCTCCCCGGCACTGGGGTTTTAACGCTTTTAATCATGAGCCTAAGGAGTCCTTACGTAATTATTAAGCTAAAGGTGCCGTCATGTCTACTGTTCAATGAAAGAACGTCTAACAATTGCTGTGTAGTTCTGCATTTTAAAAATTTCATTTTCATTTCGAACGTTTCTGCAGAATATACTATTAAAGTTGTGCAATGCGCTCTCACAGACATAATTTCGTTGCTACCAGAGAGCCACCAGGCCAAGGAAACGCCAGCTCAGTATCCGCGGCAATTTTAATTGAAATTCATTGTCACCTGTACCGTTTGTGAATAGTTTATGCAAACTCAGGGACCAACGTAGCCGTGACCTACCTCTCCGCGTGTTTTAACTCTGCATATCTAACAAAAACCATAAAAATACTATAACCGTTCAACCGTAACATAACAATTGGGCAAATCGACAAGTTCTGAGATTACATGCGTGCGGAAATAGAATTTCGCAAAAGTCAGGGATTTTGGCATGAGTCCAAGTCAGCACACGTTACGACAATACCCCGGGAAATCTTCAGCCGAATGATGTGCATTCACAGATCCTTGCATCCACAGATCCCTTTGACAGCGCTACTTTGTCCAAAAAAATGTCCAGGCAGTTCATGGGCCAGAAACCGTGTCATAACAACAACCAACAACTTTAGCTACAGTATTTCTAAGGCCAAGTAGAGCAGGAACAGCCGCAACGCAGTCAAATCGTGTAGTCAAAGCAAGCGAGGATACGCACCCTTTACAACCCAACATTTTGCGCAGCGCCGGTAGGGGACATACGACGCTGGCTCCACCTGCGTGGTGCAAGGAGCGGATAGCGGTCTTTCCGCGAGGCCCGTTTCTTGAAGAAAGCGCACGAGGTCTCGAGCTTTTGACAGTCGTACTGCATAAGAACCTTCGGGGAAGAGGATGTGAAGGGCGTATGCTCTGCTAATGTCGCACTCAATTTCATCTATGAAAACCTCCACGACGAACATTGCGTAAGAGTGTCCTTGCCCAGGCGTCTTCACATTAGGCAAGAATGCACCTAGCGACAAGCCACCCAGGTAGCACATAAAGTTGTCGGAACGTTGCAGCAATGTACTCAATGTGAGCGGAACGTTGCCAACAAAAAGTCAACGTATTTGCAACGTTCCCTGCACAACGTTACGAATTTCACATGGAGAGTCGTTATGACAACGTTGATGAGTAAACGTTGCCTTAACATTTTTGCCGTAACGTTCACTGTACGTTTCCTATTCAGAATTTTGGAAGTTCTGTTTCAAGTGTTTTCCCAATGACATTCTATGATGAAACTTGCTCAGAAGTATAGAAGTCATGCTCATAGCTTGCTGAGAAGTGGCAGACATTTCGTGTACATTGTGGTTCTTCACAGAACAATAAACAGTGAAACTGCGGGCGGACATGTTCCTATACCTATATGCTCTGCCGCTAACGCAGCACAGGGACACCTTGTAATTGATTCCGACCCGGTAAACATTATTTCAAGCTGCAGAGCGTGTAGCGGACGCGCGCAAACGGCACAGGAGAATCCAGATCCCCTGGCGGGAGTTCTGTACATGCAATAATTTAGAAATCACATTCATATATTTACAGGTTTGCTTGCGCGGCATTGTAGTTAAAATATGTTTTAAAAGAACCAGAACAGGATATTCATTACATATTGCAACGATTAAGCACACGTAGAGTTTAAACTATCACATTAGAATGTAAGCCAGCAGCCGCTATCAGAGGAGGCACAGTAAGCCGGTTTCCCGGCCGCGGAAATAGTGTCGCCACTGGCATTTCCCGCCAAATTCCGGCTATTTACTTTCCATTCGCTCCGGTCTCCCACGTGACCCTTCTCGATCATGATTGGCTGAGGCTCATTTAACCGGTGGATTCGCCCGCGTTCGTTTCTCCGAGGCGCCGACCCGTCTGACCGTTGTGTAGCTCGCGTCTGCGGTGATTTCGTTTCGTGGATTTCGAAGATCTTCGAGCCATGGATGAACGCCTGAATGAAAGGTAAGCAGACAAACGTATGATGCATGTCAGTGATCAGACGTTTAATACTGTCGCCTAACTGTGTGCACCTTGCCCCGTATTACATCACTTTCTGCCGGTAAACAGTCATGATCTGGTTGATGATTCTGCGTGGCGTTGCTTCTTGTGTTTTGTTCCGCTGTTCGAATGTGTCTGATGCTTAATACACTGGTGTGCATGAAAAGGAAAACAGCGTGCATCGCGTACGCAGGGCTCCTCCAATTTTGGCATTAGTCGACATTAGACGCGTAACGCTGGCATGTCTTATAGAGCGTATTCAGCCAATTAACGTTGCCTGTGCTCCGGTTTACCATATTATTAACAGGTTCCCTTGTTTTTTGTTTTTTCATTCAGACACCGACAGCTGTTCGTGGCCCTGCGATCCGCGAGCATGTGGCCCCTGTCACCAGAAAATTCGACAGTTGTGCTGGGATGAAGCGGATGGCTTCTGCGACTCATCACGTGCTATAGATATGTATAATAATATCTACTTTCTCCAAACCGAATAGGTTCTCTTAAGGATTGTATAATATGATAGTCACGCTTTCTGTTGCTCGGCGCTATTTATTCTCTGTTTATTCTGCAGTATTCTGTAATAATCGTGTAGATTTACTTGCATTCAAATGTTGCTTCTTGTGTATATGTTTACCGTGTCAATAAATTTGTACATGTGAATTCCTTCGTCTTCTGGATTTTCATTTTCTGCTTCCCGATAATATTAGCAGATGACCTGGCGAAGCGCTCGGAACAGGGAGGGGGGGGAGGAGATGAGTGAGAGGGTGTGGAGAGGGCACGCAGCGCACATGCGCAGTTCGATCAGCCAGCGCGCGCTCTTTGGCGCCGTTTTCCGGCTATTTTGTCGTGATTCGTTACGGATGATCACGTGGTCAAGGGGGGCGGTGGTTTTCGTGGCGAAACTGTGGAAGCTACAGCTGCACTCCACTGCCGCTATCGTCATCAGCATCGAAGACGAACAGCCGCGAAGCCGAGGACCAGCAACTGCTCTCAACGGTTCTTCTTTCAAAAGTAAGTTGCTTTTTTGTGTTTTCATCGTCTGCTTCGAGCTTTTCGCGATGAAACGAGTTAGACGTAGAATATCAGATGTTGGCAGTCGACAGAGGCGTCGACGAGAAGCTGAAAATTGTCGTTTGCACCTCGCGTCCATAGACGATATATGTGACGACGATATGCGTGAAACTGGTGAAATTTCGGACGTTTCTGCCTCATCTGCTGCTGATGAATATGGGAGGAGGGACAACGTTGTAGATGTACGTGCGTCGATGGAATTTCATTTGACTTCCGGGGTGTCAGATATTTCATTGGATGAAGTCTTGGTCACGAATTTAGATGCCAGCGGTTCTGGTGGCTCTTGTACCAGTTCGGAAATATCAGCCGCTGAAAGTGTGGCTGACAGTACATGGCCGGTGGAGCCTCGCGCTGTGCAGACAGAGGCACCTGATGCCGCTTCGTTAGGGGATTTAGGAACACAGATGTGCTTGCAAACTAATTTGAAGGAATGGGCCCTGGACACAAATATATGCGCATCACATCTCACAAGACTACTGAAGATTCTACAGCCCCACCATCCGGAGCTGCCCGGCGACGCACGGACGCTCCTGCGTACTTCTAGAGCCACTAAAGTCACTGAAATGGGTAGCGGCTCGTACTTTTATTTTGGCGTGGCCCCTGCGCTTTCCTACATTGTTTCGAAAGGCTGTCTACCAGAGGGGTGTAGGACTCTGACGCTGACTGTCAATATCGACGGGCTTCCTATTTCCCGAAGTTCACGATCCCAATTCTGGCCCGTACTTGTCCTTGCAAAGGAAAGTTCAGTACAGAAACCGTTCATTGCAGCCTTGTATGTTGGTGACAGCAAGCCTGATAATGTCACAAATTACCTGACTGAATTTGTTCAAGAAATGAACACCATTACTACAGAAGGTTTCATTTTTGGTAATGTTAAATACAGCGTGAAAATCCACGCCTTCGTTTGTGACGCCCCAGCCAGGGCCTTTGTGAAGTGTATAAAGGGGCATAATGCTTTTTTTTTGCTGTGAAAAGTGCACTCAGAAAGGAACATATTCTAGGGAGCATAGGAAAGTAATATTTCCTGAAACGGACAGTCCGCTTCGCACAGACGAGAGCTTTTCTTCACAAGGCCAGCCAGAACATCACCGCTGTGCATCTCTTCTTCTTGCACTGAATGTCGGACTTGTGACCCACTTCCCTGTGGAATACATGCACCTTGCTTGCTTAGGAGCAATGAAAAGGCTCTTAGTACATTATTGGGTTTGCAGCAAGCCTTCTCCTTCTCGGCTACCTGTTCAGTGTAGGATTGAGATATCACACAGTCTAGAAAGCTTCCAGACTCATACTCCATGTGATTTCAGCCGCAAGCCACGTTCTCTTACCGAACTGGATCACTGGAAAGCAACAGAATTTCGGAGCTTTATGCTCTATTTTGGACCTATTGCACGAAGAACCGTTTGGGGAAAGCATACTATGATCACTTCATGGTGCTTAGCACTGCTTTGACTATCCTTGCCAGCCCTCGTTTTTGTGGAACACACTGGACTGTAGCGGATACCCTTTTGAAAGAGTTCGTTCGTGGTGCTGGAAGATTGTACGGGGATGGTATCTATGTGTACAATATCCACTCTCTAGTGCACTTGGCTGATGATGCCCATATGCTTGGTCCAGTTGACACATTTCCGGCTATCCCGTTTGAGAATTTCTTGGGTCAGCTTAAAAGGCTCCTGCGGTCAGGGGTGCTTCCGCTCCAGCAGATTGTAAGGAGGATTTCGGAGACTGGACCAATGCGACCAAGAAATCCCGGCCACGAAGATGGTATACGACTCTCTCGGAGGCTTACCCAAGGCCCAGCACGAGATGGTTTCCAAGGCAGCCAGTATGCAACCCTTTTGATCAATACCACGTTAATGTCCATCAAGACATCTGATTGCTGTGTGCAGCTGCATGACGGTAACATTGTAATCGTCCGAAACATTCTTGAGGATGATGGAAACATCATGATCTGTGGAAACTTCTTTGAAGCATTGCGTGACTCGTTCAGGAGTGGCGTGCCATCCTCGGAATTGGACATATACAGGGCTACAAATTTGTCTGCAGGCATGTCTGTGTGGAGTGCAGAACAGATAAAGGGCAAATGTGTTTGTCTTCCGTACAGCAATGGCTACGCTGTATTTCCTTTACTGCACCCACAAGACCCTCAAACGACTTAGTGTACAAAACACACCTTCTTGTATATACTGTATATAGCTACCTGTATGTATTGTACATTCTACAAGATATACTTTGGTCTGCCACAGGATACAATACACAAAGGTACATACAATGTGATTGCTGTTAGGGAATTGTGCTCAGGTTATTGCTTTCATTTGCGTTGGCCGTGGTGCTAAATAGTTTGCCTTTTGCGTTGCAGGCGAACATCATGTACAGTGTTGTGCATTTTACTGAAAACGACGATGTCGCAGTCGTTCCCAGTGCTTGGTTATCCAATGGGGCAGCACTGTGGCCACCGTACAAGAGTACCGCCAGGATTACCAAGGCCATCAGAGACATGGAATCCCCTGGGCTTAACTGGGAAACCCATGAGTGTAGAGAGCTTTCATCTGGCAGTAAGTGTTGTTGAGCGAAATGCCCCGGGAACGGAGTTCTTTTGCAACTGTTGTTTAATGGGAAGGAGAACTTTCACCACATACATTGCAAACACTCACATTGAAAAACATTGCATCATATCTTATATCTGTCATCAGCATTGCACTACATGGGAGAAGGGCAGACCCTCCTTAATGACTTCTGATGATGAACGGCTACTGATGATAGAATCATATTTTTAACATTGTCACACTTTTGATCTGCTTTCTGTCTTTCTTGCAGGGATAGATGTAATCAAAGCTCTTGCTGCAAAACAGTAACTTGAGTTGTTAAGTGTCCACTCATAGTAACTGCTAAGTTTACATCATGCAGATTCATATGAAGCAGCAAGACAGAAGGAAAAGAAGGCCGAAGAAATGTCAGACCTAACAACTGATGAAGAGTCATCAAGGAAACGCAAAAAGAAAGTGCCCCAACGCATATTATCATCATCAGAGGATGAATGCACAGTGGAAGGGGAGAACGATAATGCTCCTCGCAATCTTGTCCTGCCATCAACGTCCACCTTTGTGAAGCCGCCACCACCACGACTGTCTACACTTCCACACCTTCAACCTCAGACACGAAAAACCTTTCACAGTGGTGCACAAAGTTCTCACTCACAAGGTGTGCATCGAAAAGACCCCCACAGTGACTGTAGAGTTGAGAGTAACTGTCATGTCTCGCTTTTGGTAATACCGCTGTCATTCCCGTCACTGATATCCACACCGGAATAAAGCTGTGATGCTACCAGAGTGTCGAACCAAAATGTTTTTTTTTTTTCAGTTTGTTTCGGGTTGGGGTTCGGTCATAAAAGTTGGGTTCCGGTTCAGCTCCAGTGTTTGTGTACCATATATCAGTTCGATTAACTTGTCCAGAGGCTGTAAACCAGTTCAGATCCGGTTTGAGGCTCTAATGTGCTACAAAATTATAGGTAGCTACTATAAACGATACAAGATCTCTTAGTTATGTTTTTTATGCATTCATTTCTGTTTTTCAACCAACAGGACCCTCTTTCATCCCTTCCCCAAGCAACCTGCCGCCAATACTAGGCATGCAGACCGTTCGAATCCCCATGTCACCCCCTCCCCCCAGGATATGATTTAAATCGTGAAAAAAAAAAGAAATTATATGCCTAGATTATAATGGTAACATGTCACCTTGAAGTGGAACATATTTTTATGTAGCATCTTCATATGGCAAATGAACTACAAACGCCCTATCGAATCCTTAAGACGTGCCATCTCTGGCGTCACTAGGTCGATGTGCTCACATAGTATATATAGTAAAAATAACGCTTAATTCCGGTTTTCGGGTTTGGTTCTGCGCTCTGGATGCTACTACTTAGTGAGAAAGCAGTGTGTGATAGGTAAGCGGAGCGACAGGCAAAGACACATAAACAAAACACAACACAATGGCTTAAGTGGCATTTCCAGCCTCCGTGTTGTGTTTGGGTTCCGTGTCTTTGCCCATCGCTCAGGATTACCTATTATGGAGTTTATCCATCAGCTAGCCTGCATCTATGCCATTCTGTATATGATAAAGCAGTGATGAAATCGCGGTGCTTCTTTTGTTCTTATGTGATACTTAACATGAAGCGCTCTCTGCTTTAGCAGCTGTGATGGTCTGGAGTTGAAAACGGTAAAATCGAATGAAAACATTGTGAAACCTCATTTCTGGGTAGAAATTCTATGGGTCAGTTTAGATGGCAGTTTAGGTAAAAGTGGGCTCTATTGAGTACGACTGGGATCATAGGACTGTTGCTGTATACCACTGTAATTTGAACCATCAGTGGAACTGAGTTTTCTCATTCAATCTCTCTCACTTCAGCATTACAGGTCAAGGTTCTAGGACTCCTGGAAAAAATTGCGACAAAAATAGACGACCAGCTGAAAATTTTGCGGAACCTTCACACGAATGCAGATAGACAAGTGCCAGAGGATATTCAGTCTGTAACATCACTTCTTCCCGTGGCCTCTGAAGACGCACTACGAGAGCTAGAGCTGCTACTCGAATGCCAGCAAACAAGGACAAATCTGGTAATTTGCCTGCACCAGAGTTAGTCACACGATGGAGTCATCACTGAATGAGTGATGAACTATTATAGAAAAATTATAGGGCACTTGATTGCGGGTACCTTTTTGTGTGCATCTATTTTCATGTTTTGCCTAGTCTCTGTTTTTCATAACATGGCTTTGTTCATTCACTCACTATGGCCCTTGACATCTGTGTGCTGCAGAACCTGCCTGCTGCCTGCTAGAAGTGATTGCATACAGCTGCGTTCAATTAAGATGCAGGCACGTGGTTCAGAGTTTGCAAAAATTACTGCGTGTGCATTTTGTCATTTCAGACTTTGCGCCTTTCGCTAATTGGTGGTGCCTCACTGAAAGATGCCGTTCGTCATATCATGAACCGATGCATGGACGACACCTTTGCCAGCTGTTACTGCATGACAGGTCGAAAGGGAAAGCTTCCATTCGCATAGCTGAGACTGCTGTCTGTTATTACTGGTGTGTTTTTTTCCCGCCTCCTTTTACTACTGTGGCATGCTCTGTGGGACATATGTTCAGCCTTGCCTGTACTGCTCTTTACGATATTTTCATGTATTTTAAGGTAGTCCCGCATAGTCCCTTGTCATATCTTTGTGACTTTTGCCACAGGTGCACTACGCCAACTGTTTCCAACAGCTACAGACATTTCCGTGAAGTGCCTTGTGGGAGATTGGCTCAGACATGCACCATCAAGAATCAAGAGGCGGTATGTAGCTGTTTCAGTCCATGTGTACCATAAAATAGACCTCTACTTCTCTAAGAAATTGCAGGCAAAAGCAAAATATACTGCTGCAAGTATCAGAAAACTCGCCATGTGCCAGCGTTTAATGGCTCTGTTCCCTGTGGGCCGAATTGAATGTGAGGTTGATGTGCGCACTTGCCGTTACAGGGTGTTTATTTTAAATCAGATTCTGAGCCACTGCCTTTTTTTTTATCACTGGGCTACAAGCCGTGGTGTAATTGCAATAAGATCCATTACAACAAACGTAGAACTTCTAGCTGCTTTGCATGCCTGCTCTGAACAAGCGGGTTGTAGCGGGTTAGTTGGTTGTAGAACATACTTGATTGCAAATGCAGCAAGAGACACGGACAGGTAGGTTAAACAAATACGGCAGGAGACCTGCAGACTCGCAACTAGCAGAAGTTTAATGGGAGGAGACAAATATTGCCTACCTGTCCGCGTCTCTTGCTCCAATTGAAATCAAGCATGCCTGCTCTGCACTTCAGCAGGAATTCACTCTGTCTCTCTCGTGACTGATCTTAGAGGACAGTTTATTTCACACCACATCTGCCCAGAGCGATCTGTATATCTCATATGAAGTGCATAGCATGTACACTGTGCATCCCTGCTTCACTTGTCTCTCAGCCAGATTACTGTTCGGTCTAATAGGTGAAACAGGGATGCACAGTGTACAGTGTACCTTACGTACATGAAATACACGCATATACAAAATGTATAGCCACTGCATTTATCTCGCAGGCAGTCCCACGGAAGCCAGCCTGTATTGGAGCACTGACACGACTACCTTTTCCACACTGTCCACTTCGCTACTTGTGCCAAAGTCCGGCGGTTATCTGTGATAATATACTGTGATAGTAGTCCTGATGGCAATGGCAGTCAGAGTTGTTTTGTTTTAATGAATATGCTTCAAACATAATTATAATATACCCCCTAGCAAATGTTTTACATGTGTCAATAAATTTTTGAAAACCTTTCTCCGACCCTGTGTATTTGGCTCTGTTATCTGTGGCGCACAACGTACAGTTAGCAAACGTTACAGCCATGCCTTATACAAACGTTACAAAGTAACATGTGCGGAACGTTACTGATCCCACATTGCAGTAACGTGACATTGCGTTGCAGTAACATTGCTGCAACGTTGGCAGAAAACGTACAGGCAACGTTAAATTCGCGGACATTATCAACATATGGGCAACGTTACGTGTTAACATTCGCACAATGTTACCGCGACATTCAGTGCTACCTGGGCATTCTGGGTCACGAGCAAGCCGAGACCTTTGAGAACCCTTAAAAGCGCCCACGGGAAAAAGGGAAGGGAGGAGCACCAGGGAATCTCTACTAGTCGAGTTGTCGATGTTCGTCCGAGAGCGCCAACGGAAGTTCTGAAGCCGTCCCAGCGACTCCGACCGCTGCCTCGCCGTGGAGATGCGTTCCGTGGAGGTGCCCGCCGACTTGCCCGCACGGTAGTGATGACTCAAGCCCCCAATGAACGAAAGAGGACTCACCGACGGCCAGGGGGATCAAGAACTCCGCCCCTGAAAGAAAGGAGGTCACCGCACCTTGCCAGACTGTAAGCCGAAACCTTGTTGTTCTGTTGCGGCACTGTTGTGTAACTAGATGTCAGGGTAGATTAAATGATATTTGTCTTGGCACTTCAGTCTCTCGTGTGTTTTACTCAGCGTGGACCCGTGCCGATTTGCGCACTCATCACAAGGACGTCCGTCAGTATGCCAGGCCTGGCGTAGGGGAGATGAGTTTCCTGCATAGTATGGTATGCACGGCATTCTGTCAGGATATGTGCGATAGTCTCCAGATGATTACAGTGACCGCAGCTGGAGTACTCCCTGGAGCCGATCTTGAACAGTTGCGAGTTCTAGAACGCAGATCCCGTGCCTAACCGATGGAGCATTGTCTGCATAACACGGGGAAGATCCTTCGTGGGAAGAGAGGGTCGATGATTATTCATGATGTCCTGTATGCCTGGATGACGCACCTCAATTAGCTGTTTGACGACCATGTGACTATCGGTGTCGGCCGGAACTGGTAAGGATGGGCTGCAGCTGTGGTGTGCTGAGGATGCTAGCTGGTCCGCTCGTTCGTTGCACCTGATGCCGACATGAGACGGGATCCATTGGAGAGTAAGAGTTTTTGCAACAAACTTAACCCCCCGGTGGTCAATGAAGCCATGCGTGAACACCAGAGTATGCGTAGACGACGCTTATCAGGTTCTCAGCCGCCATCCTGGCCACCAGGGCGCTGGACTCGCTCTTCTTCCGTAAACCCGGGGTGTGAAGCGTTGTTGCGGCCACGAACTCACGCCATGGCGGCGTAGGAGGACTAGCTGGGAGCCGAGGAAGAGCCCCACTGTTGGCTAGAGAGCTGGTAGCATAGCCAGGGGCCCTAGGGATGTGTGTGTCCTTCGTTCGAGGTCGGTGAAGAGGGAATGCTTGTTGATAGAAGTTGATGCATTAACCAGAAACTGGAGTCCTTTGAGCTCAAAGTGGACATTAACAGGCTTTTTCTTAGCTTCCAGGCACGTTTGGGTGACACTAGAGAAGGTTGGGAGACCAAGCGCAGTTCTTATTCCGGCGCGATGAAGGCGCTCAATGGCCTGCCACTGTGTAGGCGCAAGGCCTACGTACGGCGCCACGTAGAGAATGCGTGAGAAGATGAGGGCTTTGTGAAGGGTGAGCAATGACCGCGCATTGCAGCCCCATGATTTTCCGCTGATTCTGCGAAGCAGGTTGAGCGTTTTCTTTCCATTGCAGATAGTCTCGTTCACTTGCCAGCGTAATGCGCTATCGATGGTCACACCAAGATATTTACATGACGCGCATCTTGGGATGAGAGTGTTGTTAATGCTGAGGCTTGAGAAGTATTTGCCCACGTACTTTCCACGGGGAATGCAGACCATGCATTTTGACTTCTCTCGCGACGCTTCCAGCGCTCTCGCAAGCAGCGCTGCATTGAGCCCGTCCAAGGCAATACCAGATGTATCACGAACTTTCTCCTTGTCCGTTCCCACGATGCGGAGACAGATGTCGTCCGCGTAGATGGTGAGATGAAGGGCGTACGGTGTAGGGCGGATTCCTCGGTGAACCCCGGCCATGATTAAGTTGAATAGTATAGGTGATAGAACACTGCCTTGTGGGACTCCTCGCTCAAACTTCTTCATCGAACTAATACACCCGTGGACGAAGACATCAAACGTTCTGTTGGATAGAAAGTCACAGAGATATCCCAGCAGGCGGCCAGCGACCCGATCTGCTTCGAGCGCAGCTAAACATGCCGAGTGCGTTATCGAACCGTATGCCTTCTTTACATCAATGAAGAAAGCGAGAGCAAACTCATTGGACTCTCTCGCTTGCTTCAGGTTAGTAGCCACTTCGACGCATTCAAAAGGCCATACAGAGACACCTGGCCACCCTTGCAAGAAACCGCTGGCGGCGCTTTGCGAGCTCTTTATCTCCGCGGACGCACTTTCCAGAATATGGAGCATACTCAGGGCACTCTCTACACCTGTTGCTCAACGGCGCCCCTTTCAAGCACTCGCGCTAGCAACCTCACGCTCGGAAATCGACGTTGCAAATGAATACTGTGCCCGTCTAACGTCAGCTTCGATGTCTCAGGGATCGTCAGCTCGTGCCATCCCGGTCGTCCTGGAATCCTCGCAGGAGCAATGTCTGGATGTCCCGTTCTCCTTCATGGAGTTGGAGGCTGCCCTAAGGAAATCACCCCCTCACACCTCTCCTGGGCCTGACTGTATTACGTACAAGGCCCTGCAAAATCTACCCCTCCATGGCCGAAGAACGGAAGAATGCAATGATAGTGCCGCTCCTGAAGCCAGGCAAGTCTCCACACGCCATTGATGCCTTCCGCCCAATTGCCCTCACCAGCTGTGTCGGGAAGGTTATGGAACGGATGGTATTCGCACGATTGAACTGGTATTTTGAGAGCACCCGATTCTTTCCTGAAGCTATGGCTGGTTTCCGGCAAGCGCGGTCCGCGATTGACAATGTCATCGATCTCGTCTCCTCCATCCAGCAAGCAAAGTCTGATGGGCTCCTAACGGCCGCTGTCTTCCTGGATGTAGCGAAAGCATACGACAGTGTTCTCCATAATGTTGTAGTCGCGTCGCTTCAAGAAGCTGGTGTGGGTGGCTGTTCCCTTACCTGGTTGCAAGCCTTCCTCTCTGACAGGTCTCTGTTCGTACGCACAGCAGATGGTGACAGTGCCAACTACTTTGTGCATCGTGGAGTTCCACAAGGGAGCGTCCTCAGCCCGCTCCTGTTCAACGTCATCCTGGCACATCTCCCTTCTCTTCTGCCCAAGCATACCAATATCACGATCTATGCCGATGACATTTGCATATGGACCTCTGCAGCGCGCCGTGATGCCATTCAGCGTCGTCTGCAACGTGCCTTAGACCTTCTTGTGGCGCATCTTGCTGACCGTGGGTTGTCGGTCTCGCCGGCTAAGACAGTAGCTATGGCATTCACGCGGCGCTCCTTCACCAAGTACCCCCTACTGCTAGCTGGCTCTAGACTGAACTACGTCTCGCATTATCGGTATCTAGGCATCATCATTGATAGGGGACTGACATGGTCGCGGCAGATCAACTCCCTTTCTGCTAGCGCCCGCATCTACTGTAATGTGCTCCGGCACCTCTGTGGATCCACATGGGGCCCGTCCTGTGCTGACCTCCATCGTGTGCACTGCTCCCTGTTGCTTGGCGTTATGCGCTATAGCCTGCCTGTCCTTTATGGGCTCTCCAACACTCACGAGCGGGAGCTGCTCAATATTCAAGCCAGAAGTCTCCGTCTCTGTTTGGGAGTGCCAAAGACAACCGAAACCTTCTCTGTTTTGGCGGAGGCACGCGAGCCATCGGTGCTTATTATTCGCGATAGTGTCGCCTTACACGCGTACACACGTTATCTTGTCCGCCATCCAGCCCATTACCTCTGTGACATTGCGCAACGTTATCCCGCATCTGCATTCGGTCAAGCTATTTGCCGTTTACGAAGCAACATCCCCTCAACTTCCGCCCGGACTTCCTTTGCGCCACCCATGTGGACACTTCACTACCCCACTGTACAAACGTCAATTCCGGGCCTTAGGAAAAAGAAGGTTGTGCCAACAGTTGTGGCCTGCCAACTGACCTTGTTCCACATCTACAGTCACCACCGGCATCGCACCCAGATATACACCGATGCTTCAGTCTCTCTAGTTGGGTCGTCTGCTGCCTTCTGCATCCCAGAGGATGGAGCTGAGCACGGCTTCAAGCTCCCTCTTATGTCATCTGCTGAGGCCGAGGCATTCGCACTACTGGCCGCTTTGAGACATGTCTCCTCGTGTGCGCCCAGGGCCTGGTCGGTCCTCACTGACAGTAAAGTGGCTCTGGAGGCGCTGGCCTCTTACTCTGCCGCAGTCATCAGTGACACCTATACCACGATCATCGCCCTGCACTCTGAACTTGTATCACTGGGACACGAAGTGGTGTTCCAATGGATCCCGAGCCATGTCGGAATTTCAGGCAATGATCGTGCTGACGCTCTTGCTCGGCAAGCCCACGACGCTGAGCAACCAACTGTCTTTCCCCTTGCGCACTCTATGTGCCAGCTGAAAATCCGCCGCTTCACTGCCAACCGCACACAGCTCTTTCAGCAAGAAGCTATACGAACCAATGCCTTCCTCAAATCCATTGACCCTTTAATGACATATGCTGTGCCTGGCCGCATCCCGCGCCTCGAGGAATCGCTGATTCATCGGCTGCGGCTGAATGTGGCCCGAACTCCTCTCCTCCTATTTAAGATGAATCAGCACCCATCACCTCTTTGCCCAACGTGCAACGTAGAAGCCGATGTGCCACACATTCTCATTGCCTGCCAGCGGTACGAAGTCCACCGATCGAGTCTCCGGCGCCGCCTTGCTCATCTAGGCTACCGAGAGCTTTCCCTCGCGGTGCTACTTGGCCCTACCCAGCACGCTGAAGTCACGTCTGCGCTGACACGATTCCTTCGGGAATCTAAACTCCTGGGCATTCTCTGATGCGCAACGATTAGTGAAGGAGCTGTTACTTCTGTATTTTTTGATAATTTTCTGTACCCCAGCTGTTTTCTTCTGTTTGCTTGAAAGCATTAGGGAATAGCAAGCCCACACCGTGGCTAACCTTTCCCTTTCCTTCTTACTTTGCATTAAACATATTCCCCCCCCCCCCACTTCAGCGATTGCGTCAGACGCGCTCAAGCCCTTCCGAAATGCTGTAATGTGATTTAGGAAGCAATTGCCCCGCTCCAGGACCCAAGCCAGCCTTTTGTGAATTATACGATCCAATAATTTGCCAACGCACGAGGTTAGAGCAGTGGGACAGTAGGAGGACAGTTGACTCGGTGGCCTCCCCGGCTTTAGGACAGGTATTACTCGAGCATGTTTCCAATCACATATGGGATGCATCCAGATGTCCAGACGTTGTTAAACAGCTGGAGCAGAGCGTCGAACTGGTCATCACCTAGGTTCTTGAGGGCCTGGTTAGAGATCCCGTCCGGGCCAGCTGCACTGCGCCGCTTTAAGCCTAGGATGGCGGACTTCAGCTCGGGCATTGTGAGGTCGTCCTCCGCTGGGGAACCGTTTGCTACAGCGTGGCTAGGAGAAATACGTTGGGCACTGCAACTTGCTACACGAGCTAGATCACTGGCATAGTCTTCGGCTATGTCCTTAGGCTTCCTGTTAGACGCTACCGATAACGTCACAAGTGGGTCGACAGGTTCGGGAAGGCTTTCAATAGCTCTCAGGGTATGCCAAACCTTAGTTATTGGAGTATGGGCATTGAGGGAGTCGCTGAACTGTCTCCACTGAGTCCACCTTAACTTCAAGGTATACCTTCTATGGGCAGCGCAGACACGCCTGTAAGCGACCCAGTCGCCCTGAAGACCAGTTCTCAGAGCTCGTCGCCGTGCTCGACGCCGCGCAGCACGGAGGTTGACGTATCGGAGGTCAGGGGCAGGCATACTGGCCAGGTAGGATACTGCTTTTGAGCTATTAGCCAAGGACACCTTTACACAGTCGAGCAAGGTATCTGCCGTAGAGCCGACCAATCCTTCCCTGAACTTCACCCAATTGGTGATAGTTTTCGTTTTCCTGGGGCCGTTACTGCGTCTCGGAGGTGAAAGCAGAATAGAGAAATGATCTGAACCCCATGTGTCAGGCTCGGCTTCCCACTTTAGGGTGATATCAGGAGAGACCAGAGTCAAATCGATGGCATTTATGTAGCGCGACGAACGCATATGAGTAGGAGAGCCGGTGTTGAACACCACGAGGTCGCTGGAGGAGAGGTAATTAACAATGGAATTACCACGTCTGCAGTTTCGGCGACCACCCCAGAGACTGTGGCTCGCATTGAAATCTCCGCACACAATTAGAGGACCTGGACAAGCAAGCCGCAAAGCCTTGAGAGATTCGACGTTGGGCGGAGCATGACCCCACTGGTATACAGATATGACGGTGACTGACTTGGAGCCGACCTTCAGTAGGCACCCTACATATTCCTCAGTTGAAGAGCAAAGGTGGGATAGGTCAATTTCAGCCGAGCAACGGACCGTTTGACAAATAGCGATGCCCGCGGGAGGCGGTCTGCATGGTGGCCCTTGACGCTGTAGGAGACAAATGGTGGTATCTTGAACGATGGTTGGGTAAGGCTCTCTTGTATCGCTAACACGTCGAAGTCCATCTTCCGTAGAAGGAGTTTGAGATCGGCCTGTTTATGAATCAAGCTTCTAGCATTACATTGAAGGATGCGGTGCAGGAACGCTTGTTCCTATGTTGAACTTGTTTCTATGTTCGATCATAATTGTCCGCTGGTCGATGTACGAAAGCCGGTGTTGTTAACGCCTGCTGCCGGCGAGAAGCAATGGTGCTATAACGGCTTCGAGTTGGAGGATCGATTGGATTTCTGCTAGTGCAGTACATTCAGGAACTGCCGAAACGATAGCCTTCAGTGCAGCAAAGAGAAGCTGGATGATGACCATGGGCAGATCTGCGCCTTCTGGACGGTGTAACACCTTACGGTAGGCTGGCTGGGAATGGAGTTAGAGCGGGGGGTCACTCTTCTTTCCACGGGGTTGTGGCGGAGAGGCATCCTTTTCCTATGGACGGTCTACAGGGCCTAGAGGGGGAAACTCAGTTTCTGCCCAAAGCCCAAACGATCTGTTGTTGCGGTCCCTGGAGGCTCTTAGGAGCGGGTTGCACACCCCTATGTGAAGGCTTCTCCTGAGACTTTCGTGTACCCAGCGCCTTAGGTTGATTGCGACGCCTTGTTAGCCGGACTTTAGCCTTTGCCTCTCGGTAGCTGCTATTGGAGCGAGAGCGTTCCCTGGAGATGTGCCGTTGCAACTTTAGGGGTGGGCAGTCCCTTGAGGTGGCCACATGACGCCCTTTGCAGTTTATGCAAGTAGGTACGGGTTCAGGGCACATCAGGCTCTCGTGGGAGGACCCGCAGTTAGGGCATGTTTTCCGTCGGCTACAGCATGCAGCTACATGACCGTAGCGAAGGCAATTGTTGCACTGAACTATGCGCGGTAAGTACTCACGGACTTGCATGGTCAGGAGGTGAAAGCTGACACACTTGGGAGGTTTTGGCCCAAGGAACGTGAGCCTCACCGCACCAGCGTCCCGTCTTACTCTTCTAGCTGCTAGGAGAGTAGGGAGAGGAGGAATGAATTGCACCGCATTGCACGCTCTCTCACGCCTCTTTTGTGACAATTATCATTGTCACAAAAAAGGCGTACGCCTCCCGTTTTCAACAAATCAGGGCAGATAACGATATAATTCGAGGTGATGGTTCGGTGCTGTGCGGTGAAATTCATTTCTAAGATTGTATATGTGTGTGCCACGATCGTGTTATCCGCGCTTCCGTCTATTCACACGAGCGTCAATGCCCAGAACACTCCAGCGGAAGATGCGAAAAACGCCATAGCTTTCTGCTGTCACGTGAGCGCCAGCGCTCAACGTCGTGTCTTCACGTACGCTGCCAGCCGTGGGGAATATCCTGCAACACAGCCACGAGATATTCCGTGGCGAACGACAGGAAAAGACGCTGACGGGTGTCGTCTGCTATACGTGTCGTCTGCTAAGCGCACGGTAGGCCACTGCCTATATTCCGGCACCGCGTGAATGGTCAACGTAACACTGGGCGGAACTTCGGCTCCGTGAGCAGTTTTCGCTTTTTTCTTGCACAATAATCTCCGGTGAGGATGACACTCCTATGAATACGCGGTGTATGGAGCCTTTCGCGTGTCCAGGATGGCACGAAGGCTGTAGAACGGTAATTGCGTGAATAAGTTTCTTTGCATAAAATAGTCCTCTGCCGACTGGTAGATGCGGTAGATATGGAGGGGCCTCAAAGGCTAACAGACGCGCGAGAAATTTTAAAGGTGGATATAAACAACGGGTGGAGGTTAAGTTCCTTTAATGAACGCAGAAGAACACTAAATGAATCTGGAGCACATCCTTCTCCACTGCCTGCACTACCAACCTTTTAAATCCACACTTTAGGTGTCTCTAAATCAGCTGGACTCTCGCCGTGTCACTCTGTCAAAATGTATTGGTCCATGGCCAAATGCAGCCCACCCTAAAGCACTTCTCAAGACTTTGGACACCGTTCTTCGGACTTCAGTCCTCACTGTGAGGCAACTCGTTATTCCATTTCACCACTCTACCACCAGCAACGGGGTAGAGTATTGCCGCTGGCGATGAAACTCTCCACTCATCCTCATTCAACTAAAGTTCTTACTGAATGAATTCTGAAGGTATTAATGAATTGCTAAAGCTCAGACTAGGACGTCAGAAGACTATGGCGAAAGATGTAATCAACATAGCGCCTAACACGTAGGGTTCGCGCTTTTCATCACGAGCAAAGGAAACCTTCTTCCACAAAATCCACAAACTAATTGGCGAGAGAGAAGTCCATTCTCGTACCCGTGGCAACGCCGCATTTCTGCCCTCAGAATGTTCTGCTGCACTCAAACGTTCAAGCCGAGGACAATCTCCGCGAGGAGATGCAATAGTATCACTATCACTACAGGAGTGTTGGTGGCCATGGCAGCAGTGAGAACCCACACCTCACTATAGGAGGTGGGGAGGGAGGGCAGTTCCTTTTTCGAAGCGCGCGGGGATGGGGGAGGAGTGTACGGCTAAAGTAATGTGACTTTGGCGGCGGTTCAAGAAGTATACTATGACGGGCATCCGTGGTACCCTTCACAAACAAGATACGTCTTTGCCAGAATCGTTGACGAGTTGCCAATAATTCTTGAAGATTATGACGCGCTCTATTGTTGTCGAGTCGTCAACCGGACGCCGACGCCATGTTGACGCAAAGCGTTGGTCGCGATGCAAGGGGAAAGACACGTGTGCATCGCGTCCTTGAATCTTTTCAGTTTGGTAGCAAATCCCCTATTTCAGAGGCGCCTGTGGGTCATAAGCCGGCGACCCCGTAGATTAAATTCAGCGCGACAAAAGTACATGTCAACCAGCCGGTGAACTGCATCAAGATGGCGCCTACCTGCTGGCTGATAAGCGGATTTCGCTTGGATTCAGGATTTTTGGGCGGTGCTACAGCGACTCTGACGTCAAACCAGCCTCCGCCCCCGTGAAGCGGCAAAAGATCAAAAGATAGCCAAACTCTCTCCAAACCAAACCGCTCTGGATTTATGCGACGAAGAGCGCTACCTGCTAGTGCCTAAAAATCCGCTCTCTATTGATCACTCACAATGGTACAGAAAATCTCATACGAATTACTCGCGTAGCTTTTGTGCAATTTGATCAAACACAAATAAAAATAAATCAAAACAGAAAAGAAAACACGATAACACGGCATACCATAACTGACCAATGACGACGCGCCTTTGACAAAGGCCAGCCGCCCGAGCGGCGGTCGTCTGGAAAGCGCGGAGCAGACGAGTTCTGCAACCATTGCCTGCGAGGGCAGTCGACTGAGCACTGCCCCCTGACTGGCGCACAAAAGTACATCACCATGACGTTCTTGCGGCTTGGCCATCCAGCTGCAGCGGCAATACGCTCTGCAAGTAACCGAGCGTTCTGCGCATATCTCCTCTCCTGGTTATTTCATTCGGGAAGATAGCAAGCCTCTCCTGTGATGGCTAACCTTCCCTTACCCCTTATCAAACAAACAAACAAGCCCCATTGGCTACGGCGGTGCCCTCCCTCTTCTCTCTCACTGCCTCCTCTCATGCGCAGAGACTCACTTGCACAGCGTATGCTACTTTCCAAAGTGGTTTATTTTTCTTTTTTTCATTTCTTTTTTATTTCCAAAGGAAATGAGCGCCAGGTACAAAAGGGATTAAGATCCCTGACGAGGAACCTCGTGCTCTACAAGCAGTCACAGCGAATTGAACAACATAGCAATAGATTACAGAACAACATACATTTTTGACAGTTTTAACAGCACTAGTGACTAATACCAAGAACTTTTAACATCAACAGAACAATTGTACCAGTAATAGTTCCAGTCATTCTTTTAATGAATTAATCTACAGGGGTCAGTATATCTGCATTCAATAACTCTTCCATCAGCGTTCTTTTGTATACAGGTAATGTTAGAAAAGACGTTAATAGGTGGCCCATACTATTGCAGAAATTTGGTAGCAAATAGTCAGTCGCCTGCATGCCATAGTTCGAACAACTATAAGGGTAGACATATAAATTAAGCTTTCGTAGTCGGTAGCGTTCAGTCGTGGTGTTTAACTGAATCGCACGTGAATAGAAGCTGTTGCACGCGGATAACCCATGTTTTAAAGTGCATAAGTGACGTATTGACAATATTTTTAATTCCCGAAAGGTCTCAGGAGACACTGCCTTAAAATTCGTAATTTAACGTAGTGCTCTCTTTTGCAGTGTATAAATTCTAGTGTAATTGTCGAGCTAGTTAATCCCCACTCCAACAAACAGTAATAAAGTGTGGGATAAATTGGGGCGTAATAAAGTGTCCCTCTTTATTTGTTATTTATTTAATATAACAATTAACTTTTCAGGAGACAGAAGTGGTCGAACAAAATATTTCTATTTCTAGATAAATAAATAAATTAAAAAATAGTTGTTTTGTTCTTGTTTTATGCACACGTATCCGTAGGCGACTGTTTACGGAAAAGTTTGTGAGAGAACTGTTCATAATTGTTGAACAGAGCGCATGAGGCCGTCAGGATGTCATTGCCAAGACTGTACAAAAGGGCTAGACCAGACGGAACGGTGTTCCGAACACAAAGGACAGCGAACTATGGCGATGTGAGATGATATGAACTGATGGAGCGAGTTGCATGATAACTACGACAACCACGACGACAACGATGATTATGATGACCATACTGTGGGCAAAACAAAAAAAAGAAAAGAAAACGGGGGGAGGAGCCGCGAGCTTGACTTCTTTCTTGAGATCCGATATAATGACAATGGTTAAAGGAAGGCGAGCCTTTGCAACATGGGTGCCTTTTGAGAGTCTCGAGTTCAGGAATCCAATCCTTTTCCGGAAAAATGAAATATTATGGCATATTCACGGGCTGAAAGCCGCGTACGTGCGGTATGTCCTCCTCGGCTGCCAACGCTACGAAGGACAGCAGTCCAGTCGCCGGCGCCGCCTCGCCCATCTGGGCTACCCAGAGCTTTCCCTCCAAGTTGTTATTGGCGCTACTGAGCACGCTGAGGGCACAACTGCGCTGCCACGGTTCCTTCGGGACGCTGGACACTTCGGCATTTTGTGATGCTTTCCTGCAGTGCCTGCCTGAACAACGGCTAATGCAGGAGCAGTTTTTCTTTTTTAAGGGAATAGCAAGTCTCTTGTGTGGTTAACCTCTCCTTTCTTCATGTTTCCATTAAACATGTCCCCCTGTTGTTTGGGTAGGAAGCTACGGCCCACCTAGGGTACTGCATGAGAACGTTACATATTATCCTTCTTATTCGATAGAGAAGGGTTAATTTTATCAGAGCTCCGCAATATTCATCGTCACACTTGGAGCGGGTCACGCTTGCTGCGCGTAGCGCTAATTTTCCAGGAAGTTCTCGAAGTTCAGAACTTTTTATAATATACAAAATGTAACGGCACCTCTTCGTAATGTTTTCTTTTCTTTTTGTCGTTTTTTTTTCGGATACTGGCACAGAAAGTCATAACTATCAAACCAAAAATGATTACTGTCGAAGATGTAGCAGGAAACCGTGAGCAAAATAATCCAAAATTTGAGAAAATAGCAGGAAATTCATTTTTTCAATTAAAATTCCGACATGAGGAAGTCGGACTATAAGTACGCGATCAGGGTGTCATTTGTTGCACGGTTCTCTCTACAACAAACCGCAAACAAAATCACCGAGATACTTTTTGCTACACTCACATACTTTTTATTTTTTATTTTTTTACTAAACACCTAATGGGCTGGAGGACCTTCGCAACCGAGAGGTCACCTCTTCCCCACATTGCATGATGAAGCGTGTTCGCCCCGAGCACCTTTTATATATCCTTCATCCTCTCCTCTATGTACTGCTTGTGTCCTCATCCATTTCTGGGAAGCCCTCGTCATGATCTCATTTTCGGCATCATCCTCACCCACATTGCCTCATTTTTTATTTATTTAGTTTTTTTTTGCTCTCTCGGGGCACCGCGGCTTTGTCGCATGTACCGTCTTTCTTCCCCCATATTTCTCTCTACAATTCAATTCATCTTCCGACGCAAGCACATATATACGAACGCGTTATTCCATTAGGCGACTACGTGAAAGCAGGTATTTTAGGCAGGAGCAGGCGGCTGCGAATGACCTTTTTAGCGTAGCGGGGGGAATTAATCTACGTACTCCTTTATAGCATAAAGGACTCCGAGGCCAAATTTACCGGATTGTAGTCGACATGTGTAAGTAATTTATGCGCAAGTTCTTGGTTCGCATCGTTTACTTTCTCTTGTTAGGCCGCTATCGCTGCCGCTATTTGTCTGGTCACCGAAGGAATAAACGAGAAGCGCTCATCTAAATGCAAATAGTGGCGCTATCCTCTGGTGAATTTCATTACAGAGGCCGCAGCGCAGTGAATACATTCCTACAGATCAACCTCACACGCGGTCGCTTCGATAACATTGGACAATGAATGGCCTTCTTTCCCGCACGCGGTTCGTTTTACTGGTTCGATAATGCTTTCCACCGCAATGGAATGGGTGTTGAACGAAGGCAATGTTGTCACGGATACTATAGTATGGAATGCTGCTCGTGATTAGTGGTGTATATGTTTAGCGGATGGGTAGTGTAACCGGAAAGAGAGTTGTTACGTCACGGTTGCGACGGCCCGCATGGCGCGTGTTTCTGTGAATAGAACTGCGTAAACGCGAACTGCGTAGAACGCTGCGTATAACTGCGTAGAACGCTGCGTATGGAACTTCATGGCCACGCACCGTGAAAAAATACGCCTGTCAAACCGCATGGGGCGCAAATCCCGCCGCTACGTGCACAGCGGGTTTGGCGTATGTGCTTTACGAAGTGTTTGCAACATTCTCCTCTCCTTCCTTTTCCGTCCTGAAATGGTTGTTTTCCTGTGCGTTCCTTTGTGATTGATTTGCATTTGAAAAAAAAAAAAAAAAATGGACCCTCATCAGCGAAAGTTGTACTTGGAGATATCCTTCTGCAGGTTTCGTAAGAGCGGCCATTGCTCAGAAGGAAGTAGGATGCTGGACCGGACCCAGAAGCGACTTACTGCGCCGTGATTGGTTGCTATGGACGCTCGTGAACTCACTGTTGCGTGAAATATCAAACCTGCTGTGATGCAGCGAATCACGCGCTACGAGCAGCTGCGACGTACACACACATAAAGAGACGATGATGAGATGGGGCTGATGCCGGCGTGCAAAATTTCGCGCTGGGCGTGTAAACTCAGTTTTTACGCCAGAAAAACGCACCATGCGGGCTGACCTTAAACCTTCCCACTCTTACGTGTTCCAAGTGACGACGTATATTCACTCGAGACTTGAGTTGGTGGAGCTACATGTTTTTCTATCACTCTCTCTCTCTCTCTTGTGTCTGTTCTTTTTACTGCCTGGGCTGATGGCGTGCATCGAGACAGGTTCAACTCTAAAGCAGCAATTGCTACATTGGGCGTATACAGCATAACGTGAACGTTATGCGAACTCTACTATACGCCACTTGCACGCAAGTTGTGAACCGCGTGCTGTCACCATATAGGTCGATGTTTATATTCCCTGCTAGCATCGCGAAATGACTGTGGCCATGAGCAGTGTGCAGACATCGACAGATGAACCATGTATTCATTTCGTACGAGCGGCATTCTCGAGAATACTTCAGCCGAAAAGAGACGAAAAACGTCGTATAGCTTTCTGCTGCCACGTATAAGCGCGAGCACTGCTAATCCCGCACTGCCAACGGCACGATAGGTACAGAAAGCCCGCTTAATGCGCACCTCTGACTACGTTGCACGCAGACATATAAAGCCGGCCAATCACCTCAGTCAGCCGAGATGTTTGAAACACAGGAGCATGGGCTCTGAGTAGACTTCAAGGGCGAGTGTGAGACATCTGTCTGGGAAGTTTACTCGAAAACTTCAGGGGAAAAGGCTCAGACAGCACATCCGGCGGAAGGATTTGAACCCGTCCCTTACGAGTCTTCAGCATGGCCCCGGATTTATTTCGGCCACGAGCGAACGTTGTGCGAGGGGAGGGAGGGGGTGGGTATGTTTCATGCTGATAGAAAAAACAAGAAGGGAAAGGTTAGCCATGATGTAGGTTTGCTATTCCCCCCCCCCCAAAAAAAAACACAAACAAACAAAAGGTAAGATGCAGAAACGGCGCTATATAAAGAAAATCAGGGCGCGAAACCGTTATTTTTTGGGGTTCGGTTCAAGTTCCGGTTCAAGGCTATCGGTTCGGTTCGGATTTGGGTTCGGCGCAACCGAAATAACGGTTTGAACCAATATTAATCGGTTCGAACCCGTTTATGTGTTCTGTGCCAATCAGTCTTCCTCATGTGAGAATTAATATCAGGTTCCGGCGATGGCTTGCTCCTTCTTTCTTCGTCTTTTTCCCTCGCCTCTACACTTCGTAGGTACAAAGAACCGTGCACTTCACAGCAGATAATCTTTTACTGCACCAAAAAGTGCTGGGAAATGGCGTACAGCTCATCATCTGTTTGTGCTTTCTGTGTGCAAGTGTACTGGCGCGACCAGTTCGACTTCGTCGAAACTCACATCCCAATTTTTTTCTTTATCACATCGCATCGCTAGCATACCATTGAACTCCATTGCAAAAGGCTATCGTCAATTTCTCAAGAAAGAAAAAAAAAGAGAAGAAAGCTGACACGGTAGTAGATAGGCGTATTCCAGAGTCCGTTGCGCATGCCGACACGTTGCTCCCCGTTTAAAACAGGTCGCCGCTCCTGTGTCTCCTTCCTCGATGCTCTGGGTCTGGACCACACGCCCTCTTTCCCGTAGTCGCTAGAGGTCTGCGTTGCTTGCGGATGTTACTCTGCGAACTATTAAAATTTTTTTTAAAATGGATAAAATACCCCAGTGCGAAGGTAAAACAATGGGACAAACACAGACAGTGCTGTGCGTCGTCCCTTTGTCTGTGTTTGTCCCATTATTTTACCTTCGCACTGGGGTATTTTATCCATTTTAAGAATGTCATACCAACCCGCCCAAATTTTAACCTTATTTCATATTAAAATTTACGTCGCCTTCTCACTGCGACCCTGAATGAATGCAAGCAGCCGAGGCAACAATGCAAAGTGTAGCTGTCGTGTAGCGCATCGCTTCTTTTTTTTTTTTTTTACACCTAGAGTTACAAAAATAAGCAGGGATGTCGTGAACCTTTTGGAGGTGAGGCTGTAGGAGGAGCATGGACTCACCACTTCTTGGTTTATCAATTTGTCCGCTCTATGAATTCAACAAGATTTCGAGCGACGTAGGGAGCTGGTGCGCGGCAGCCGAGTGGGAAGGTATAGGCGTTTTTACTGTCTCGTGAACCGGTTACCGAATCATATTTTTTCGGTTCAGTTCCGGTTCGTTCAAGGGGAGAGAAAAAAATGTTCACGGTTCGGTTCGGGTTCGGTTCGGCAAAAAGTAACGTGTTTTTTTGCGGTTTTCGGTTACGGTTCAGTTGCGGTCTCGACCCCTGCAAAAAATTAAGAAATACAGGAAAAGACAGCTCCTTCACTAATCGTTGTGCAGCCTGTCATATAGGAGGTGTCAGAGAGTATACCCAAGAGTTTAGCTTCCCAAAGGAATCGTGTCAGCGCAGACGTGACTTCAGCGTGCTCAGTGGGGTCAAATGGCACCGCCAGGGAAAGCTCTCGGTAGCCTAGATGAGCAAGAAGGTGCCGTAGACTGCACCGGTGACCTTCGTACCGCTGGCAGTCAAGGAGTATATGTTGCACGTCTGCTTCTACATGACACGTGGGGTAAAGAGGTGATGGGTGTTGGCTCACCTTAAAGAGGACGAGTGGAGTTCGTGCCAGATTCAGCCGCAGGCGATTAAGCAACGACCCCTCGATGCGCGGGATGCGGCCACGCACAGCATGTGTCGTTAGCGGGTCAATGAATTTAATGAAGGCATTTGTGCGTATAGCTTCTTGCTGAAAGAGCTCCGTGCAGTTGGCGATAAAGCGGCAGATTTTCAGCTGGCACACAGAGAGCGTAAGGGGAAGGACAGTTGGCAGCACGCTGTACGTACTCGGTCCCACGGTCCGTCGAGATATGTGGACATTTCTGCCTACTCCTTATCTAATAATTAGGGCCCGCAAATTTAGGCACTAAAAACGATGAAAATAGACAGGCAATTAGGCCCTCAAAAACAGCGACACAGGCAATAAAATACAAAAATAGGCACGCTAATCTTTGCTGGTGGTTCAGAATGCTCCACCCGGGAAAATAGGCTATGGTACCGTACATGCTTTGAGTACTTGTATACGAATGCTGAGGCTTCCTAGAGCCACGCGATATTGAATACTGCTTTTACTTCTCCACTCTCGAAGATCTCGAAAGGCCAAGAAAGGCAAAATCTTTTGATCAAATATATATGAACGCCTTTCTAGCATACTAAGGTAAAAAAGAGAAAAAGGACAAAAGGCGCCAACACGCAGAAACGAAAAGCAAGATGCAACATACGTTTCCACCTGTAAAACAGGCTGTTATGGCATTTTAAAATGTTCAAAAAGGCTACAATCCAGCAGAGTCGATAAAAAGGCAGGCAACCGCCAAAATGTCACATTTAGGCGTTTATAGGCAGTTGAGTGTTACGCTGTAAACTGAGAACCGCGGCCCTGAGCACTCGCCCCCACTGCGAAGAAGCCTTTTTTTTTTTTTTTTTTGCTCCACCAGGGCGTAGCAAGCCGACACAGGTTTGGCTGACCTCTCCTTGCGTGGACGCCACCTCCTGTTTATTAAACTTATATATACCCGCCCCCCCCCCGCTAAAATTCCGTGCCCTACTAATAATGCAATCCAGTGTGAGAACTTCGCCTACTGTAGAACCCAAAGCGAACTTATTGGAACGTTTGTAGAAGAAAGCGCGTTGTTCGGAGCGAAAGTATTACAGAATTCGGAGACCTTGCTGACGACATTTGCGCAGGTTGGAATGGTTAATGTTCCAGTAAGACTGTTTGTGTGTGCGTGCGTGAACTTGTCTGTTCATTCTTTCCCTCTTTTCACTCTGTGTGTCCCCTCCTGCTTGGGCCACTGCGTGGCTCGCAATATTTCTAAACAAAAATATAAATTAAAACAAACGCATTTGGCGAACTTTGGCATTATCTTCGTCCATTCCCTATCTATTCGATAACTTTTTGTGCTAGCGCCGCGAAGCAACTGTGGCTAAGAGTGGCGTACAGACATGGACAGATGGAGAGATGACAGCAGGAAGGACTGGGGGAAAGGGGGGGGGTTAGTGTTCGTCCTGCGCCGCTAAAAACTGAACTTTACCGCATACCGCACGCTCTGCGACAACGCGCCCTAAGGGGGGCGTACGCCTTTTTGTGTCAATGATCGTGTACCCAAATTGACACAAAAAGCGTTACGCCCCCTCGCTCTTCGAATCAGAAGCGATAACCCTAACATTCGTGGCAATGGTTGGCGCAGAGCGTGCTATGCGATGAAGTTTAGTTTCTTGAGAGCGCTTGGGGAAGTGCGACCACATTCGTCTGGAAAGCTCGCCGGTTAACCCGGGGAAAACCTCAGACAGCACAGCAGGTGGCACGGTTCGAACCCACCATCTCCTACACGATTAAAACAAAGCTTCACCACATAGCACGCCGTAATGCCAACCATTGTACAGGGTGATACCTATGTCACTCTTGATTTGTGGAAAGCGCGGGGGTACGCCTTTTTGTGACAATGAACATTTCCGCGTAAGTGTCACAAAAAGGAGTACGCCTCCCGTTTTCAACATATCAGGAGAGAGAACGATGTCATGCGAGACGATGGTTGGATAGGAGCGTGCTATGCAGTGAAGTTCATTCAGACGTCGAGACTGCGAGGCACCCGAGTACGAATCTCGGTGCCGGCTGTGCTGTCTCGGGTTTTCCTCAGACGCTTTCAGACATATGACGGCACAGTTCCCTCAGAAGTCGGCCCAGAACGCACATTCCCTACACTCTTAAAAATGAACTTCACCGCATAGCACACTCCTCGCCAACTATCATCTCGAATGATATCGTTATCTGCTCTGATTTGTTGAAAACGGGAGGCGTACGACATTTTTGTAACACTTATGCTGTTCATAATTGTCACAAAAAGGCGTACGCCTCCCGTTTTCAACAAATCAGAGCAGATAATGATATCATTCGAGATAATGGTTGAATAGGAGCGTGCTATGCGGTGAAGTTCATTTCTAAGAGTGTATGGGCGTCAGTCGTGACGTCGCCCACATATGTAAGGCCGACAACGGCGAGTCCTTGCACCATCACCACCACCGCCATCATATTGAAGAGTGTAGTCTTCAGCAAGACCTTGGTACAACGAGTGCCTGCCTCCATGTGTAACCATGGAGGACACTGAGCACGTTCTCGTCCACTGCTCTAGAGAGGCACCTCAAAGGGCTACTACGAAATCTGCTCTCGACCGATTGGACAACTGCAACTTTGACCCCGTAAAAGAGCTGGGTCCTTGGCCACCTGACAAGAGGGATGCTGCCTCGTTAACGCTTGTCACATTTATTCAGAGGTGTGCGTTGGAGTCAGTCTATTAGGACCGTGTGATGCTTTGTGCGTAAATGTTAACCGGTAATTTTGGCTTTTGCCCGATAGTTATCGCGAAAGTGGAGGTTCTCTTTCACATTTTTTTCACCTTATTTCTGTTTATGGGATTCGCCGAATTCGTCGTGTGACGAATTCAATCTCTCTCTATTATTATTTTTCATCAACATCAACATCATAAACAACGAACAACGACGGTTAAGTTGCAAGGCAATTCATGATCCTTCTAACGGCAATATTTCCTTTACTCTGGAGCTGAATTATCCTGCACCGAGCAAAACCGAAAACCTCCAAGATAACAGTTTCGACTCGATCGGCATCCTCAACTCATCTCTATACGACGCAGCGCAAGAGAAACCAGCACGATTGCTTCGCTGCGGAAAGAGAGACGAAATACCAGCAACTGTCTAATACTCCATTCTGTAGGAAATACTAATGCTCAACAAACGCTTCCAAGCGCCAACCGGCCGTCACGTCGACCTGTCGAGAGACGACAGGGGCCCCCCGTTCGCCAAAAAGACGAGATCCACCAACTGCCGGAAAAGACGAGAAAACTTCTTTGTGGATGCCTGCTCACGTCTCGGTGGCAATGATAAAATTCCTCGCTTCATACGTCGGCCATGAGATCGCTCTGGAGAAGAAAGGCAAAGTCATTCTTTTCCGCATTGCATCGACCGCTGGAACTATTGCGCGTCTGCCGGTAACATCTTTCCCCCCTTTGAATTGCGACAAATAACTCTTTTTGCTCCTCAATAATTCATCCGTGTAACGAACGCCGACAAGGGACTGGGCCGTAATTGGTCATCACGAGAAATTTGCACCGCGGCACGATTGGGGGAGACTGGGAAATATATACTGGGAAATATGCCGTCCTTTCTCGAAGCGCGCTTTTATATTCGATGAAAGGCAATCGTTATACTTTGCCGCTGCGAACATTAATCAGGACGGTGTTTGAAAAGTGTCGCTGAAAAGCCTCAATTATCTCGGACAAAGAGGCTACGCAAACAAAGCCCCGGCAAAAGTTGGATGGTTCTCTTTGTTCTATATCTCCGCTCTCGGCAATTAGCTCCGATCTATTGGCCGCGGGAATAAGTGTGTGGGAGTATAGGTAGCCGTCAGCTTTACGTTAACTGCATCGATCCTTTGTTCTTGGGCTAATTTTATACTCTGAAAACAGAGCTTTACCGCATAATACGCACATGGCCAGTCAGCATTCAAAGCGATACCGTGCCTGCCGCCTTCTGATCGTTGAAAGCGGGAGGCGTTCGCCTTTTCTGCGGCACTTCACATCAACGCAAAGTATTACAACGATGGCATACGCGCCTGGTCCTCAGCAAATTAGGAGGTGAGAAAGATAGCATTCGGAATGCTGGCTGCCCTTCAACTGTTCTCCGCTAGATTGGTAAAGAGACGATACGCGGTTGGCCATACATTTACTGCGGCAGAGGAATCCGTCTGTTATGAAAAGCACAACTTAATGAAGGCGATTTAATGTATACGCTCTGAAAATAATGGGTTGGGTGGGGTGGGGGGGGGGGGTAATGGCAGGATCGGCTCGCCGTTGAAGTGGGTGTCGTCACGACTGTAGCAAAAAAAAAAAAAAAAAAAAAAGGTAGAGGATGAAGGGCGGAGATGCGTAGAGGGCGCATGAGTCCGTCGGGGAAAGCAAAGTGTTATTAGAGGGGTCGTTTACCAAGACCCGCCTTCTGCAGACAGAGAATATGGTTTCTTGCTTTAGCGGAACGTTCGGCAGAAGAACCACCGGGGTGGAGGTTGTCCGCCAGCCTGCGCGAGCTGGGAGAGCGAGGGAGATGGGTTTCGCGCGCAGAGCTCGGTGTGCTCGGCAGTCTCGCAGGATGTGCTCGATGGTTTCAGGTTGCTGTCGGTGGCCACAGCAGGCGTCACCCCTAGAGCCGATCTTGAATAGTTGAGAGTCGGTGAACGCAGATCCAGTGCAGTAACCTATGGCGCATGGTCTGTATGCCTCGAGGAAGGTTATTCATGGGAAGAAGGAGACGATGATTGTGCATGATGTCACGTATCCCAGGGTGGCGCAGTTCAACAAGCTGCTGGACGGCCATTTGCCTGTCGGTGTCGTCCAGAGTTGGTAAACTATTGCTGCAGCCTAGGTGTGACGAGGACGCCAGCTGATCCGCCCTTTCGTTGCCGCCGATACCGACATGGGACGGGATCCATTGGAAAACGACATTGCCTCCGGTTTGTTCATGCTGAGCGCATGGTCTTCTGATGCTTCGCGCTAAGATGTTGTCACACATGGGGTTCATCACGTCCCATAGTGCGCTTCACGAGTCCGTGAGTAGGACCGCCCTGGCGAACCCTCGCACCTGGACCGCAGCAGCTGCGTGCAGGAGAGCCGGGAGTTCAGCAGTCCTTGAGGATATCGGGTAATGCGATGTTCTCCCTTGCAAGGCCACGCTCACTGATGGGATGTAGGACGCACAAGTAGCACTTTTGGTACGGTCGTCAATATAGAGCCATCAGTGAGTACTAGAGTATATGAGTGGTAGATGTCGCTAATCAGGTTCTCAGCCGCCACTCTAGCGACCAGGGGGCTAGACTCCCTCTTTTTATGAATGCCCGGAACGTAGAGCGTTATACCTGGTACAAACTCCCGCCATGGCGCCGAAGGTAATCCAGCAGGATGTTGAGGCGATCTCTCACTGTGGGCCAGGGCGCTAGTAGCGTATTCGCTGCCCAAACGGCCGAGGGACGTGTATGACCTTCTTACGAGGGCAGAGAAAAGAGAGTGCTTGCTTGCGGACGTGGCCAAGTTGTCTAAGTACCGGAGCCCCCTATAAGCTCGGAATGGATACTAACGGGCTTTTCCTTGGCTTCCAGGTAAGTCTGGGAGAAGCCGGAGAGGGAGAAGTGGCAGAAGTCCAAAGAAGTCAGGTATTCCAAGCGCCGTGCTTATTCCTGCCCGATGGAGCCGCTCAAGAGCCTGCCATTGTGTGGGTCCCAGATCTACGTACGGTGACACGGAAAGGATACGCGAGAGAATGAGGGCTCTGTGCAGCGTGACGAGCGAACGTGAACTGCAGCCCCATGACTTGCCACAGATCCTTCGGACTAAATTAAGAGTTTTCTTGCCTTTACACATCGTTTGGTTCACTAGCCTACACCAGCGTAAAGCACTGTCAATGGTGACGCCAAGATAGCGGTAAGCCTCACATCTTGGGATGGAGGTGTTGTTGACGGAGAGATTAGGGAAACCCGTGCCCACATGCTTTCGGCGGGGAGTGCAAACCAAGCGTTGAGACTTTTGAGGCGATACCACTAACCCTCTTTAAAGAAGTGCCGTACTGAGGCCGTTCAGTGCAATTTCGGCGCTGTCACGAAGCTTCTCCTTTTTGTCTCCAACAACGCGGATTCATCGTCCGCGTAGATAGTAAGTGGAAGGGCTTATGGAGATGGACTCCGGCCATGTTCAGATTGAATAGCGTGGGCGACAGAACACTGCCCTGTGGGACCCAGCGTTCGAACTTTTTCTTGGAGTTGATGCAGCCATTGACGTACGCATCAAACGTACGGACAGATAGGAAGTCCCAGAGGTATCTGAGCAGGCGGCCCGTGATACAAGCACCTTGTTTCACCACATCGCACGTCATAATTTCCGTCCAAATAATACTTGTTTTTGAGGAGGCTCAAAATGAAAAATTCCGATCAACACTGTGTCAAAGTAGACATCACCACTGACATTGCCCGTCAAGTATGGCGGCAAAACTACATTGCAGGCGCATGACACTGGGTTTAACCTTGCGACGGCTGCGGCGCAGCGCATGGAAACCCAAATCACAACAAAAAATTATGGACATATGAGCCCCAGTGCTGCCCGCTAAAGTAAGGGTTGTCTCACACCAGGAGTGACCCCGACAGGTTTCCTCGCCCATTTTGACAACAAATTCAAACATTTTCTGGCGCCATATCACTTATGTGCTATGCGGCGAGGTATTTATAAGAATCTAGCTCTTAAATGAATTTATACAATAATTTATAACAGGAAACAGTAAACAAATAACAGTAACACACATACACTGGATTATGATGAGGTGGGCGATTCACCGCCGTTGAGGCGGTACACTGCCCTATTGCGCATTGGGAACGGATGAGGGGATGATGATGGGGGCTTTCAGAGAGCCGTCACCAGGCCGGTGGAGCACACGTACTCCGCAAGAAGACGAAGGCCTTGCATCTGGTGGCCAGCGTTCGACCACGGTCCGAGGATCTTCGCGAGTAAACATGTAATTGAGCTGCTTATTTCTTGCTTTACCCTACCTCTACTGCAGAATACATTGTCACAAGGAGCATGCAGTCGGAATGATTTTTTTCCCGCGTGGCCCGCTAAAATACTCAGTATTTTTGCCCTCTCTATTGAAAATCCTGATATACCGGCCATGGAAATGGGATCCGAGTTACAGCAGGAACACCAAGCAAACTACATACAAACAGCTCTAGATATCTCTGGGATCAAAAAGAAAATGGACACACCGGCAGTTGTTCTGAAGATGTCAACGATCGCCTATCTTCACGACTTTTACTCAGAGGCTGAGAAGATGTTTACGGACGGGTCATGTACCGACACAGGATCCTCTAGTGCCATACACTGTGCGTCTTTCACAGAAGGCTATAGGCTCTCACACAGGACCTCCTCAACAAACGCAGAGCTCTACGCTATATACAAGGCATTCAAACATATCAGCACAACAGACAACCCCATCTGGATAACCTGCACAGACTCGAAACCTGCAATCCAATCGCTACAATTCCCGGACATGAACAACTCCCTAGTCTACAAAATTTATGTTGCCCATCAAGATATAGTTAATAGTGGAAAAACAGTTACGCTCCAGTGGGTTCCCTCCCATTGTGGCATACCAGGAAACGAAACTGCGGACGCCACAGCAAGAATGGCTCACAGCCAAGCAACTGTGTCGTCCATACCGTTCACACCAGAGGATGCGAAATGTCTCCTCACTCAAACTACTAAGGAAAAATCAGTCAAACTGTGGAAATCCTATCTTCGTTCATCAGACTACTTAACCTTCATAGACCCAGACCTAGCCTTTACGCCTCCACGGAACGTACCACGAAGCTTACAGACAGCCCTCCACCGAACTCGCCTGAGTGTGCTACTAACCAACAGTGTTGTGAATCGCTACAGACCATCGGCCTCCACTGACTGCCCTACGTGTGGCACCACTGAAGACACACTACACACAATAATGCAGTGCCAAAAGTACTCTACAGAACGATCAAGGCTTGAGAGCACGCTCGCTAAGCTGGATGATCGACCTCTCTCTTTCGTGAAGATCATTGGAGCCTGGCAAAATGAATCGCATCAGACGACCGCATTAACAGCATTCTGCAACTATTTAAAAGACTCCCGTATTATCACCCGTTACTAACCCTTATGTAAAGTAAATCACAACAGCACTGGGATGTACCTCACATCCCATGTCATGTATATATTTATTGTGTGTATGCGTGTGTCGTCGCACGTGTTTTCTGTTCTGTGTGTATGTTTTATTCATGCGTTATTGAAACGCTTTCAAGAAATGGAGCAGCAGACCCCTCAAGGGTGTCACTCAGTTCCAATGTTTGTAAATAAACAGGTATTATCTCTCTCTCTCTACATACAAACACATAAAATACCGGAAATACATCCGCAATTAAATTATGAACGATGTCGTCATGGGGTGTTTCCCCACTCATAGGCTGCGAGATACTACCGTAAATACAAAATGCGGAACATTCCGCGAATTCTGTAAGGTCATATCAGAAAAAATTCCGAGCTCAAGCTTCCACAAGCATGCATGCACAATTTTGGTTACTCGAAATGCATTGCGCTCCTATGTGTGTTCTTTGATACGATCACTGTTTGCATTACCGTCCCATGACATTCGCGAGACGAAACCGATAAATTGCTTCGTAGCGATGAGCGCACATTTTTGCTGATCATGGGACTTACAGCGCTTGACAAGCAGCTCGACTAGTTTTTCATTCTTTTTTTTTTTTTTTTTGCGCAACTTGCGGTGGTATGCCACAACTCCTTTAGCATATTGAGGACCAAATTAGAATGGCGCAGCGATCTGGTGTACTGTAGAAAGATATAACATTTGCTTGAGTTTGAGGTTGTCCTCTCCGTCTCGTGTGATTTTCAAACTGAAGGAAATTTTACCTCTTTCCCCTTTAACAACGCGATCGAACAGACCTCCCATATAGAGGTCATATTAAACGGGCACGAAAGTCCGAATATTTCTTCTCGCGGAATGGAAAATCAACCGTTCGACAAAGAACTTCTGCTTGTTCGTAGTTTTCGCCTTTAAAATGTTCTTCAAAACCAGGACGACAAGAAGATCCTTATCCATTCTTTCGGTCTGGACGATAAGAAACTTTCCGAGAAAGGTTCTTGGCACTATGAAGAACTGTCGAAGAACGGTTGTTTTCCTGTGTGGCAGTTGCCATAACCGATTTTAGTCAGAAGTTTTCATCAATTTCTCGTCTCAAATAGTCGGGTTCATACCAAACACGTCTCGCATAAAAGGTCCTAGTTGCATATAAAACGTACAAAGCTCTGAAAAATGAGGAGACTGTTTCTCAGCCTCGGAACGGTCCCTTCCCCATGTATGTCCCAGCTGTAAGGTCGACGGGGTACCGATGTACACCGAAAAATATTTAGTGTTGTATATAAAAATAATATAGTGACTATAGAAAAGTATATAGTCCGAGAACCCTTCTCTGAACTTTTCTTGTCTTTGAGAAAGAAAGAATGGTTAAGGCTCTCCTGGCGTCCTGCGTTTCTAAGAACCGTTTAAAGGAGCAAAATACGGACAAGCTGAAGTTCTTTCTGGAACGGTTATTTTTTCAGCGCGACGGCGCGGAGAGGCCTCTTATTGGTATCCTCACACTATCTCCTTCGATGATTGGACAGATCGTCTGTCTGATGCACCAATAAGAGCTCGCACCGCATTGTCGGCTCACTCAGAAGGAGAGACAGAGGGAAGCCGTAGTTTCTCTCGCTCATTAATCTCGCGCACGATGCAGCGAACGGTTGTGTGCACTGTTATGCCTTTACCGGCTGTGGGCACCTCAAAAATAAATAAATAGAAATTGTACGAATGAACCCCGTTCCTTTTGTATTCGTGTCAAGGTAACGTCACCTTTCATTCTGAGAGAAGAATTTTTTGCGCTTCGGTGTCCCTTTAATCATCGCTTTTCTTCTTCTCGGTACTTGGATTTACGAACCGCACGTGCTTCAGTCAGAGAGATGTACTATGCAAGAACACAATGTTCGCGCGATCTAATCGTCTTCCGGCGCTGGCTAATTGTGATGACGACTGAGTGCTGGGTCATGGGCGTGTCCTGTCTCATTTCTTATTAATCTCCCGTTCCCATTCCGAGACTGCCATACATTAGGTGCTGCTGCCCCAGTCTAATTAGTTGCGGCAAGTGGAGTGATTTCGAGTTGGTAAGGGCACCGTTCCCAACTGAAGCAGGTGTTGAGCTGCAGGCTTTGAATTAACTACATCGTTCGGTAATTGAAAGTTGACTTTTTTTAAGTTAAGTTAAGTTAAGTTAAGTTTTTTTGGCGAACGTGAATTATTGTAGTAATAATTCTAGTGCAAGCGTACACGCCTAAAAAATAAGCATTTGCATCGCAGCACGATCTCCGTTTTTTTCTTTTATCAATTAATCAATCAATCAATCATCGCAGCACGTTTCTGATGCGTATCGTTTGGTGCGCTGTTGTGGTAGAACGAAAACTATCAATTCATCAAGGGCCCCGTATAACACGTTATTGTTATTAAATCCAAGCACATATTTATGTACTTCATCATTCAGGTAGTGATGAAAGAAGCAGTCTATGACAACCTTCCCATTCTCCGCTGATAGCTCTTATTCTCCTGTTTGGATTCTATACGCCGTGACCACAGCCTGTCGTAGCGCAAGTGAATAGATCCAGAGCCTCGTAATACTTTGTTTTTAATTCCCGTGTCAATACTGCGCGAAGCAAGTATGGCTACGAGAGATGTGCAGAGATGTGCAGGTGCATCCACTGTTTTCATGTGGACGCCGCCATATTGAAAGAGAAGCGCCGCCTCACCGGAGGAACACGTTGAAAACGGTTGACCGCACGAGCCAGACAGGAGGAAAGCACACGGGCTGTGCACTTCCTTCATGGTATGCGTACGTATTCCTCCTCTTTGGTTCGCGCGTGCTGGCGTGCTGGCTGCGAAGCGTCCGGTGTGAGGCTGGATGGAAAACGGTGTACAAAAGAAGAAAATTCGTCGCATAACACTTGGCGCGTTAATAGCGGCTCTGTAGAGCACGCTCCGTCCACTCTGTCCCTCTCGCTCCGGAGCCTCTGCTAAACGCGCGAGTTTTTAAGCCAAGAGAGCTTTGCACGTGCACGTGATATGTGTGCACGTTGCGGCAAAGCGCCTTTAGGCCTCTGGGTGTCACTGAACGTTCTCTTCCGGTGGAGCCGTCGTCCGATCCGGCTGTCTGCAGCCCTAAAAAGATTAATTAAGGTGCAGGTGGGAGAGGAGAGTGCGAGAAGCACTACGACTCGAGGGTAGGAGCGCGGGGCCGCCACACGCCGCAAAAGATGTCTCGTTTAGTAAAAAAAAAAATCAGTGACGGTTTAGCTGTAAATGCGAGAAGTCCGTAGTCACAATACTAAGGTAAGGTAAGGCAAATGCCTTTTCCGGTCCACACTTGCCTTCCGTTCTAAACCCGACTTTCTTTCTAACCTGACTTTCGGTTGTCCACTTCCCGTCTATACTTGCATTCCGGTAACCACTTCCAGTCCAACTCGACTTCCGATTGTCCACTTCCGGTTTAACCTGACTTTCGGTTCTCCACCTCCGATCTATACATGGCTTCCGGTTGGACACTTTCAATTACTATATGTAAGTAGCTTTAATTAACCTTTAATTATCCTCAGTTACTTTCAAATAGTCTCTAATTACCGAAGGTTACCTGAGGCAATCTTGAATTTCATTTAATTCCCTTTAAATACGTTTGCTTAGTGAAGGAGCTGTTTCTTCTGCATTTTTTGATAATTTTCTGTATCCCAGCTGTTTTCTTTTGTTTGCTTGAAAGCATTAGGGAATAGCAAGCCCACACCGTGGCTAACCTTTCCCTTCCCTTTTTTTCTTACCTTGCATTAAACATATTCCCCCCCCCCCCACGTTTGCTTGCTTTGACTACTCTCAATTTCCCTTTCATTGGCGTTAATTACCTTTAATTACATTTTACCTCTGGTAACCTGCGGTTCCTTCGGTAATCTTTACTTTCATTTTATATTTCCCTTTATTACATACCTCTTACATTCATTACCTTTAAACTCAACTCTGTTGCTTTAATTAGCTTTAATTACTCTTGCCCCTTACTCTTAATTGTCTTCAACTACCTCAATTTCATATAATTTACTTTCATTTAGATTTACCCTCTCCTATCCCCATTCCGTCTCAACTTATACCTCTGCCTCGGTGACGTTTCACCGTCTCATGCACACATACATACAGCTTTCTCCACTTTGACACTCTTAATGCTAACGCATTAAAAGGAGCGAGCTCCATGGGCTCCGAAGCAGAGGCGGAGAGTTTTCATTTTCCCGGAGGGGGCAAGGCCGCACCGCGAAATAAGTACTCTGGCCGGGGGGGGGGGGGATATGTTTATTAAGAAAAAAAAAAGAAAGGAAAGGTAAGCCAGATGGATGTCTGCTTGTTATTCGAAAAAAGTGAAAGGGGGAAGTCTAAAAAGGCAAAGAAAATAAGAAAACAAAAAGAAGGAAAGAAACGGAAAGAGAAATGAAGAACACAAAACGAAAGCTCAAGAATCACACACTCTTGCGGGATCCTATGATGTATGCAGCAAAACAAAGGAAAAAAACAGAGAGAACGTAAACAGTGAACATGTGCACAACTGAAGGCATTACGCCTTTGAAAACTGAGTGCAAAAGGAACAAAATGTATTGAATCCTCCGTGTTTGACCCGAAATGAGCGCAATATGGTCAATGAAATGGGAGCAGCGGGAGTTGAACCCGCTCCCAAAGAATATGCGTTACCGTTACACCTCACTGGCAGCTGCTGGTACCTTTTTGACTGCTTCGTTTCATTGATCTGATTGCTTTGGGCGAAATTCAGGATACGTGTTGTGTCATCCTCTGTGTTTCTTCGCCTCACCTTCTACTGTGATAATGAGTATGGTGGGCGGATACATATTTTACAAATTGCAAGATGCATTTTTGGGTTGGTGCCCCTTCGCTCTTTTGACCCGAGTGCGCCGAGCCCCAAAGTTTGGTGTCAGTCTCTTAGCGGGACTTCCCGGAGGAGGCGGCGCCCCCCCTAGTTCATGTTCCGGGGGGACAAGGGCCCCCGCGCCCCCCCGCAGTCGGCGCCTATGCTCCGAAGCGATGTCCGGACAAAAACTGCAGTTGAACTGAACGCGCGATCGGAATAGTGGGTGCCTGAAATACATGCAATCGGAATATATCGTTTTCAAACAGTCGGAAACATTAGAAAATGAATTTAATCAGGTCTTGCAGCCGGTTGCGCGCTCCCGGCTGAATTCTGGCAACCGTGTGTGGACCGACGTCACCGGAGTCGGTTATGACAACAACAATAATAAATGAAGAAGTGATGATGACATGGGATGTTTCCCCGTGGTAGCCGCAGGACACTACCCCACTTCACAGTGGTTAATATGAGAGGATGAATTATGGTGAGATTGAAGCGACGACAGGTCGGAGTTCTGTTCTATTCTGTTCTGGTCGGTTATGAAGGCAGGCTGACCGTCACAAAAATGCGGTCTTTCGACTCGCAATCTGTACCGAGCGGTCGCTAGAAACATCTGCGTTCATGCCTTCGGTGGCGTCGGATTGAAACCAGCCTGGCGACGCCGTCAGCTGAACGATTCGGGATCTCGTCGGCAATGCCAATTACGTCACCGGAAGAAGCGAAGTAGGGAAGGGCCGTTTCAACCGGAAGCTGGCACTAGGTTTGGAAATCGATGTGTTTTTGATGTTTTATTAAAGAAAACGAATGAATCTTGCGAAGCTTTTTGGTGTTTTCTTCTTGGAAAGGAATCTCCAAGTGGATATCACATCAACTTTAGAATTCCGGATTACTCGCGGACACCACCTGGTTAACGCGCCCATGCTCTACGATAATCACGCGAGGCCGAGTGATATAGAGTTACCGTATCAGATTTGAGGAGACAGTGGGACGTACGCCTTTTTCTGCAACTAACATACCTACATAGGTGTCACAAAAGAGTGCACCCTTCCTGTGTTTTTCAGAAATTCGGGGAGAGAACGATGTCATTCGGGATTGTGGTTGGAACATAAATTCATCGCACAACATGCTCTCAGACACCCGTCATCCTGATTTATATCGTGCTCTCCCATGATTTATATTGTTACTTGCTTTTTCAATGCTGCGTGATTTGTTACAAACGGGAGGTGCACGCCTTTTTGGGACTCTTATGCAGTCGTGACAATAGACCTCTACCGAAGAAACGTCACCGTGGCGTCATCATGACGTTGGCAGACATAGCGAAACCGAAACAGCGCCGACGGACAACACCTCGCCGTTTCATAAAGCCGTATTCCTTCACGAAGGTCAAGGGTCGCTTCTTTGTATTAATGTACACACAAATAAGGTCATGCTTTTAGTCGCGTTGGTGTTCTCATTCGCGTTCCGAGCCCACCGCGGAAAGAAAAGAAGGCTCCACTGAAGGGATAGGTGATGATTCAGGTTTTCTTGGCGCATAAGCAACGAAGGCCATAATGCGCCAAGACAATGATAAGGAAAGTACTAGTTAAAACTATAGTGATTCAGCTAAGGTAAAACTGTACAGTTAGAGAATAAAAGGACATAAAGCTAAAACTACAATGCGTTTAAAACACCAACGTCTTCAAAGAAACTAAACACCCGTTCAAATGGTAGAAGAGCCTCATCCCCCAGCAAAAGGGATGGATGTAGAGGTGTGTGGTATGTGTAGAACTCATGGAAATGGTGAAGTCGGTGTGTTTCATGTGATGGGGGGGGGCATGTAATAAGCATGTGGAGGACAGACTTCATCCCGTCGCATCGAGTGCAATGTGGAGCCTCTTCATTGCAGAGGAGGTGACTGTGGGCCAAATGAGTGTGCCCAATTCTCAACCTGGCAGAAACAACTTCATGAAGACGACTGTTAAAAATCTGTGTCGGTTTTACAATGGTGGGCTTAACCAGGTGAAGTTTGTTGGCGTGTAGTGTATCCCAGTGCTGCTGCCATCTGCTATTTATGGCCCTCATAAGTGTAGGTCGGAGGTCTTGGGACGGTACATCAAAAGGATTCACCTCAGTTGAAAGAGCAGCTGTAGCAGCTGCATCAGCGAGTTCATTCCCGGGTATACCCACATGAGTGGGTACCCAGCAGAATGTTAAAGAGATCCTTTTTAATTACCTTACCAGCAAGGCACTGTGCCTTCTACACAAGGAGGTTTTTGGACATCACTATGTTGCCTATTGCTTGAAAAGAGCTCAGAGAATCTGTGTAAATGACTGACGACTTGGTGTGACTCTCTAAGATGTAGTTCAATGCGAGGATTATTCCGTATACGTCGGCATTAAAAACTGAGAGCATGTGAGGTAGACGATATGACTGTGTGAGTCCATCGGTTACCATTGCGCATGAGACTGAGGTGCGTGTTTTGGAACCGTCAGTGTAAAAAGCTCTGTGTTGTCCAAGACTTTCTTTAAGGGACTCAAACTCCTGCAGGAGCACAACCGGTGGTGTGTTCTGTTTCTTAAACATAGTCAGGGAGCTATTGAAACATGGAGGTGATTGCCACGGCGGGACCCGAGGACTAGCCTCTACTATGATGAAATCATTATGTTGGAAACTGTAATCCTCACATCCCTGAAGAACACGCATGCTAAATGGGGGAACAATGCTTGGCTTATTAAGAAACAGCTGCTTGAAGCGCGTGCCTCCAACGCAGGTAATAGCTGGATTATTGGCATAACCTCTTACCCTCAAAGAGTACGAAACAGATAAGTAAAATCTCCTTCTTTCGAGTGACCATTCGTTGCTCTCGACATAGAGGCTTTCCACTGGCGACGTGCGGAAAGCACCAGTTATCAAACGTTGTCCCTGATGATGTACTGGGTCTAAAATCTTCAGGACAGATTTCCGCGCAGACCCAAAGACAACACATCCATAGTCCATTCTAGACAGTACTGTGGACACATAGACCCTGTGCAGGATGTCATCTCCCCAAGATTTGTGGGACAGCACCTTCAATAGGTTAAGTGACTTAATGCATTTTGTTTTAAGGCTCTTGATGTGGGGTAAGAAAGTGAGCTTGCTATCAAAGATGACCCCAAGAGATTTGTGTTCACCCGTAACAGCAAGGTCCCCCAAGGGATAGGTGCATCGTCTCAAAAGTCAATGTCCTAATCCTGTGCGGAATGTCGTTTTGTTATTACGACTTAGTTCGCGCTTGTTTCGTATAGAGTCACTAAATAGGGAGCAAAGTAACGACACTTAGCCACGCCGGTGAGCCAGCCCGCCATCTTGAGTCCGGCGCGGCTGCGTCGCCTAGCAACGGGACGCCAATCTCCCCCTTCTCCCCCGGAGAACAGCGCGCAGTCGAGCCAGCTCGTGACCCAGAAAACCGGTTTTGGATGGAGGGGACTCAACATGAACGGCTCGTCTTGGAAGGAGAAACCACGTGACATGATCGGCCCAATTGCCGACACCGAACGGCGGCTCCGGCGCGGAAAACGAATGCGATACTGTGTACCCCTATTTAGTGACTCTAGCTTCGCATAGACACCACGTGCATTCCGTGAGAAACTCGTGCCCTTCAGGCTCCTGAAGATGGAAGAGCCAGCGGTAGCCATCTTTAGAAAGTGCTACCGAAAAGATAGGGCTACCGGTAGAATGGACCACAACAAGGTCATACAACTAATAACATGTAAGTGATTGCATAAGCACCTTACAATATGAAAAGCTATATTTAAACGTGGCTTTCTTGTGACTTGTTGATTTTCTACTTAGTAATTTCGCTGTACCAAGTTGGCGGCGCTGTTGTACCATCTGACGTCATTTCGTTGTAAACAGGGAGAGGTCTATTGTCACAGAAAGGAGTTCTCGCCTCGCCCTTTCCACAAATCAGGAGCGATGGCGGCAACAATGGTTGACCTTTTGCGTGCTATGCGGTGAAGTTCTGTTTAAATAGTACATCAGCTTTGGGCGGACCAATGTTTCCCTCAGCTACACTGCTTGCTTCTGGCATACCGCTGAATAACTTTTTTTGTTGTTGTTCCTAACGGTGTAATTACTCGAACTGTACTTTAGTAACATTTTCCCACGCAACATTAGTGACCACAGTGCTCATAGAGCAGTCCTCGCGCCTCCGACACGGACAATAAAAACCTGCTCCTCCGTTATGTGTGTGCGCGCAATTTACAGGGTAATGATTAGCGAAGCGACGCGCGGTCGAAATAATCCCGAGGTTTTAGGACGGCGGGTTGCGTCGATAATTGGGCAGAACGAGTGTCAATTTGGCGGAAGTCTGTTTACAACAAAGCGAGGCTTTCGGAAAATGTCACCTCGTTTGCGTGTAAGCAGGAGTGTTGTACGTGACTTATATGTAACGACGCTACTGTAATCTGTACTTTTTTCGGTAGCGGAGCTCTAATCGCGCTATCTTTACTATGCCTGAAGCGGAACAAGTATTTCCGTTACGGCTTTGTCAGCGCGATTCTTTAACGTTACTGATACCGAAATTTTTATAGTCCGCCGATATGTCACCATGCCCGTCGGTGATTATGGCGACCGTGCCAGAAATGAAATGACGTCACCGTGACATGACGTCACAACATCACGTGTCACAATGGATACCACCAATGACGTAACCGCCCCCCTCCCCCTGCGGAACCACCAGTGGCCTGCGCGATGGTGAATCGCAGCGCAGGGAGAGGGAAATAAACCCCTGATGTGCACTCGTCGCCATCGTACCAGAGTCCTCACAACTGGGCGGCCACGCAAAGCGCGCACGCCATCTGAAGAGCGAGAGTGGAAAGCGCATCGCACCGATGCTGCTGAGCACAGCCGTCACTCGCAACGGTATGTGCATTGACCTAGTCCTCAGCAAGAACATTGCCACGGACGGAGTTGAAGTGTCTCGCCTTCCCCATATACTTTACTGATCATATAGGTCTGTTGCATCCCTTTGAATAAAGCAAGTTTGAAAACAGTTCTCTATGTGTGCGTGACGAACACAACCGTAAAAGCATTGCACCCTATTGCGCCAAGATGACACAACAATCGCTGTCACTTCTTCACACATTGCAGACAAAAAAGTGACAGCGATTCTACTCATTCCCTTCAACGCTTTCCTCATATAAGTTGCTTAGTTTTGCTCGCAGTCGTCACGTGCACCGCTCATCGATTCATTTCATACCGGCACCAAGGACGAAACCAAGTTCCGTGTTAGCACAGAGAAGCAACTGGGCGATTCCACGCGAAATGATCCAGCGGACCTGCTCGGCCCCCACAAAACGATCCCGGATTTTTACGAATTTTTTTTAGCAGTCCCTAATAGTGCAAAACGACACACCACGAAAAATTTCTTCCCAAATCTCAATGTGGCGCGTGCTAGACACCAGCAAAGTTCGCAGCGCTGGTGAAAACCGTGCCTGGTGTGAACGGCAGGTGCGGCTCAGAGAAAGCACCTAGAACTGTGCGGTTGTCTTCTGCGTATAGAGGAAACTATGCTCTACACAGCGTCCAAATCCCGGTTGTCGTGCTGTAATCGGTGCAGGTATACAAAGGCCGGAAGTTTCGCAATTTTCCTCCTACTTCGCGATTTTTTTGTGGAAAGTAAACCATTAAATTTTAATGAATATTTTTTCCTGCCAAGGCCCCAAGGTTCAACTTCAACAGTAAAAATCGGTACTTCAACAGTAAAAATCGCCAAACACGTAACTTTTATAGTCATTGCAGGAAAAAAAGAGGAAGTATGTGATTTTTCCAAAATTCGCTACAATGGAGCGTAAAACACGCAATGAAGAGGTCGGAAGAGACGCCTGAAACCAACGCAGTTTTATAGAACGAGACTTCCTCTACAAAATCTCGAAGGTGTTTTTTCGTATACAGGAGTAAATATTTTTTGTAGTAGAGGGTTTGTTTGTTTGTTTGTAAGAAAAAAAAAAACAAGGAGAAATTGAACTCGTCTCCCGACTTGTTCTGCTACTCCTAACAAAAATTATCACCCCACCCCACCCCAAAAAACTACTTCTCAGGTGCTCTACTCGCAAGTTCGCTATTCACTGTTCAGAAGTCCACTATCCATATGTTCAGTAGAAGTCCACAATTAAACACTATTCACAATTATCCCAAGATCATGCACACAGGATGCTAGAAGGTTGTATCCATCCCACAGCTCTAGACAAATTTCACAAGTGCCACCAAGGCAGCATCCCTCGTGTTCGGTGCCCAAAGTCCCAACACCTTCACTATATCGAAGACCCTGCTGTCTAGTAGAGGGTATTATGACCACAGTGACCCACGTTGCATGTATCAGTGGGGTGCTATATTTTTTTCTTGGGCTCCTGTTTTAATTCGTTTTATTTTTAATTTTTCTCAGGTCTGGTTGGGTTTTAATGAGCAAGCAATATGCTGTGGCACAGACTTCTGCAAGGTAACCATAATTTTTGCTTCTGTAGCATAACACGCGTATTGCAATCCTGGGTGGTTAAGGTTATGGCATTGTTTCCGGTGTGCGCGGTGCCGGCAACGGAGATTGAGGAATAGCGGTGATGGACAGGTCTAAGTAATACGTTTTGTCGTGCGAGCTAAAGCACTGCGCGGAGGAGCTTTTTGACATCCGCATCCTATCCGAAAAATCCGTGTCTCCCATGGCACGCAGCAATAGTTCAGTTTCTATGCTCGATATATCAGGCCAATTTTCCAGCAAATAAACGTTGTTTCCCGTCAGCACAAAAGAGCAAAAAAAAAAAAAAGCCAACAAAGGAAAAGCTGTCACCAAACTTCATCCACACGGGCGACTTCCTCCTCTTTGGTTCTGACAGTGAAAACCCCGGAGCGGCATAGCTTTTGTAGCGAGGACAGGTCCTGAGCGTCCATGATGCTACCAAAGAATACACGACAGCAAGTACAGAATTAGCTTCCACGACAGATTATACGGCACCAAGCACAGCAACACATTTTTGCACCAAACGGGATATTGCAAGTGAAACGCAAGATCGGCGCCGAACGCGCACCTCGACTCGAGACGCCAGAGATCTCTCTCAGATGCGCGAGCGGCTTTCGTACATCTTGTACTCTATGTTCTGTACCTAGTGTGAAGCAAACAGATGGCGCAATCTCGCGGTTTATCCGAGTCTGACCCGCTCCTGAGCCGGCGCCATCCGCGTCCGATCCGCAGATCACAACAAGCGGCCATATTTCATCCGAATCCAGAAGTTTCTTGGGGATATCCGCGGGTATATGCTTCCATACGCGAATGGTGCAAGGCTTTATATAGCTGTGAGCCTCACTGGAACCTAGGACAGCATGGACGATGAACCACCACCACGAGATTCCGTCGTTTCCAGTAACTGCCATGTAAATGACTTTTTTGCACGTTCGTCTTTTCCTCCAGCGTTATAATTTGTTAGACTTTTCGTGGTTAATATTTTTACTGAATTGTTCAGCATTTAAATGTGACAGTTAAAGGGAACTTTCAACAAGTGAACATGCATCTACTCGGCTATAATATTCATAATGGTGATTTGGAACTCCACAGCGCTCAACTGGAGCCATGTTCCTTTGGTCCGGGTGGTTGTCATATTGAAATCCAACCAGAAAAAAATCGGAAATACGAAGGATTAAAACGGGAGCCCAAGAAACAAATATAGCCCCCCCCCCCCCCCCCCCCGGATACATGCGACGTGGGTCAGTGTGGCAGTAATACCCTCTACTACGAAAAAAAAAATATTTTCTCATGTATACGAAAAAACACCGTCGAGATTTTTTAATATGTTGTAGAGGAGGGCTCGCTCTATAAAACTGCGTTGGTTTCAGGCGTCTCTTCCGACCTCTTCATTACGTGTTTTACGCTCGATTGTAGCGAATTTTGGAAAAATCGCAAACTTCCTCTTTTTTTCCTTCAATGACTACAAGAGTTACGTGTCTTGCGATTTTACCTGTTAAAGTATTCCACGAGGCCTTGCCAGGGAAAAATACTCATTTAAATTTAATGGTTCGATTTTCCACACACAAAAAAAAATCACGAGTAGGACGAAAATTGCGAAACTTCCGGTTTTTGTATACCAGCACCAATTACAGCACGACAACCGGAATTTGAACGCTGTGTAAAGCATGGTTTCCTCTATACGCAAAAGAAAACGGCACCCGTCATATTGAGATTTGGGAAGAAATGTTTCGTGGTGTGTCGTTTTGCACTATTAGGGGCTGCTAAAAAAATTTTCGTAAAAATTCGCGATAGTTTTGTGAGGGCCGAGCAGGTCCGCTGGATCATTTGGCGTGGAATCGCCCAACTGTGGCTATGAGCGGCGTACAGACATGGAAGGATGGAGAGAGGACAACAGGAAGGAGTATAGGGGACAGCGGGGGTTAGTATGCCGGTGGTAGGATTCGAAGCCACCACCTCCCAGTCTTCAGCACGACAGTCATGCCGGACGCCATGCCGCTGGTTAAGTCATTGAAGTACAGTATCAAAACCTGACAAGAACAGGAAGTGAATGCCGCCGGCTGCTTATAATGTTGAAGAAAAGGCTGTCTTTCGAAATTCCAGACAGCTTACTTGCCAAGCTAGTGGTTCGCGTTGTGTCAAACGAGATATTTGTGGAGACTTTTCCTAGAGGCGCAAAGTTTTCACTACTTTGCCACACCACCTGCACCTAGTATCCAGACTTCGCCTGTCTATGTCACTATACTTCGTTTGTCTCCTGATCGTTGAAATTAGTCCGACGACTCCGATCACCAGTCATTCGCTTACTTTTCTTCGTTTTGCTGTTCTCGTGCATACCTCGCGGAAGCGCAAACCAATCCACGGAGCTTCTGCGCGTCTGGCATGGGCGACAAGAACGGGCGGAGCCCGTTCACCGGCACCGTGCAAGAAGCGAATATGCATACGTTACTTTACGTTACTATAGCGTGCTTGAGAGGCCGCTATGAACAAAGAATTGTACATCCTTCAAAACAGTGCCAGAAATTAAACAAATCGTAATTGTTTCACAGTCCTGCTTCTGCGCCAATAGTTTTCGCTATTGATTTTCGCAATTTTCTCCTCGAGACCCGAAGTGACGGGATTTTGTCGAGAAAATCCCAGGATTTCGGAACGTGAAAAGCAGTCGGGATTCCGGAATCCAGGATATCCCGGATCCAAACACCATGTGTTACTCCAGGTGCCACTCGACTTGGTTTAGGATTAAGCGCTCCATTACCTTGCAAAGGCAGCTCACTAGACTGACCTGCCGGAAGGAGTTGAACTCCCGTAGAGACTTTTCTGGTTTCCGAGCGAGAATTATTTGCGACGTCTTCCAGGATTCTTGGAGTACTCCATCACGCCAGCTTTTGTCGATCAGTTCCAGCAGCTGGTTTAAAGCCAAACGCCCAAGACTGATAATCGCCTTGTATGTGATACTATCAAGACCTGAAGAGGAGTGTTTCCTACAAGAGGGAACCTCTCCTTCTAAACTCACGCACGCTGAAATCTGTGTCCACTGGTCCATCGTTGTTCCCAAGAAGAACAGCTAACTCATGATTGGCTCAGAAGCTGGTGTGGGTGGCTGTACCCTTACCTGGTTGCAAGCCTTCCTCTCTGACAGGTCTCTGTTCGTACGCACATCAGATGGTGACAGTGCCAACTACTTTGTGCATCGTGGAGTTCCACAAGGGAGCGTCCTCAGCCCGCTCCTGTTCAATGTCATCCTGGCACATCTCCCTTCTCTTCTGCCCAAGCATACCAATATCACGATCTATGCCGATGACATTTGCATATGGACCTCTGCAGCGCGCCGTGATGCCATTCAGCGTCGTCTGCAACGTGCCTTAGACCTTCTTGTGGCGCATCTTGCTGACCGTGGGTTGTCGGTCTCGCCGGCTAAGACAGTAGCTATGGCATTCACGCGGCGCTCCTTCACCAAGTACCCCCTACTGCTAGCTGGCTCTAGACTGAACTACGTCTCGCATTATCGGTATCTAGGCATCATCATTGATAGGGGACTGACATGGTCGCGGCAGATCAACTCCCTTTCTGCTAGCGCCCGCATCTACTGTAATGTGCTCCGGCACCTCTGTGGATCCACATGGGGCCCGTCCTGTGCTGACCTCCATCGTGTGCACTGCTCCCTGTTGCTTGGCGTTATGCGCTATAGCCTGCCTGTCCTTTATGGGCTCTCCAACACTCACGAGCGGGAGCTGCTCAATATTCAAGCCAGAAGTCTCCGTCTCTGTTTGGGAGTGCCAAAGACAACCGAAACCTTCTCTGTTTTGGCGGAGGCACGCGAGCCATCGGTGCTTATTATTCGCGATAGTGTCGCCTTACACGCGTACACACGTTATCTTGTCCGCCATCCAGCCCATTACCTCTGTGACATTGCGCAACGTTATCCCGCATCTGCATTCGGTCAAGCTATTTGCCGTTTACGAAGCAACATCCCCTCAACTTCCGCCCGGACTTCCTTTGCGCCACCCATGTGGACACTTCACTACCCCACTGTACAAACGTCAATTCCGGGCCTTAGGAAAAAGAAGGTTGTGCCAACAGTTGTGGCCTGCCAACTGACCTTGTTCCACATCTACAGTCACCACCGGCATCGCACCCAGATATACACCGATGCTTCAGTCTCTCTAGTTGGGTCGTCTGCTGCCTTCTGCATCCCAGAGGATGGAGCTGAGCACGGCTTCAAGCTCCCTCTTATGTCATCTGCTGAGGCCGAGGCATTCGCACTACTGGCCGCTTTGAGACATGTCGCCTCGTGTGCGCCCAGGGCCTGGTCGGTCCTCACTGACAGTAAAGTGGCTCTGGAGGCGCTGGCCTCTTACTCTGCCGCAGTCATCAGTGACACCTATACCACGATCATCGCCCTGCACTCTGAACTTGTATCACTGGGACACGAAGTGGTGTTCCAATGGATCCCGAGCCATGTCGGAATTTCAGGCAATGATCGTGCTGACGCTCTTGCTCGGCAAGCCCACGACGCTGAGCAACCAACTGTCTTTCCCCTTGCGCACTCTATGTGCCAGCTGAAAATCCGCCGCTTCACTGCCAACCGCACACAGCTCTTTCAGCAAGAAGCTATACGCACCAATGCCTTCCTCAAATCCATTGACCCTTTGATGACATATGCTGTGCCTGGCCGCATCCCGCGCATCGAGGAATCGCTGATTCATCGGCTGCGGCTGAATGTGGCCCGAACTCCTCTCCTCCTATTTAAGATGAATCAGCACCCATCACCTCTTTGCCCAACGTGCAACGTAGAAGCCGATGTGCCACACATTCTCATTGCCTGCCAGCGGTACGAAGTCCACCGCTCGAGTCTCCGGCGCCGCCTTGCTCATCTAGGCTACCGAGAGCTTTCCCTCGCGGTGCTACTTGGCCCTACCCAACACGCTGAAGTCACGTCTGCGCTGACACGATTCCTTCGGGAATCTAAACTCCTGGGCATTCTCTGATGCGCAACGATTAGTGAAGGAGCTGTTACTTCTGTATTTTTTGATAATTTTCTGTACCCCAGCTGTTTTCTTCTGTTTGCTTGAAAGCATTAGGGAATAGCAAGCCCACACCGTGGCTAACCTTTCCCTTTCCTTCTTACTTTGCATTAAACATATTCCCCCCCTCATGATTGGCCTCAGACATGACTCATACTGCTCATTAAAGCAACATTTGGTCTGAATATTTACCGCCAGTAGTCGTCCGCTAGTGATCGCTCGGGCAGTCCGCAGTGTAATGTCAGGACCTGGGGTTCGCGTGTGTAACCAGAGCCCAGGCTGTTCATTGTCTGCTAAATTTGCGGAGCTGGTGTATACGGGGTTAGAGACGCACAATGTCTCCCAAGAACGGATGTCGACGGATAATACCAGACACAGGATGGACTGTGAGGCTTCTTGGCAGTGACTCTTCGCGTCTGTTGTTCGGAACAACATTTCCGCGCGGCAACGCATCGAGAGCAATCTTTCAAGAAGCGCCTTTTATAAATTTTGCACAGTTTTGGTGATGAAACGGTTTTCACAGATGGGTTATGCGGCCAGGGGGGCTTCCTGCCGAAAAGCGTATGTAACTACTGCACAACTACTGGACAAAGTTTGTAATAGCAATGCAGCTTTTGTAATGGAGCAGGTAGCATCCATGGTGGGTTACTGAAACCCCCAAGGTTTATGTTATTTTTTCTAATTTACCCAATAACTAACTAACAAACTAGCTAACTAATTACCTGAAACTCATTTGTTAAGTCATGAAATGTTTTCGAGTAAATGAGAGATAGCAGAATTGGAGCCGTATGTAAATCCTCCCTCTTCTTCTAAATATATTGAAACGAGCACGTATTTGGGATATACATCGCTAAATTGTGCCATGCAAATAAGCCGTAACTGAAACCACGCACTTCTCCAGCAAGCAGCTTCAAGAGCGGAAAAAAAAAAGGGGGGGGGGAAAGGGCGTTCACGACGGAAGGCCACGTCATTTGATTTGATGTGATTTTAAGGAAAAATAAAATGGAGATTTCGGCTTCGCTAATTGTGAGGCCGCACGTGTTTTGTAGCGACTGGGCTGAAACGCTGGTTTGTTCGCCAGATATAGACCGCTTTCCGGCCCGGATAAGCTGAAGCGATGTCGTTTTTGCGCTCGAGAAGAGTTCGGGTTTCGCGTCATTCGCAAATACCAAAGTTTGGACATGTAAAAGCACGTGCTCGCTTCAGGATTTTTTTAAAAAGAGGGTACACTCAAATAATATTCTACGGTCTCTCGTTTTCCTTAAGACTTCTCATTAAAAATTAACTATTAATTTTAGGTAATTAGTAGACGACTTCTGAAAATCCCAGTGCTCTTTGCGCACGCATGGCATACTGGACGCTTGCTGAGCGGGGGAGCGAAGAATAAATCCCTCACAGTTCGCTTTCGCTGACCTTGACACGTCGTGGACAATCCTTGACACATCGTGGACACAACGGACAATGGACCGGTAGGGGAGAAATTGGAACAGTTTGGAAGCCACCTGTTTCTCACGTATTAGTAAACTCCCACAGTTCAAAGCGGTGCTAAGCACTTTGGGATTTTCTGAACTCGTCTACTGTCCAACAGCTGCATGCTCTATCTCACAGGACGTCCGCCCTGACACAGAATCTGCAAAAATGGCATCGGTGCTGCTCTCACAGCTATTGTTAAACACCTGCGAAGGATTAAAAGTGTGCTTGGACGATACTGAGAAGGTTCTCGTTGCTGTAGGTAGGTGCGTTCCGATTAAGCCGAACTCAACTCATCCAATGAGGTGATGTTGTGCACATTGGCGTCCCCCATATGGGTAAGTGTTCAGTTGGTTTTAATGCGTTAGCATTAGGAGTGTCAAAACGGAAAAAGCTGTATGTATGTGTATGTGTGCGTGTGTGTGTCCGTGTGTGAGATGGTGAAGCCTCAACGAGACAGCGGTATAAGTGGACATGCAAAGGGGATATAAGAGGGTAAATGGAAATGGAGGCAAATGATTTGAATTTGAAGTAGTCGAAGGTAAGTAAGAGTAAGAGGTAAGAGTAATTGAAGGTAATTAGAGGTAGTTAAAGGCAGTTCAAACGATAAAGTTGAGTTTAAACGTAATGAATGTAAGACATCTGTAATTAAGAGAAAGATTAAATGAAATTAAAGAATACCGAAGGTAACCGCAGGTTATACCTGAGGTAATTAAATATAAAGGTAATAAACGTCAATTCAAGGGGGAATTGAGAGTAGTTAAGGCAACTAAACGTATTTAACGGTAATTAAGGGACTTCAAGATTACGTAAGGTAGTTAAAGGGTAATTACAGGGTAATTGAAATTGAGATTAATTAAAAGTTAATTAAATGGACTTACATATAGCAATTGAAAGTGTCAAACCGGAAATCAAACATTGAGTGGAGGTGGACAACCGGAAGTCAGGTTAGACCGGAAGTGGAGAACCGGACGTCGAGTTGGACAGGAAATGCATACCAGAAGTCAAGTATAGACGGGATGTGGACAACCGGAAGTCGGGTCTAGACTGGAAGTGAACACCCAGAAATCAAGTGTGGACCGGAAAAGGCGGTTAATGCTAACGCATTTCTCTCATATTTACCGCTAAATCGCCAGTGAATTTTTTGTTTTTGTTTTTTCGGTTATTCATCATTCCTCCTATCTCTCTCTGTCTGTCTGTTGTCTACAGAGCACCGATGCAAGAAACACAATAATAACAATATTATGATAATCCGTACCACACAATATGGAAAGCAGGTACGGTATAGTATGAGCGACGTCGAGAGCTCCCGAACACATCATCAATGGACCAAGCTCCAAAACAAGCAATTACATTCACAACAATGTCATTCCCTAGGGTGTGCCCTCCATTGGCTAAAATGTGATCCTCTAAACCGAGGTTTTTGTTTTTCCACTGAAACACAATTCTCTAAAGTGAAACACCCTCTCTAAAAAAAGAAAGAAAACATTCAACTGAAGTCTCGCTAGAGAATCCCCTTGACAGCGCGTGTGTGTGTGTTTTGTTTGTTTGTTTGTTTTTCACAGTGCTACGACGAGGACAGTGTCTCCCGGGAACTAGACCAGGTGGATTTGCGGGATGTGGGTTGTGACCACATTGTTCGCGCACCAGTCACCTGGGATTCGAAAGTTATTCACTGACAGTCAGTGAATAGGCGGGAGCTCTGGTGTACCTGTGTTTTTGTGCACTTGCCGCTGTTGTGCCCAACGACTAATATGCAGGAAACGTACGAAATGTACAGGAATAGCCCAGTACACCTCACATGCAGCATGAACCAGAGCATGATCCGCAACCTCCGACATTAATTACGCCGCATCTCATGATTTAAGCTCTGCTAATCTACTGTCAGGCGTGGATTTATCGCGCGTGTGACATTCAAATCTCTCCTGTGAAGGCCCCTGGCACGGGGATGCTCTGTTCAAGACTGAAATAAGACAGCTGTCGGAAAAGCCGGATAGTGACATGGCAAATTTAACTCGCACCGCTCGATTACAGGCCAGGTACACAGGGTGTCCCAGAAAACGTGTCATTGAATTATAATAAAGAAACTACGCCACCCAGAATCATGCGGTGAACGACATTTGTTCTTATTAGGTTTTTGCCACCACCTGATGTGAATGTCATGTATCGTAAGTTTAATTATGTAAATATTTGCGAACTGAACTCGGAAATTTGCCAAGTAAAGGTGACTTTTTTACCCTACCAATATGGAGAGCGTGCCGAATTCACTCAAATTCATGATAATTGACTGTGATACTCACGAGCTGTCCCATCGGAAAAAATAGCCGAACATCATGCTTTTCGGGGCACCGGACCATAACACGCGATGTCTTTTTGAGCGCAATCGCTCTGAGTCCGACGAAAGGAGGTTCCAAACCCAACCCACAGTGTGACAGTAGAAAAAGTAACAGTTCCTGAAATTGGGAGAGGGAAAGCATTATTCCAGCGAAAGTCGGACGCGATAAGCCATTCCTGTGTTATCTATTTCTGCAATGCCGGGGTGGGCTGCTATTCGAACCTCCTTTCGTCGGACTGACAACGATTGCGTTGAAAAAATTCGTCGCGCGCAATCTTGTGGGAGCTCCGTGGAGCATGAGGTTCGGCTATTTTTTCCGATGGGATAGCTCCTGAATACCTCAGTCAATTATCATTCATTTGAGTAAACTAGACATGCTCTTCACATTGGTGGGGTAAAAAAGTGACCTTTACGTGGCAAATTTCCGACTTCAGTTCGCAAACATTTACATAATTAAGCTTACGTTAAGTGACATTCACATCAGGAGGTGGCAAAAACCTACTAAGAACAAATGCCGTTGACCGGATGACTTTAGGTGGTGTAGTTTTTCTTTTACAATTCAATGACACGTTTTCTGGGACACCCTGTATACGTCAACCGTTACGGCACACTTAGCGACGATTTGCCGTGCCATGGCATCATACAACGTACAGGACACGCACTGGCTGTCATTGCATTCCGCCCTACATGTTTTCTCACACAACATACCTACATGCATACAACACAGCGGAGCCGTATATTAAAAGGGAGTCTGGCCATTAATGGGTCATGCCTACACCTGAAGCTCCACCCACTTTTTCAGCTTTCCGACCAATGAGGTTTGAAATATGGGGCGCTATCAATCAACCTATCCTCACTATTTCTCCCTGTATCCAACATGGGTAGCGCCATTTTGGGTGGCAAGTGGATTGGATGGGATTCAAATGGATACCTTTTGCAATCTGCAAAACTAGTGGCTTTTTGGTGCAAATTTGATGAACGCCACCTAGGGAGCGTAAGGCAGCACGTCGGGAATTGTCGTTTGCTTCCGTTGTTGTACCGCTGCCGGCAGAACCACCTAGTGGGACACATTCTGTTGTCGGTATGATTTTTAAACAAATCTACATTAATAGTTGGAATATAAAGGCAAGAATGTTTATATGCATGAAATCATGCAATTAAATATAATATTGTACAGCACAGTTCCGTTTTTGTTATGATTTCGTTGTGATCACCGTGTTCACTAGGCCTAACACCGGCGACAAAACGTATTATTTTCAGTTAGATACCGATGGCATAAGTTGAAACTGATTTCCGAGAAACGTATATCAGGATGTACGTTTGCAGCGTAAAATCAGAATAGCCTGTGAAAATTTTTTGGCACGAAATCCCCGCTTCACTGCGTTTGCTTTCGTCGCCATTTTGGGTGGCAATAAGGCGTCATGGCGGCCCCCTTCGTAAAAGGCAAACCAATCAGAGGACCGAAACTGTGATTGACAGGTCGAGCCTCTTTTTGTGACTCCTCCCAATGGCCAGACTCCCTTTTAATATACGGCTCTGCAATTCGTATGAACGTGTGTGTGAGTGAGAAAGCATGCAAGAGTGAAAGTGGAGTGAGTGAGTGAGTCAGTGGGTGTGGTTTGTCCCTTCAGATGACGCAACCTTGGTAGTGGTTGGGGAGGAGCGTTAGCTTAGCTCAGTTGGTAGAGGCCTTGACCTGCCATAGAGACAGCGGCATCTGGTGAACACAGGTATAACGTAAATGTTGTGAGGCCTAAATAAACAAAGCCTGGTTGCGCCTAAGGCCATGGAAGATTGAAAGAAATATGGACGTCGTTGAAAATACCAGACAGCGGCAGGAATCAAACCCTCAACAGGCTTTAGATTGCCGGTCGGGTTCGCCATCTGGGTCAAGTCATCAGTAATCCGTGCCATAATGGATAGCGCGCTTGACCAGTAATCAAGAAATACACGAATTGTACCAGCACGTTGTGACGAAAGACGGACCCGCAGTCGAAGTCATTAGACAGACGACTATTATTTACATTTACAGGTTGATGGGACGTTAGAAATCAACCACTTTTACACATAAGCGACGCCTTTTAACGAAAAGCATTTCTATTTCCAAACAGGATTCACCAACGAGAACGCACAAAACTAATGTCAGTGACGTACCGGTCCCGGCAAAAATTTACGGAACACGAGAGCGGTGTATTTTCCCCTCGGTGCGACACCCTAGCGGCAAGCGGAATCGCGCTTGCTCACTCGTTCAGAGGGGTGGAGGAGTCAGAGCCGTTTATAGAGAGAGTTTGGCCATTCTCTGGATCTTTTGCCGCCTTGTGGGCGGAGCCTATTTTGACGTCAGAGTCGTCTCTTGCTCCGCCCAAAAAGCCTTGATCCAAGCGTAATCCGTCCAGAATCCGCTTATCAGCCATCTGGGGCGCACCATTTTGATGCAGCCCTCCACCTGGTCGACAGTGCTTTGTGCCGCTCAATGTAATCTACAGATATCACTGGCTTCCCAAGCAGCACAATGTACTGAAAGTCCAGTGCAATAGGGGTGGACGGGCAAATGCAAGGCCTTGAACAGACTCGTGAAACTAAAGAACATTGACAAGACACATACCGTCCACCCCTATTGCACTCGACTTTTAGTACATTATACTGCTTGGGTTATGACCCACAACCTCTTGTGATATGGGGGCTTTGTTGCCAAACTGAAAGAGTTCAAGGACGAAGGGCTTTGGAAGGACGAAGTACACGTGTGTCTTCCCTCCTTGCATCGTAAACAAAGCTCAGCATCAATATGGCGTCGGCGACTGGCTGACGATGGGGCAACAATAGAGCCAGGCGGGGGAGGTCGTTCAGACCATAGAGTTAATATAGGAGGACTCTAGAGAACGGACTTGGCGTGCCGTCAATGGGATTCTCCTATCCCCGAGCGTGACCGCTCGGGCGCAGCCATCCGTTGGTCATGGACAGTGTTAGTGGACGAATTTCTGACCCCTAGCAACATTGGAGCTGTTCCGTTTGTTGCCAACCCTGTGTTGTGCAGTAACGTGGGATGACAAACGGGGAAACGGGCCGATGGAGGGAACCGAGGGAAGGACGTCCAGCGAAGGAAGCGAGGCGAGCCGTGTAATTGCGTTGAAAACGTACGAACCCTTTGGATGCGTGCAGAATTGATCGGTATCACAAGGTAAACGTTGCCATATCAAACGTGAATTATATTTTATCTGCGAGATTGCCTGCGACACCGCCAACCCTTTGCTTTCCACCGACACGGATGAACATGTTTACCGTCTATGACGTGTTGAAGTGGCGTTTGTATGCTTTGCGAGCGAAATCAATAAATCGTTACCAATCGTAACGAATGTAGGCATGCATTTCCGAAGACAACAGTAATCCAAAGATGAATACACGCAGTTAACCGTCATCTTCACGCTGCTCTGCGAACCAACGGGAACCGGAAATGGCAAACATGAAACCACCCGCCATTCCATGCTCTGGTCTGTCGAGTTTCGTGATGCAGGCGACGAACGAACAACAGTACACAAGCAAGTGATGTAGTGGGAAAATATTCACCGCTTATTTGTTTAACAAATACATATGAGATACGCACATAGTACGCCGAATTTAGATAGCAAGTGGTGAATTTGGGAAAACGAGCACGTCAAGTTTAGCGGAATGAAGCAGCCAACGAAAGGCAACGCCTTTCATGACCAACAGGTGGCAGCTCCCTTGTGGTCACGCTTCCTCGAGCGAGTCCAACCCCCTGGTTCAGATGTGACGTCGCATGACGCGCTTGAAATTGGGCTCCTCCTAATGGCTAAACCCTCTGGGAGGAGTGCGCCGGCAGCGACACCAATAGGCGATTTCAGAAAATCCCATGATGCCTAAAAGCGCGGTGCAGCGTGGGTACCCGGTTAACAGGGGAGAAGGGGGAGGAGGAATGCAGAGAGAGTTTTCCCATTTCCCTCCTTCGCCTCCATCGTCCCCACCGTCTCGCAACCTGGCCAGGATTCCGCAACGCAGGGAGAGCAAGACGGATAGCGAAGATCAGCTATTTTCGCCGACCATCTCATGGAGTAAGTTGATGCAATAATGGTGCAGTAACCTTTACGCCGCTTTCAAATCATGAGCGTCCCGCGAATAAAAGCAGTTCGTCCACAACACAGAGAAGCCTCTCGTAGAAAGAACGGCGGTTTCGGTTTCCTACCACACAGCATGGTATTTTCATTTAATTTATCTACTTATGGCGCAGGCGCGTATCCTGCGAGTGGAGACAACAATCCGCAAGACGTAGGACAGGTTACCATGCAGCGAAACTGATTAGTAGATGTGTACGTTAGATAATTTGGGCCGTACGTGTGACTAATCACGTGTAACGTATAACATTCACGCGGACGGAGCTTACGACACAACCGCTGGCTAACAACTGAACGAAGTGTTCTATTGCAGAGCACTTAAGCAAAACTGTTGGTTTTTCTTCTTCTGTGAAACATTGCTTTGCTGAAGCTTGGCTGCTTTATAGCAGGTATACGGCGCGTCGCGTTTCCCGGTACGCGTTTTCATCGCGCCGACTTATAAGTCATCGCGCCGATCAACGCCTGATGAATGCGATCATGAGTGTATTCACGGAGCACTGATAAGGCTGACACTCTTTTATAATAATTCGGGGTTTACGTCGCGAAGCAACTACGGCTGACACTCTTTTCGGTGCCGCTTCATCGCAAATAGTCATTTGATCTCCGACCGTAGGATACTTACTATTTTAAACTTCGTTCTCACCAGGTTGACCCACTCCTGCATTGATGGTTTACCAAAGGGCCCTTGGACTAAACAGCTTAAGGATTTCCCAAGAAGTTTCTGCGAGAAATCTATTCTGGACTATCAGGAAGCCGTGGGGGCCAGTAAGCATTATCTGGAGGGATATGCAATGTTCAAAGCTGAAAAGGTGAAAGATGTGCTGCTACATCACTCCACAAGCACAACGGTGAAAGGAAAAGTAAAGGCATCATACACACTCCGAAAGGAGTACCCCGTTGTTTTGAAAGTTGCTGCAGCTGGAAATGTCACAGGCGGCCATTGCAAGTGCCCCAGTGGCAAAGGGGGTGTCTGCAAACATGTGGGTGCACTAGCATGGTTTGTTTTGGATGTACTTCGTACAGGAAACTCCTACATCCCCGATCCAGTGTCATGCACCGAGAAGCCACAACAGTGGGGGCACAGAAGTGCTAAAGGAAATCTCAACTGCCAAGAATTCCAACAGCTTGTATTCGCAAAGCATGTACCTGGCAGATCTATAGTACAAGCAGCAGGGCCAAAGCTAAAGCATGAAGTGGGACCTACCAAGGAAGCGCTTCAGCTGCTCGCTGATAACATCATGAAAGACACTGGTTCACATATGCATGCCAGGATACTTCAAAGTGTCAACTACGAACCGGTAACGAAGAAGCGATGTGCCCTGCGCCCTTTGCAAACTGTTCGATCTAACCCAATCAGCCTGCCCACCAAAATACTCTGGGTCGACGATGTGAAGCCGTACACACCATATCACAGCCTCGGTCTAAAGGAAGCGCAGGAGCTTGAAAAGCTGACACGTGGACAAGGCTCGAACGAGCTGTGGATAAAAGAACGGTCTACCAGGGTTACAGCGTCCCACTTTGGCGATGTAGTTCGAAGGAAGGCACCAATCAACCAAAAGATGATTGACAGAATATTCTGCAAAAAATCTCACAGTACGAAGTACATGAGAATAGGACAAGAAAACGAGAACCCTGCCCTTCAGAGATACAAGCAGGCAAGAAGTGTTGACGTTTTTCCAGTGGGACTGTGTGTGAACCCAGGAATTCCTGACCTCGGGGCATCACCGGACGGCTTGGTGTACGAAAGGGACACTGGTGATTACGGGCTTGTTGAGGTCAAGACTCTGGCAAAAGCAAAGGACAGTAATCTACAAACAACAGACGCCATTGCTTGCAGCATGGCACTATTCCTAAAGGATGGAAAACTGAAGCACACACACAAGTATTATTATCAAATACAGGGACAACTAGCTTTGTCAGGGCTACTTTGGTGTGACTTGGTTGTGGATAGTGGCAGTGGTGCTCCATTTGTTCAGCGGATCCCGTTCAACCAAGAGCTGTGGAGAGACGTCATGCTTCCCTCGTTACTGAACTTCTATGACGCCAGTCAGAATAACAACTCTGATTGAATGGTGCAAGTGCATAACAGGAACTGTATTTGAGATGAGAGAGATCCCCAGTGGAGAGCCGCAGATATTTCGAACAGAGACTGTGCTTCTTCTGGAGAAGCACAGTCTCTGTTCGAAATATCGGCAGCTCTCCACTGAGGCTCTCTCTCATCTTTGGAACTGTATTTGTAACATAGACAAATTATTACAAAATATGTACATATTGACACAGTGAGTAAAATGAACGAATATATGTGGGACATCCAAAAGTAACCGGAGTGAAACCATGGTCCCTCAGCATTTTGCAGCTGCGGCTCGAGGAGCATTTGGAGTTTTTTTCTCGTGGGCCAAGCTGCAGCCGAGACTCCCATCATGCTTATAAGACAGCTGTGGCATGGCCGCTTGGGAAAGCCACTTATCTACAACTGGAGCTCAGTGTTCTCATAAGCATCATGAAGGTCTCAGCCGCAGCTTGGCCCAAGAGAAAAAAGTGTTCTCTGAGCTGTGACTACTAGATGCAGGGGCACCATGGTTTTATTCCCGTTTCTTGTGGGTCCACAGAAGTTTGTTGACAGATGATGTACTGTGTTAACGTTATATTCACGGCTATTAAGCACGATTACAGCACAGCAGCATCCTGCTTTCTGTCAAGAAGAGGGTCACCTATGAAATTACATAACAATGCACAGGTCTTCCACATTGGGTTTAACAGTCTTGCCATTGAGTTGCAAAAAACATATCTTAGGATGCGGAATGTTTTAACCTGCCTGATAACACGCTCCACGTGAATCCGTGCTTTTGCAATAGCCCTAGTTGTACTTTCATCTGCAAGAGACAACTGAGAGGCACCATTTAAGAATGGAGGAATGTTCAGGTCAACTTTGAGGTCAGCAAGATCCTCTTTGATCAGAAAGCCTCTGTCTGCCATGACAGCATCTCCTTCCTCAAGCAGCTTGTACAACCCACTTTGCCGAACCAGTGCCTTATCCGAAATCCTTCCAGGCGCTAGGTCACTAACAAATGTCACAAAACCATTAGGAGCAATTCCGATCAGACCTTTTGCTGTGTTGTGGGACTTGTACGTGGAATAAGTGTCACTTTGAACACGAAAGTCACTTGGGGTTTCAATGTACAGCTCCGTGCAGTCCAAGATAACTCTTGTTGACGGGTAAGACTCCCTGAACACTTCAGGCATGAACTCGTCTACAATGTCTCTGCTTGGCCATATCGGTGTTTTGTCAAGGTACTCGCATAAAAATTCTACCCAAAATGAACACAGCTCACTGATATATGCTACACTTGTCGAATACCTGTACGCAAGGTCTTGCTCAAGGAGCCCAACCCTTAGTCTCGTCAAAACAAGAGCCAACTGTTCTTCCAAGCTAAACAAAGGAGGTCTTCCCTTATTTGAACCTGCTTTGCTCGACAGTTTCTTATAGTCCTCATGACCAGCACGAACAAACTCACAAAACGTTTTAAACCGCTCATGGGTCGTGAAGCCGGTGTAGAAACGAAGTTTGTCACTGTCCTTTAGAACGTCCGATGGAGTTGGTTTAGGCAGGTGACGCTCACTGTGTTCATGTCGCTGCAGTCTTCTCTGGAGTTCTTGAATATGTGACTGCAACTTTTGTCGATCCACCTGTGCAGCACAAAGTTTCTGTTCCAAATCTTGAACTTCCCTGGTGTAAGCTTCCAGACGCTTTGCACTGGCATTCTCAGCATCGCTCTTCTCCTGAAGCAGCCTTGAGTTCAGTTTCCTGAGTTCCTGATTTTCTTTTGAAAGTAGTGCAAGCTCCTCACGAATCTTTGATTCTGCAATGAAACGACAGTTTATTCTAATTTCTGAGCAGAATTGCATGCACTGGAAAAATAGGTGCTTCCGAAAGCACAGCAACATTCCACTCTTTGATACGCCTGTCTTAAAAAGGAACAACTGCAGCTCTTCGTACCTTCTGCTGCATCATATCCATGGTGTGACACACTGAAGCTAGACTCTTGTTCGGAGCATGATACATCAGTTGAACTGAGCCCTTCGAAGGACGTCTCCACTGTTGTCTCATCAGCCACTTCGAGAAGAGACGGCTCTTCATTGACAGAACAACCTAAAAGAGAAAACATTGACGAGTAAGCTTCATATACCAGGATATTCTCAAGTAAAAGCATACTAACGAGATAAGTAATACAGTCAGCAATGAGGTTATAGTCATGACCACTTTTGCTTTGTATAAAGTGAGCAGACAAGCATGCTCAAAGGCAGTAAAACGCTGTTAAAATACTATGGATACTCACATGTCTGATGTGTCGTCTGAATGAATGTACCAGGCTTCAACAACCATGGTACTTTGTCCATGTATTTCCTCTTGCCAAGGACGTTGAAATGAGCTCCACAGATCCTGTGGCTTAGCCCTGGCTTCCAGGATGCCGGTACGGTTGTGTTTTCCACAAGTGCCTGAACCCAGAGGTCACGAGTTGCTGTGTCTTTCGGGAAGCAATGAAAGGAGACATCCCTGTGGCGTGCAGAGTTGTGTCTGCAGCTCGGAATGCAGCACTGAGTTCCACCACGTGGAGTAGCTGGTGCCATCACTGGAAAAGCAACAATATTGTATTGCTCTTTTTTGCAGCCCCTAGCCGGCACATACATGGCATCTGGTGACAAAAGTGCCACAAAATTTTTACGAAGAATATCATCTGTAAGCAGTAATCTGTCGTTTTTTCTCTATTTTTCCCGTTATACAGCACACGCAACACTTGAGCAACGCCTGCTACTGCGCCATTGCTCACTGTTCACTGTAGTTCAAAATGTGACGTGATATTCACACACGCTGCTGGGCCACTTGGTCAGACCCTTGAGGCTAAAAGCGCTAAAACACTGACAAGTGAGCTAAAATTACATGACAAGCTGCTAAAAGGCTGTTTGTTTCTTCTTTTCCTATAAACACTTTTCGTGTTTAATTGATTCGTCCGTGCTTTTAACCCTACAATGCCCTATTAACATCGCGTGTTTTTGAAGCGTGCACAGATCACCTCGCACCGCACCACTCACATCTCGCGAGCACTGCGTGACGACAACACCTCGCACTGGCCGATACAGCCGTTTCGGATGACTTGTATTAAGTTCTTTATTGCCACTCACACTCAAAATCACCGGAAACACGGTGACGTTTTTTCAACGCGAATGTGATCATGTAAACGCCGTAAACACGACACTGGCGGGGGACTTCTCGATTCCCCCCACTGATATTATGTATCACAGTTGCCCTGAATGCAAAAATGTGAATCGGGAGCATGCTTACCTTGAGTTGCCTTCTTTCGGCGGTCGGTACACAGGAGACGTGAAAATCAGAGCATTACGGAAGCGAAACATAGAACGTACGTGCCGCCATATTTCACGATAACCGGCTACCCACAATTCCTCGCAACGCAAAGGGCACCGGGATACTCCGCGCGACGCTCCTTGGGATTTCCTGAAATCGCCTATAGGCGTGTACCCGAGAAACATCATCATGACGTTGGTAGACACGATCGAATGGGCACTTGTTCGCTGCCTCCCATTAAAAAAAGAGTAGGACCGAAAGTCGCATCCCTTTCACGGACAATCGTAATCCTCTGAAGACCATGGCTTTCGGGCGCGACCTTGTTCGCCCCTATAGCTTCGAGCGTAGTTCAACTCTACCAAATTGGTTGCGCTGTCGAACACTATGACGTCATTTGGTTACAAACAAGGAGACGTCTCTTCAAATCATCTTTCGTGCACATTCAAGCCATACCGAAACTACCGCGGCGTGTCATTACCAGCGTACTCGCTCGCCCATTTCCGCTCGCCGGTAGGGTGTCGCACCGACGAGAAAATACACCGCTCGCGTGCTCCGTAAACTTTTGCCGGGACCTGTACATCACACAAGTTTGTACGTCAACCTGTACGTCACATATTTCCACAGCATGCTTTCAGTTCCTCAAACGGTTTCGTACAGACAGCCGTAACAGGGAGAATTAACGAAGTGTTTTCTTAAGTGCAACACTTTGAAAATAATTAAAGGTTACACATTCCGACGCTTGTGAAACGCGTACAACTGCGAGAACTGGAAAACGAAGTTTGGCTAATTAGATTCGTGCCCAAGACCGCTGTTCCGGTAACTCTAACTTGATGGTCAGACGACTTCCGCTGTTGAAGTTTGTTTCTCCATAGGGGATTGGAGAGTCGGCGATGTGTTCACTTTTGTGTGTGCGTGTTTCTGCATGTGTGTGTGTTCCAACATGTGTCTGGAAGTTTCCTGACTGCGATGCCGCCGTCTAGTCTCGGAACGGATCGCGTTCCTCCTAACTGGCTCGCATAGAAAAGATCATTGCAGAACGCAAAGCCCACGTGACGTCCTCCTGATAATTCCTTCCTCAAAGTAAACACGTTTCCTTCTGTCAGCCAGTCGCTTAAGACAGCAATTATATCAAGGTGCATGCTAACGAGATAAGACGGCAATCTTTTGCGATGTATCGATGTGTAAGAACACAGTGCAGAAGGCTTCCTACGTATTCCGCCATGGTAGCGTCCGTAATGATGTTTAATGGCTGCAATATTCCATGACTAGCATTTCCATTCTCAAGAAATTTCCTTATTGTTTACCTTTCCTGTTCGAAAAAGAGCGGGCATTTAAAAAACTTCGGTCACACACAGCTCTAATCCGTGAAATAAACGAGAACATTTATACGGGAGGAAAGAAAGCATGAGTCGCGGCAGCAAGAACAGGAAAGGTAAACAATAAGGAAATTTCTTGAAAATGGAAATGCTAGTCAGACAACTGTATATATGGACGCGGCGAAGAAATATCACCTTCTTGCAGAAAAAGCAATAATGTCTATTGCATATTCAGCTACCTCTTAATGTTCGGCTGTGCTGCTGCCTCTCTTGTAGTACACCTAAATTTGCTGTTGCACAGCTGCTGTAACCATGTCGTCTGCCAGGCATCCGAAGTGCTCCATTTATTCTAAGGAAATGAAAGTTGTTTAGTCAGTTTTAGAGTGAGGGTGCCACAATTTCTCTCTTGCCACATGCGTAGCTGCTTACTCTATAGATAAAGGTGTTCCGACTAGGACAACCAATGGTGTGAAGTCCCCTGGAGCTGTATAAAATGTTTCCCCTCGTTTGTTTTAGTAAAAGTAGTGGTTAAAAAATCTCACTCTGCTCAGCTTTGTTGCCCTTAGGGGTGTGATGTTATTGCGGAGGGTGGTCGGTCAAAGCGACGATCACTGAAGGTTCACAGTGAATCATTTTGCACCTTTATTCGCTCAAAACAGGCGTATTAAAGGTGTGTGTTTGTGCGTAAACCTCTTATAAAACATCCTTTTCTATCCCGCAGATTCAGGCAGAGGGTGTAAGAAGAGCATTACTAAAGGTGTAATATCGACATACACCACGTTTTATCCAATGTCGATTATTAAGGGTGCAAAGTGAGGTGTTGAAAGAGATGTTTACGTCCAATAAACATTTTTACATCCCATTTGAACTGGGGATATGGTGTTAAAAATTGTGTTTTAATTCGTGAAAGAAAAATTATGCTGGTTTCACAGCTCCGCCCAGCAAGTAACCACATTATAGACGATAACTTCAGTTAAAAACACAGTATTTGACAGGGAAGATGTTAGGAATTTAGCTGGTATCTTTGACTCGTTGCTGACGTACATCAGCCACGTGCCATCAGTACGTGTTAATTGCAAAAAGGCATTCCTGTCACCCCAGGCAGCACAATGTACTCAAAGTCGAGTGCAATAGGAGTGGACGGTATGTGTGTTATCAATTGTCCTTAGTTTCATGGGTCTGTTCAAGGCCTTCCACCTACCCGTACACCCCCATTGCACTCGACTTTCAGTACATTGTGCTGCTTGGGACCGTTACCAACGTTTTCCGCACACACACACACACACACATACACATAAATGGGATGATGATGTGGTGGGTCATTCACCGCCGTTATGGGGGTACACTGCCCCATTGCGCTTGTGGAAGGGATGTGAAAGTGACGATCATGGAAAGGTGTCCTATTAGAGTTCGTTCATTAGACCAGTGCTGGAGAGGAACTCAGCGACAACTCGTAGGACTTGCATCAGATGTGAGGGGTCCGACCATGGCCCGAGAATTTTGGCCAAGTCGAACTAGCGTCGATCGACGCGTTGCAGAGCAGTTTCCATGGGGGTGCGCTCGCGATCGTACTGTCCGCAGACCAGGAGGACGTGATGGAGGTCACCGCGCACATTACACGTGGAACGGAGGCTGGACGCGCCGACACCGAGGGTGGTGTTTGAAAGCCGGTGTAAAAGCCACATTAAGTCTCATGCGGTGCAAGACTGTGGTAAAGGAACGTGGAACACTTAATGAACGTGCCCCAACAAATTGTATTTCATTATATGATCAATCCGATACGCCAATATAGGCTACTTCGGCACTCACGCTGGCCCCATAGTCTTAGCAAGCTATCGAGGCGTGCCTGTGACGCATTGCGCTCCGGTTTAGGTTGTACGATGGAACCACCGCTGGAAGTCTGCCGTGTTCAGGGTGGTGCTTGCCATAGAAGCAAGAGCGTCGAACTGCATGTCTCGGCATGCTGCCGAGGGAGCTTGTATTACGCTACCGATTGGAGAGGGAGTATCTGCCAGGAAACAACTGCATCCTAAAAGGTGTTTAAATAGAATACTCCCATTTTAAGCGTGTTTTTGTTTTTAAACGCACATTATAAGAGTGTTTTATGAGGAATATACTTAATTAAAGGGTGTTTTAGAAAATACCCTTCATTCGGGTGTAAAGGCAACACCAAAAAGGTGTGCGCCGTGGGACAAGCCATTTACACCCTCCGTCTGCCGCATACACAGCCGCCGGCGCTTTTCGTCCGACACCCGCCTTTTCATGGAAAACACTGTCGCAGCCAACACCTTCCTCCACCGCATTGACCCGAAGATGGCCTTCACTGTGTCGCTACGGCGGTCTCGAAAGGAAGAGTCAGCTCTCCATCGTCTTCGCCTGAATGTCGCCCGTACTCCATCGTTCCTGTTCAAGATCAAGCAGCGTCCCTCTTCGGCGTGCCCCTCCTGCTCCACTGACGCCGACACCCATCATTTACTCTTGCCCTGTCCAAGATATGCCGCTCCTCGGACTGCACTCACGCACCGCCTATGTGCCCTGGGGCACAGAGACCTCTCTTTGGCCACCCTACTGGGCCCTGTAGGGCAGAAGCAATGGGCTGTTACCAGAGCGCTACTATGCTTCCTGGGTGACTCTGGGCTCCTAGACTGCCTCTGAGCGATCGTGCACTCATGCCTTCCTGCTGCCCATGTGCCGCTTGCGTCTTTTTCCTTTTCTGTTTCTTTTTTTGTCTCATATTTCTTTCTCCTTGTTTTTTTCTTTTTCTGCAAGGAGTAGCAAGTCGACCTCTGTCTGGCTGACCTTTCCTTTCTGCTTGCCTTTTTTTCTTTCTCGTTATAAATATATCCCCCCCCCCATTTACACCAAAAAAGTGTAAAAAAGTTTATTCTGTTGGGACGAGGTACCGTAGCGTGACGCCATCAGGGAACTGCGACACAGGAAGAATCATAGATGGGTTTAATACCAGTGAGCGATGAAAGATGTCAGTGTTGCAGTCAAGCGGTATCCGTGCATTTCGAAGATGTTTGACAGACAGAAACTTTTTTTAAAATTCCGTGTTAGCGCCGCGAAGCAACTGTGGCTATGAGCGGCGTATAGACGTGGAGTGATGGAGAGAGGATAGCAGGAAGTAGTGGGGTATACAGGTGGCAGACATACAGAAACGAAAACTTCAACTTGAAATACTACGACTTGAAACAGTGGGGCCAAGCGGTTGGAAGGGTGCCTGAAAAATATGTTGAAGTGGTCAGGAAAGTCTGAAGCGGGTGCATATTAAAGGTATCCGGCGTTCGCAGCCTATGCCTGGTCCAAGATCCCTCACGTCTGTCGTAGAATATCCTCTCGCACGTTCTCTACTGTTGACCCACGTGCCCGCTCTGTCTCTTGGCACTCGACTCATTACAATGGGCGCTGTCCTTTGAACTACTCTGAAGGGATCGGACATCTATTCGTGTCTTGCCGGGTATTGCCTTTTGCACAGAATCGGTGTAGAGATACTTGAAAACGATGGGGCCTATAGTCCATGCACTTACTTCAGGAGACGGGCTTTTGCGCATTCTGCGTTTACTGATCCTCTATACGCATTGCAGAGCGAACTTCCTACAAATCCCGATCCGTCTATAGTCATCATCTTTCAACCTCGACCCCTTCTTCTCGTTCTATCTCACCTTGAGTCTACACTGTATAAATGGGGAAAAAATGGAAAATATGGGAGTAGTTACAGCTTCTAGTGCCCTAGATTGCAATTATTCCTCATTTTAGTCCCGTGGCACCGATATTTGCTCTTCGGTCCTGCAATTAGGGACTAAACACCCGTGCATTTAGTCCCGAAAGGGGCTAATGGTTGTGGCAACGCATCTACTCCCCAAAGGACTAAAAGTATTCTTTTTTTCTTACCGAGACAGTTTTGACCCACGTGAGTGAGGTACACAGCGGCAGGCCACCATGGAAACCATCACCAACATGAAACAACGAACGCGGCGGTTCAGTCCTGCCATATATATATATTCACGTGCAATGCTATCGGTCAGACTAAAGCAATCAAGTTAGCTGCTTCATAAGCGCTGCACGCCGAGCAAAGCGGTACTATTCTATTAGAACGCAGGAACAAAGAACACCGAAGAGAACGTTAAGCAGCGCTTCGTTATCAGTTGAAGTTCACTGAACCTGAAAGTCAGATGTTTACAGAGAGGCATAGAATGAAAAATGAAGTGCCTCATCTCGTGCGGCCTTTCTCCCAATATTTTCTCGAGCGAAAATGAACGAGTATCAGGCAAGGCAGCCAAAGATTATGTAAACGATGAGGCGCTTGATTGATTTGTTTAGTTATCCTTCCTAGTTGTCCTTCTAGATTCGGGGTGTTTACTTTATGCAATTAATAAATATACGCTAATTAACTGTTAGGTAGTACGAACAAATTGACTTGGCCACAATTACAAACGAAGGACTTGAGGCTCCACGGCACAATCAGCGTGCAAAAGACTTCTTGCCTATTGTCGCTCATCGCGTGAAGCACTAATTATCTTGAACGTGTTAGCTAATAGGATTCCGTGCCACTACATCTAACGCGCCGTTACGTCTATCGTGCTCTTACATCCAAAAACGAGTCGTTACATCTGCCCTGCTGTTACATACAAACGAGTACCGTTACATCCAAAAAGACTTTACGTCCATTTCTGGCCGATACATCCATAAGTCAGTAGATACAACGAGCCGTTACATCCAACGGAAAACCGTACACTACGAGCTGTTACGTCCATTGCGCCATTACATCCACAGACGTAGGAAAGTGTGCTACAACTGTAACGCGAATTTCGCAACCGCAATTGCAGTTCTCCAGACACGTGAGCGAATTACTTTCGACACCTTGGTATCAATTTATATCGCGATAAACTCAGCAGACATGCAATCAACTAACGGAGCAACGAAGGTATGGCAGAAACCAGCAGGCTAAGGGTACTCTAATTGGTAACAAGGTAATCCGCTTCATGTGGACGATGCGAACCAATAGAATTTTTATCAGACATGTTTTAATTATCCGTTCGGTTACTATTTTTGCGAGGCTAGTTCGACTGATCTGTACCGAGGCGAGATATCAAAGGCTATGCGGAGTGTTTGAAAGTAGGTTATCAACTTATCACTGAGCAACGTGCCAGCTTCGCATGTTTGCGACGTTCATCGAAGTCGTTTTAGCGACCGCGCTGCAGCGACACAAAACGAAGGTTAGGATGGTTAGTTTATGGCCACAACGAGATACCTAACAGGGCTCGGAACCAGAGGTGAACTCGAGCCGAAATTATCTTTTTTCTAGGGATGAACTGAACCAAAACTAAACTGAAATAAATGGGAATTACCGGTCATCGAAACGGATCAGACCAAATGTTTTCTTCACCAAGCCAGCTCCCAATTTCCATAGTAAACAATGTAGCGCAGCTTCAACGGTTTCACTACGTTTTGAAAACCTTCTTTCGAGACAAATCAAGCGCCTTCAATTTGGCACTGATTTCCTTACAGCGCACGGTGTTTATTGGGGGCGGCTTGAAACGGCAGGTTAGGGATGGCAGCCCGTCGCGGTTTTGGCTTTTTTAAGACACCTTGAGCGAAATGCCCTTTCCCTTTTGTCCTGTAATACCATACACTGTTGAAGCAGAACTTCACCACACAGCAAGCTCCTAGCCAACCACTATTCCGAATGATATCATTCTGTGTCCTTATCTGCTGAAAATAAGAGGATGCACCTATCTGGAACACATTATGCATGTCCCAAATAGGCACCTCCTTCCTGTTTTGAACAAATCAGCGCACAAAATGATATCATTCGGAATGGTGGTTGGCTAGGAGCGTGCTATGTGGTGAAGTTCTGCTTTAACAATATAGCCACCTGGCAGACTTAATGCAGTAAACGGAATGGAATTTACTTCACCTCCTAACCGACCATCATCTCGAATGACATCGTTCTCTCCCCTGATCTGTTGAAAACAGGAGGCGTACGCCTTTTTTGTGACAGTTATGCAGAACATAATTGTAACAGAAAAGGCGTACGCCTCCTCTTTTCAACAAATGAGGGGAGAGAACGATGTCATTTGAGATGATGGCTGGTTAGGAGGTGAAGTACATCCTTTCCATTTAATGCATTAAGTTTGCCGTATGGCTAGGGTATTACTTACATGCCCGAAGTTATCTGCAACGCACGTCTGATCGCTTTGCCGGTGTACTACACTTGTTAGCCAAATTGCTTCTTGCGAAGTATTACGAAATAACACTTCAGTGAGAGAAAGTTCTATTTTGTGTACTTAGAGTACTGAGGTGACCCCCCCCCCCCTTTTTTTTTTCTTCGGTGTGGAGTGGAATCTCCAACGAATAAAATGAGTTATACCTGCGAAAGAACGACGAGCGCAGGTGACCTACAGAGCGAGTGCGAGGGCTCTGTTCCGCATACCTTTGAAAAATTCTTGTCCTCGTGAAAAGAGCGCATCGCAGAACGACAAGACGTCGTGACGTATGCTACTCCCTTCACCTGACCAGTGACGTACAGCGGCACACCTCAAGCATGTATAAGCGGCGCGCGATCTGCGAAGAAAAACGAAGACACAAGGCACGAAGCCTCCCTAGTACGTCACGCGAGAATTGTGTCTGCCGTCTGCGGCTGCTTTCTCCGACTGTTTTTTGTTTTTTTGTTTTGTTTTGTAAATTTGATTGCAAAGCTATGACGCACCGCAGAGCGAAAATATTTCGCGTGGCGACTCCTGGTGGGCAGCTTGACAGATGAGGCAGGATTTGGAGCGACGTTAAATGTCACCTCATTGCTCCTTTCACCAGGCCTAAATTACGTTCCAATGCATTATCAGTGAATCAAAATTTTCAATTTCAGCGAACCGGTTCGAACCTTTGCTTTCTATGCTCTAAACCCGAACGAAACCGATATGCATGAACCCGAACCCGAACTGAACCCCAAAAAATAACGGTTCCGATCTCTGAATTACCTATACCGAACGTCTCATGAAGGTCATCCGGGTGAATAGTTCTCATACAGGTAGAGCTACTGAAAAGCTTTCTTTTCGGTGAGCATCCTTTTCACTGAGACATGGGCCAAGAATTGAGCAGTTAGGAGGGGCCCATTTGCATACGCTCATTGATTAAATAAAATTCGTAAGTTTTAAATTTGACTTCGGACGCTTTAGAAACCTCAGTTTTGCCGCTCGGAACCTCAGGCGCAAAATATTCCAGCAAAACAAAAAAAGAAAAAACGTGGACACGTGGTGATTTTTTTATTCATTAATTGGTTCCATTTACATGTTGCATGCGCAGAGCAGCGTACCAATGTTCTCTTTCGCTCAGGCTGCTCTCAACTCTTTCCGTTGCCAATAGGTGGTTGGTTGGTTGGTTGGTTGGTTGGTTGGTGGTTGGTAAAATAACAAGGGGAGGTAGCCCTTTCACCATCACCATCACCACCACCACCAACAAGGGGAGGTTGAATTCGCGCAAGCGAATTCTGCTACCCCCCAAAAAAGGAAACTGTACGATCGCACCACAGAAGGTGCGCACAAAGAGGCATCTTGAGACAGACCCTTGGCCATCTCGACAGCAGAGACTTCAGCATAGAGAAAGTCTTAGGCGTATGGGACGCTAAGCACAGGGACGCGGCCTTCAATGCTCTTGTCAATTTCAATGTGAAATCTGGACTAGAAACCATATACTAGACGGTGCGTGGACATTACTATGATCCTTGATATGAACGGCGCGCTCGGTCCTGCGTGGTCGCGGTCGAGACGCTCGCCCCGGTGAACTTTTGCGGTGCGCTCGCGGTGCCAATAGAGTTCCCCGAGAACCACGTTATTGTCTGGTGAACTGCCCACTGGTTGCAAAACGAACACACGTGGTCATATACGACAGAACACGCAAATAGTTCCAAGGTGCCCGGCACCCACCACTATAACGCTTCAGCCGCTGCAATGTCGACATAACACGGGGAATAGACCTCTCTCCCTGTTTGTAAACAAATGTCGTCATAGTGTGCGACAGCGCCACCAATTTGGTAGAGTTGAACTACGCTCGAACTATAGGGGCGAACAAGGTCGCGGCCGAAAGCCACAGTCTTGAGGGGTTACGGTGGTTCCTGAAAGGGACGCGACTTTCGGTCCTACTTCTCTTTCAGTAGGAGGCAGCGAACAAGTGCCCATTCGTGGAACCTAGCCCCCCCCCCCCCCCCTTCCGATTTCTTTCGGTTTCAGTCTGTATACCAACGTCATGATGACGTTTCTCGGGTAGAGGTCTATTCTACGCAGAGATGACGGAAGGTAAGAAACAGTCGTAAGGGACGCTTCGGTATGCCTTTTCACAGAGTGTAATGACAGTTAATTAAGTTAATGACAGTTCAATACAGTGGACACAACGGGTTGCGACAACGTAAACAACCAATGAAGCGGGGGAATATTTTAGCGGACGGCTGGTTTGATGTACTGGAAAAGGAAACAAAATGCAGAGGTTGGACGGAGTTCTTGTACAAGACACATGCACACACACAAGAAAGACAGCAAAATATCCAAGAACAGTTGACAATCGAGCTAGCACGTAGTCGTACGGTCATTTTAAAGCCGAAACCGCAACATCCACGTTGAGTAAATCCTTCTCTACAACGATTAAACGAAACGAACGACGCGAAAAAAACAGGGACACAACAGAGGACTGCCGGAAGAACAACCGGCATCGTTTCGGTATCTCTCTTTCTTCCGTAGACACTTCCTTCCGGCCGGTCAACCTGACCAGCGGGATCTGCCGTTGGCATCGTGGCATTACCTATTTCTCTTTTACCTTTGCGTGCGCTGTGTATCGTTGAGCTCTGATAGATGAGGACATAATCGGTCCAATGACCACGAGGGAGAGCGTCACACCGATTGATTCCTCTATACCAAAAGGGTCGAGAGGGAATCAAATCGTTTTTTTTTTCTGCTTTCGCTTTACTTTAGTATTTCTACAGCACTTGCGCGTTTACTTTATTTTTCCTTTTTGTTTTTACTTCCATGTCCAATTTCATCTTTGTGTGTGTGTGTGCGTAACAGTTCAGTGCGCAGTTGTAAAAAGCAAGAGCAGTTTCAAATTGACTCGTCCGAGGTAATAGATTAGCTCTCCCTTTCATTCTATTAAATAAGGTCGCGATATTAATGTAAATTTTCTCTTTTACCGCTTCAATTTTTATGGATCGAAGGCCCTTCCCTTTCATTTATCTATTTTCTCTTTCGGCCTAGAGCAGCAGCAGCAGTGGCGCAGCCGATCGTTGGGGAGCTCTCGCCTTTTGTTTCTTCATCCATCGATTAATCTCCACGTTCCCAACTTCTATTTGTTGTCTTTAATTTTTATCACCGTTCGGCAGCAATTTACGATACTTATCGTTGGCCCAAAATTCAGTACTTTCCGGCACTTACACTTGACATTTACGTAAAATCGTGATTTATTGCTGGATGTTGCTTCTAAGCGACTCGCCAGAAATTAATGGTTCATGTTTTTTTTTTCTTTTTAATAACGTTCCTTGTTTTATGTGCGCTCTCTCTCTCGTTCTCCTTGTCCTTTCTTCCTTTTTGTTTTTCGAAAGTGCAAACAATGTGATGCTGCCAACTTCGCAGTTATTATTAGCACGATGGAGCACTGGGGCGTTCAAAATGTGGCCTTTGTGCCAAACGAAGCTCGCATTCCACATCAGCGAGTAATTAAAACCGACCTGGTGACAGTGGGGACATCATGAGTGCTACGAGAGTGTGTGTCAAACACATTACCGCACTCTCACCACATCCCACAAGTGCATATCAAACGTGATTAGAGACTACAGAGAGAAGCCCCTGGTATCGAATATCACGTACACGATGAAAATAAATGAAATGAAATGAAATATTTGTAACTCTTGTGGGCTGTGGGACTTGTAGAAGGTTCTTTCTTTCGTAGTTTTTCTTCTTCTTTCTATCTTTCAGGGGGGACGTGTTTAGTTGCATTCCAAACTCTGTCCTGGGGGGCAGGGGCTTTAAGAGGATGTACGCAGCCGTAAACTCAGTAATGTGAATCAGCCTTTAGACTCGTCCGACTTGCACCGATGCGCGGTTGGTTCGGGACGGTAAACAGCACTACGAAACATGTTTAACTGGACAGGTTCGTAACCTGGGTTTGTTTTCGTTTTGTGTAGACGTTGTTCGCCACACAGAAGTGGGCCTCGGTGGTGGTGGTGAAAAGGCTCGCCGGTGTCGGACTCACAGAGGTCAGCAACGGTCACGACTAACGCCATTGGGAAATGTGCGTCCTGGGCCGACTTCCAAGGGAACAGTGCCGACATGTGTCTGTAAGCCCCCTCTTATGTCCCCTCTTAAGCCCCCTCATGTGTCTGTAAGCGTCTGTTACTCGGCTCTTCGGGGTTCTGAAAAAGCCTTCCTCCTGGCTCGGTAATGATTCGGCTGCTCCTTCTATCCCCAATTCTCCGGGAGAACTGGCAAAACTGGTTTACGGTGACAAAGGGACAAGGCGCTGACCCCACTAACCGGTTCTGACAAGTACTCCTTATAACGTCATCGGTGACGTTGCATCATACCTTCTCCCCCTCGTAATACCCGGAGTGGCGAGTTAAGGGTGAAGGCGCGTACCCATGTTTATGTGAGTTTTTTTCTGGGAAACAAATTGCACACATCAACACCTCTAGCACCATTCGGTAAAATGACGGACACACTTTCATCAGACGTCCTAATCTGAAAAGTTTTTGGAAGGCCCTCTGTACTCCTTTAAAGGAGCATGGTAACGCTCGAAAAAATATGCCAGCAGCAGTGGTAATTTGATTTGATGCGTAAAAGAGCATTCCATCAGAAAAGACCAAGAAGTTGGCAGAGATTGTCGCTGCTGTGCGCACTCTTGTAAAACTAATTTTCCCGCGAAGTGCGCGCTTCGCAAATAAGATAATTTGCTGGACAGTTCCTCAAGATAGTATGTTCATATTATGCGTTAAAATATTGGATATATGAAATGCATTTCGTGCTCCCTCCTTTAACAAGGTCGCCCAGTCACACATTTTTACACGCGTGCTTGGGGTTACGAGTGGCATGGTGAACTACAGAAAGAAACCATAACGATGGTATTGTGCAGGACAAAAGGGGACATTGGGAATGTACAGTGCTGGACGAAAATTCACGGAACACGCTTGTGGTGTGTTTACTCCGCGGCGCGACACCGTATTGGAGGGCTGAACGGGCTTGTTCACGCATTCAGAGGGGGCAGAGGAGACAGAGGAGGGCGCCAAAGCGATACCGACACTGTCGCGGTGTGCACTCGCCCACCCCTTTGAATGATTGAACTCGCCCGCCGCTGGGGTGTCCGCGCCAAGGAGAAGGTACACCACTCGCCCGTTCCGTAGACTTTCGTCGAGCACTCTACATTCCCAATGATGGTCCTTTGTTGTTCACGCAGTCGCTGATTGATGCATCGGCACGCTTGGCCGATACATGCCTTTCCACGTGAGAAGTTGTACCAGTAAATCACTCGTATAGAGCATGAGCAAAACGTTCTCGTGGTCAATATTACACTCTTCTTCCCGATGTTTTCTTTCCTTTTTTTTTTTTTTTTTCTATTGATGGGGGACCCCAGTTTGCTTTTCGAACTAACATAGCCCCGAGTCCATACATGTTCCCTGTTTCTTTAAGCTATTCAACTCTCTGTCCCCCTCTCTTTCCTGCTGTTCTTTCTCCATCTGTCCACGTATATACGTGGTGTTCCTGGGGATACCTTTTTCCGGAAATTCGGATCTCCCTGGGAGACAGACATTTTTCCGACGGTCGTCCCTCACATCTTCGGGTAGCCACACTTTGAACTTCCCACGAATATCCGTCGTTTGTCCTCACAGGAAGTTACACGGTGATGCCCGGACGTCGCACAGACTTGCGTTGCGTACGTGCTCAGGGCCCATCCATGTTCAGGACGTCCACCCATATAGCTCCTGGAGATGTCCACCTGACATCCATTTCAGGACATAGACGTTGGCATCTATTTCGGACGTCCGCAGGAGGTAGTGTTCTATCTGCTTCATAGCCACATTCCCTTCGCGACGATAACAAGGAACAAAAAATATTTAAGCTATTCGGTATCGGAAGGATGTACGGCGTGAAGGCCGGTTTTCGAAAACATTTTTTTTAACGGTTTTGCTTCTTTCGGTCAGAACACATCTTTTCATGCAGGAGCCTACGGGCAGTGGTCACAGGGACGTCAGGGTGGAATCCGGCTTCTTTCAGCCTTGCGATATGTTATTCAAAACTGCTCTCTAGTGAATATGTTTGGCATGGATTGTTTACATTTCAAGTATGCACCTACAAGCCAAAAGATGAGTCCTTGATGAACTCCCATGTGATTGCAGGGGGGGGGGGGGGGGGCGTAGGTATATAGAGAGAGGTTCTTGTTTCGGTCCCACAGCAACACCATTTTCTTATCGCATATGCATATGCCTGGCAATGACACTTTGCTCCCTAGCATTCGAATGCGCCTTCACCTACAAACGCTAGTGGTTTGTAAGTGGTACCGGCTTGATATCTCGTCACACTCAAAGACTCCAAACACACGAATAAAATAAGTATTTAAAGAGATTGAAACATTTATTTTACTCAATAACAAGGCTTCGGATGGAGTCCGTCCTTCATCAGTTGCGATCGTCAGGTGCGATCAGGTGCGGTCGCACCTGATGAAGGACGGACTCCGTCCGAAAGCTTGTTTTTCAGTAAAATAAATGTTTCAATCTCTTTAAATATTTATTTTGTTCACTTGCGAGTGCTAGACTTCCCCCCCTTTTTTTTTGCCTGTTAGACTCCAAACACACCAAAGGAAACAGCTAATGCGTTGCAGGTAAGTATGATTTTGGTTGTACAAGCAAAATGGACAATACCAAGGAGAGGAACTATTTGGTGCGCTGTTGTTGTGAGCCGCCGAGGAGGTAAGTGGCCAGATCCCCATACGGTAGACAAATCGAGGCAGAGGCCGGTTGAGAAAGAGACGACGTGTATATATTTACATGATTGTACAGACAGAGACAACCCGTAGGTTGCAGGTGGCGGCTTAAACAGCCAGCGCGTAGAAGGAATGAGGTTGCAGCCTTGAACGATTCCGGGAAGCCGTCCTCGTTTTCCCTTTTCATTAGGGAGTGGAAGGATCCCAGTGGCCCTCTTTGAAGATGTCCGCTCGCGTACCCCGGGAAGCTCAATATGGCGATATCTCAAGTCTCAACACTGTTCAAGCAGATTTTGTTTGGTATGAGTGTATCGTCCTAGTCTACGGTTATTGCAGTAGCCACACCACACCCAACCCCGTCGGGATTTTTAACATTTTCATAGTTCCCATTTTCTATCTAATGTAATCTAGTACAAGAAGAGGGAAATTGTTTTCTTCTTGCAAGATGATGTGGAGCGCATAGACCTCTTTCTGCGAGGCAGGTTGCGCGGGCGAACAGCAACGTCAGTGCCCCAAAATATGCAACGCGCTGTAGTTTAGCAGACGACGACGGCACGTTCAAATAGATGGTCTCGAGCTGTTCGCATTTGGCAAGATACACCGTTTGTTCTGTGGATTTCCTATAGGTTTCGTAGCTTTCCTTGGCGCTATACCGCTTCATACACCATGCAGATCCCGCTGATGAAACCACCTACTGTTGGATCTGTGGCCGCTTGTGCCCGAAATGGCACTGCGCTCGACTTGGCAATCTTTGCTGCAACAGCCTTGCTGGCTGCACGACAACGGGATGAGCAAGCACACAGGGAAGTGTCCGTCGGTGTCCGTAGTACTTCATTCAGGCACCATATCACTGTACCGCCATCACTGTATCACCATATCACTGTACCACCATCACTGTATCACCATATCGCTGTGCCCGATAGATTGATAACGTTAGCGTCTGAAGGAAAGGACACGCGCGCGGAACTGCAGTCCGTCATGCGTAATAAACAGGCAGCTATTAGGCAGGCTTTAAGCTATTCAACTCTCTGTCCCCCTCTCTTTCCTGCTGTTCTTTCTCCATCTGTCCACGTATATACGTGGTGTTCCTGGGGATACCTTTTTCCGGAAATTCGGATCTCCCTGGGAGACAGACATTTTTCCGACGGTCGTCCCTCACATCTTCGGGTAGCCACACTTTGAACTTCCCACGAATATCCGTCGTTTGTCCTCACAGGAAGTTACACGGTGATGCCCGGACGTCGCACAGACTTGCGTTGCGTACGTGCTCAGGGCCCATCCATGTTCAGGACGTCCACCCATATAGCTCCTGGAGATGTCCACCTGACATCCATTTCAGGACATAGACGTTGGCATCTATTTCGGACGTCCGCAGGAGGTAGTGTTCTATCTGCTTCATAGCCACATTCCCTTCGCGACGATAACAAGGAACAAAAAATATTTAAGCTATTCGGTATCGGAAGGATGTACGGCGTGAAGGCCGGTTTTCGAAAACATTTTTTTTAACGGTTTTGCTTCTTTCGGTCAGAACACATCTTTTCATGCAGGAGCCTACGGGCAGTGGTCACAGGGACGTCAGGGTGGAATCCGGCTTCTTTCAGCCTTGCGATATGTTATTCAAAACTGCTCTCTAGTGAATATGTTTGGCATGGATTGTTTACATTTCAAGTATGCACCTACAAGCCAAAAGATGAGTCCTTGATGAACTCCCATGTGATTGCAGGGGGGGGGGGGGGGCGTAGGTATATAGAGAGAGGTTCTTGTTTCGGTCCCACAGCAACACCATTTTCTTATCGCATATGCATATGCCTGGCAATGACACTTTGCTCCCTAGCATTCGAATGCGCCTTCACCTACAAACGCTAGTGGTTTGTAAGTGGTACCGGCTTGATATCTCGTCACACTCAAAGACTCCAAACACACGAATAAAATAAGTATTTAAAGAGATTGAAACATTTATTTTACTCAATAACAAGGCTTCGGATGGAGTCCGTCCTTCATCAGTTGCGATCGTCAGGTGCGATCAGGTGCGGTCGCACCTGATGAAGGACGGACTCCGTCCGAAAGCTTGTTTTTCAGTAAAATAAATGTTTCAATCTCTTTAAATATTTATTTTGTTCACTTGCGAGTGCTAGACTTCCCCCCCTTTTTTTTTGCCTGTTAGACTCCAAACACACCAAAGGAAACAGCTAATGCGTTGCAGGTAAGTATGATTTTGGTTGTACAAGCAAAATGGACAATACCAAGGAGAGGAACTATTTGGTGCGCTGTTGTTGTGAGCCGCCGAGGAGGTAAGTGGCCAGATCCCCATACGGTAGACAAATCGAGGCAGAGGCCGGTTGAGAAAGAGACGACGTGTATATATTTACATGATTGTACAGACAGAGACAACCCGTAGGTTGCAGGTGGCGGCTTAAACAGCCAGCGCGTAGAAGGAATGAGGTTGCAGCCTTGAACGATTCCGGGAAGCCGTCCTCGTTTTCCCTTTTCATTAGGGAGTGGAAGGATCCCAGTGGCCCTCTTTGAAGATGTCCGCTCGCGTACCCCGGGAAGCTCAATATGGCGATATCTCAAGTCTCAACACTGTTCAAGCAGATTTTGTTTGGTATGAGTGTATCGTCCTAGTCTACGGTTATTGCAGTAGCCACACCACACCCAACCCCGTCGGGATTTTTAACATTTTCATAGTTCCCATTTTCTATCTAATGTAATCTAGTACAAGAAGAGGGAAATTGTTTTCTTCTTGCAAGATGATGTGGAGCGCATAGACCTCTTTCTGCGAGGCAGGTTGCGCGGGCGAACAGCAACGTCAGTGCCCCAAAATATGCAACGCGCTGTAGTTTAGCAGACGACGACGGCACGTTCAAATAGATGGTCTCGAGCTGTTCGCATTTGGCAAGATACACCGTTTGTTCTGTGGATTTCCTATAGGTTTCGTAGCTTTCCTTGGCGCTATACCGCTTCATACACCATGCAGATCCCGCTGATGAAACCACCTACTGTTGGATCTGTGGCCGCTTGTGCCCGAAATGGCACTGCGCTCGACTTGGCAATCTTTGCTGCAACAGCCTTGCTGGCTGCACGACAACGGGATGAGCAAGCACACAGGGAAGTGTCCGTCGGTGTCCGTAGTACTTCATTCAGGCACCATATCACTGTACCGCCATCACTGTATCACCATATCACTGTACCACCATCACTGTATCACCATATCGCTGTGCCCGATAGATTGATAACGTTAGCGTCTGAAGGAAAGGACACGCGCGCGGAACTGCAGTCCGTCATGCGTAATAAACAGGCAGTGGCGGCTTGAGCAACTCAACCGAACCACTCACATCCACGACAACAAGCCGCGTCAGTAATGTTGTAATGTCCTTGGTAAAAACAACCGGACCTCCACCGTCATCCTTCAAGACGGAGTGCTTTGATGGGATTCCCAGATGGGGATTTGCGCGCTACCCGAAAGGCAAGGAACGCTTTGTCATAGGCGGCTCGCTAGAAGGATGGCGCTAATAAGGTGGGGCTCGGCTCCTCACTAATGCCTCGGTAATAATCCGACATTGCCCCGGCACGGAAAAGAGGCGCCTGGGTAAGAAGGAAAGAAAATAATCCGTATAAATATATGTCTTCGGGAACGCGGGGTCTTGGTTTTCGTCGCAAGAAATTGAAACATTCCACAGAGAAAATCATTAATGCGCCAGCATAGCCGATGGTTCTTACGCATAATGAGTCATTAACTGTAACGATGCGCTCGAGAAACATGAAAGCATTGTACGAGAGATGTCTCTAATGAAACGATGATCACATTCCTCATGTGGATGGAACAGGAATGGGTAGTCACGCAACCCCGCTGCAGCGAGGAAGCAGTACGACATTGAACATCAATACGAAATTTGGAATACCTCGATTATTTTGTTCGGCCCGATTTCTATTTCGTAGCAGTTTTGAAGAAGTTGCTATCTTGGGTAGGCTATACTTAGGGCCCGACACGTTCGGGTTAAGCCCGATTCCTCCCTCCCGAGTCAGTTATGGACCAATTCGGATTAAAACCGATTTTTCATGAATTCCAATCACGTACCGCGTATCGGGTGCACTATTTAGTAGCAAGCTGATGATGATGATGATGATTAGTATTTTAATGGCGCAGCAGCAACGGAGGCTTTAGTAGCAAGCTGTACGCATGTTTGTTGTAAATACCATTTCAGTGGGAACAATAAACTATTGCGAAGCACATTTGATTTTATGTGCGCACAAAGTCAAAGGTGTTTCGTATAGTGCACCATGGTGCTTGGAACATATCAGTCGTGAGAAACGCGTGTTTCACCAATAAGTGCTCCTTTAACTGCGAACCGTATGCTGGACACAAAGGAAAAAGTGCCCCGTTAACTCCCGAATGTATCAATAGCAGCCGATTTCCCCCGAATTACATATTTTAAAAAAGCACCCGATTCCACCCTCCTCCAGCTGTAACCCACCCTGTTCCATCGTCGTAATCTATTTGATGTTGTTGTTGTTGTGTGCACTAATCAAACGACGCACTGCCTTCGGCGACCAAATACCTCGGCCATTCCAGGCCTGCGGAATGCAACTTCTGCAGCCGCCTGGGCTGGGTATACACATGTTTAGCTACAACGTCGTTAAAGGGGCGGTCCCATTCATCCCAGTCGATGTCGAAACTATAGTGTCATCACTATTACTAACTATAGTGTCAGTACTCCTCGCGGGTCACTGAACATCGTATCGAAACTCCCACGCAGAAGAGCGGCGTGGTTTGACTGTTATTCGATGGAATACATGACAAGACCAGACGCCGGATGTTGAGAGTATGCCGGAATTCCCTCTCTGGAAAGACGAGTAGACGTCACTCCCCAAGAGCCAATGAGGGTCCGACCTTGAGAAAAGGAATGCCACGGCCGTGCCAGCACCACCTAGATACAGAAAGCCTGCGCGCGCTCATCGACGTGACGTAACAATTAAGAGTCAGCCAATCAGGATCGTGTTTTCAACGGCCGTAGACAATCACGAACGTGCTTTCAGCTGTCGTGGCCATGGAGAAGAACCGCCGTCGTCTGCGAGTTGTGATTGAACGTCCTCGCGTACTAAATGGGGAAACTTGGATATAAAGGTATAAAAACTGTCTCAATCTTTCTCAAAACTGATTTTTCTGGGACGCGTCTTCCACTTTTTGTCTAAATATTTGGTCTGCAGATTCCAAATGAGCTGCAATCATTTGCGGGTTCTTGAATTCGCAGAACGGTGAATCGCCGTAGCAGACGAATTCATTCGGAATGAATTCGTCAGACGAATTCATCCGGAAAGAGGGAGAGGAGGCAATGCGCAAGCTTTCTCCATCTAGGTGGTGTTGGCCGTGCGGCTGTCTCACAGACATACGGGGCGTCTGGGTGGGCGACTTTGTCATCTAAGAGTCACCCTCTCACTCCTCCGCTTAGTGAGTGTCGTCACACCAATGAAGCCTCTGATAGTTGGCCCATGTCGAAAATAGTGGTTTCGGTTTCGTAGATGGGTTGCCGGATGCGACCGTTCCTATAAACAATGCGTGATGTCTGATTTCAGTGGTTGTTACGCATTCAGGTTTGAAAGGTTAGTCCACAGATAGATGGCTGCACTCTTCGCTTGAAAAGCTGCGCAACGCACCAGAAGGTACAACGTTGATCTTTTTCAACTTTACTATAAATTGAGAAACTTCGAAGAAAGCCAAGAACATTTTTCACGTGCACCTAAAATCTAACGAACTACTGCAAAGCGGTTCGCCTGCTGCTTGCCACGTCTTTTGTTCGCCATACTTACTGCTCCCCGTTGTCAGGATTCAGGTAAATCCATCCATATCGTTTCATATCGTTTTGTGGCTACGCCCCTTGTGGACTAAGGCCTACATGTAGCGAACTTGAGATTAACGGTCTTACAAGTTTGCTTTTATTAGAGGCCGTCATCTATCTTTATAATCGAGGCGAAGGAAGACATTTCCAAATATATATTTTACCGGTGTCTGGGTTTTCTTGAACTTTTTGGCATTGGCTGAATAGAAAAGAAAAGGAAGACAACGTCATTTATTTATTTTTTTCCTTCTTCATTTCTTTTTCCAGAGTGGGGGAGGGGCGGTATGTTTATTAAGAAAAAAAGAAAGCAAAGGTTAGCCAGGAAAAGAGACGGCTTGCTATTCCGAAAAAAAGGAAAAAAAGGGGAAGGGTAAAACGAAAAAGAAAAGGAAGGAAAAGAAAAAGGGAGGACACGAAATAAAGCATGAAAAGAAAAAAGAAAAACGGGGGAATCAAAAAAAAAGGAACGAAAGAAAAACAAAACGAAAGGAAAAGGAAAAAAAAACAAACAGAAAGAAAGGAAAAGGAAAGAAAGAAAGAAGAGAATAAACACTAGCACAACGTTACATGCAGTTCACGACTCCTGAGACTCGGAGAAAACCGAGGAGAGCGGCAGTGACAGCCCACTGGTTGGGGTGCAAGACGGGGCCAAGAAGAGCGGCCAACGAAAAGTCGTTACAGCCAATCCGGAGCAGACGGCAGCGGAGGGTGTCCCTATGTTGAAGGTGCTGCTGGCAATACAGGAGCTGGTGTGGGATGTCAGCTTCCACTCCACAGACATTACAGTTTGGTGAATTTAGCCGGCTCATCTTGAAGACAACTAAGGGTGTACGGGCAACATTCAGTCGTAGGTGGTGGAGAAGGGATTCTTCTTTACGGCTGCGGTGGCAAGTGATGACGAACTCCATCAATGGGTCGTAAGAATTAGTTGTAAGTCGTAGTTTCGGCACGGAATTGCTGAGCACATGTGGCACTCCGACGGCGTATGCATAGACGGCATGTGGAGTCTGTAAGTGGCAGAGGTGCCGGGGCCGAAGTGTCATCAGACCCAGCGCGTCTCGCTACTGCGTCTGCTAGGGTATTTCAATACACGCCTACGTGGCCAGGGACCCATTGAAACGTGATGTTCTAACCAGTGGCGAAGAGTTGATTGAATTTTTGAAGCGTCATGGTGTGCAAATCGCTTATTATGCTGGGGGGAGATGACGAAAACATATCTAATGATGCCTTGCTGTCGGTAAGAATGACACACGTTCCGTGCCCTGATTCGGTAATATGCTCCAGTGCTGCCAGGATACCAAACAGTTCGGCTTCTGTCGAGGACACTGTATTGTGGAGTTTGAAACCATGCCCCAGGTCTTCATTCGGAACTGAGAAAGCCGCGCTGGAACTATCTTGGGCGACTTACTCGGTGTGTTGAGGCGAGGTGCTCCAGTGTGAGCTGGTGGGCCGCAACTGTGGGTACGTCTTTCTTGCGTTGGAGGCCAGGGATGTTAGAGCCAATACAGGGTCTTTCAAGAGCCACATCGCCGGTGTATAGGATGGTGTAGACGCGGGAGATGGAATACTCCCTTTCAGGCGGGCAATGGCACTGCCGAAAGCAGACGCCGGGCAGTCCTCATCAATGCGATAAAGAGAGTGGAGCGGGTGCCGTGTAATGTAGCGTGTATAAGCGCGAAGGGTATCACCATTCCGCGGTATGTGAACCGACTGCTCTCGCGCCTCTGCCAAGACAGAATACGTCTCCGTTGTCCTGGGGACTCCCAAACAGACACGGAGACTACGGGCCTGGATGTTGAGCAGTTCCTGTTCTTGGGTTCGACTGCGACCATGCAGATTGGGTAAGCTGTACCGCAATGTCCCCAACACCAGGGCTTGATGGACACGATAGAGGTCAGAGCATGACGTGTCCCAGGATGCACCAGCAATACGCCTCAGTACATTTACCAAACAGTTTGCCTTGGTAGCAAGCAGCTTCACATGCTGGGACCACGTCATGCAACGATCAATTGTAATTCCCAGGTATCGGCAGGTCGTGAAAAAGGTCAGGGGTGAGCCATCAATGAAAAGTGGGTGCTTATGCAATGATCTCCGTGAGAATGCCATGGCTACTGTCTTGCTAGGCGAGACAACCAAGCCGCGGTCCAAGAGGTATCTTGAAATGATGTTTAATGAATTTTGTAGTCGGCGTTGGATCGTGTCACGCCGAACGGCGGAAGTCCAGACACATATGTCGTCAGCATATATTGTAATGTGAGTGTGATTATGAAGCTGCGCAGGAAGAGAAGCCATAATGATATTGAATAAGAGGGGACTGAGGACGCTCCCTTGTGGGACACCACGGTGCACGCGCAACGTCGCAGTGTCCCCGTCAGCGGTGTGCACAAACAGGGAGCGGTCAGCCAAGAAGCCTTTGATCCATGACCAGGGGCAGCCCCAGACTTCAGCTTCTGAAAGCGTCGCCATGATTGCGCTATGGTGGACACTGTCGTACGCTTTCTTGACGTTGAGGAAGACAGCGGCTGTCAATAAACCTTCGGCCCTTGCCTGTTGTATCCTACTGGTTAGAGTTATGACGCTGTCCATCGCTGAGCGGCCTGGGCGAAATCCCGCCATCTCCTCGGGAAAAAACACCGTGCTCTCAAGGTACCAGCTCAGGCGATTGAATATTATACGTTCCAAGGTCTTCCCCACACAGCTTGTAAGAGCTATTGGGCGGAAAGAATCGATGTGATGCGGCGATTGACCTGGTTTCAGTAGAGGGACCACAATCGCGGTCTTCCACTCGTTAGGGACTTCCCCTTGGCTCCAGCTCTCGTTGAAGGTCCGTAGGAGGGTTGCTGTTTAGGATATTTAATATAACCAAGTAAACGTGTGTAGTACAAGTTCAATACAGTTCCAATATAATGTAGCACAAACTAATTACACAAAATGCTTACACAAGAGAAGTCACACTCTAAGACAAGCTAAAACAAGTGTAATATTCCCAAAGAATCCCACAAAACGCCACTAACGCCACTAAGGGAGCCAGTGGCAATTCAAGGAGACACGGCCCCGGCGGACACTAATGTACCGTGTCGACCATCTTCGGAGGAACTCTGTCTCTCCAAGTGTAACAAACTGGGTCTCCAAGAAAATGACTACCTGCTTGTGGAGCGACATGAGGAGAGGGTACTGAACGCGAAGGCGCCTGCTTTGAGCTACCGCTCTGCATCTGTTCTTCCACAAGACGTACCTTGCCACTGCAACGAGCAGAAGAACAAACCTGTCCCTGATCCGGTGCCCTAAACGGTAGCGGAACGGGAAAACCCGGCAAACGAGAGTCCAAAACGTCGTTGCTACAACGCAGTCGTCTAACACGTGAGACACTGATTCAATGTTGGGACAATTCGGACAAAGGGAGGTATTGGTAACACCCCACCGGTTTAAGCGATCACGCGTAGGTAGAACTCCCCAGGCCGCCTTCCACAAAAAGTCACAGACTTCGCGTGGGAAATTGTCGGGCCGGATATCACCCCACGATAGACCCAGGTTTCTCAAGTTATCCGACCGGGGTTCATCCAAGAGACATAGTAGTTCGCAGATACGTGATGCAGGGACCGATCGAGGATCGACCTGAGGGTCCTGAGCCTGTATGTCGCAAAAACGCTCTGCGATACGTCGATAAAACAGGGACGGGGAAGTGGCTTCAGGGTACCTATTCCCTAGTCCGCGAGTAACTAATGCTCTGCGAAAGTGGCCCATCCAGTACAACGCAAGCGCACGCGCTGAATGCTCAGTATCGTCAATAACACGAAGGACAGCCCGAAGGGCAAGCAGTGTACAAAAAGTAGAAATGCACGGGAGGCTCCAGCCTCCCTGGGATCGCGGCTGTTGTAGGACCGCGCGTCTAACAAGAGCTGTTCTTCCTCTCCAAAAGAAGGAGAATATCACCGAAGAAACCCTAGTGCATACAGCACGGGGCGGTATAGCAACCCGGGAAACGAACCACAGCTTACTACATAGCACATTTTTGATTAGATATGCACGCTCCTGAAAAGGTAGGTCAAACCTACTGGCTATCGAAACCTTGCGTTCAACGTCCTGAAGCAGGGAATCCCAGTTTTCTCGTGCCACGCCCCGTTGGTCAAACACTACCCCCAGGATTCGAAGGGATAAGCACTGTTCTATACCGCCTAAGAAGTTGCCACTAAAACCAGCAACTGGCAATGCCTTACTTTTTGTATTGTTAAGCCGAGCACCGGAAACACGCGAATACTCGCCAAAAATCTGAAGTGCTTCGCACAGGCTATCACTGTCCCTGAGAAAGAGTGTAATGTCATCTGCATACGCAGATACCACCACCGAACCGCCGCAGGGGAGCGGGAACCCACGAATACGAGGGCAAGCAGCAAGCATACGTAACAGCGGGTCTATGCACAACACGAACAGCATTGGGGATAACGGGCACCCCTGACGAACCCCACGTGTTATTGGAAACGGCTGCGCTATGTTGCTGTTTACGACGAGGTCGCTTGTCAAGCCTGAGTACAACGACCGAAGCAGCGAGATGAAGGCTACGGGAAAGCCAAACATACGCAGAACACCAAAAAGATAAAAATGCTCCACGCGATCAAAGGCCTTGGCCTGATCAAACGAGACGACTGAACCAGGCTGGTGAAAGCTGTGGGCATATTCAATGGCATCTCGTGTCAATAGCAAGGACGAGAAGATAGTTCTGCCCAAAACTGAGCAGGTTTGAAATGGAGAGACGAGGTAAGGAAGTGCATTCCTCAAACGTGTTGCGATAAGTGAAGCAAGGATCTTGTAATCACTATTCAGCAACGTAATAGGACGCCAGGATTGTGGCGAGTTGCTATCGCCACCCTTCGGTATAAGGACAATGCGACCATGCTTGAAAGAAGGCGGAAGACGGTGCTCTTGTAGAAATCTAGTGAACAACGCGACCATAGACGGACCCAGGGCTGTCCAAAAGCATTTGTAGAACGGCACAGGCAGCCCGTCTGGGCCCGGAGCAGAAGAGACTTTTTGTTCAGCAAGGACTGCTTTAACTTCTGATAAGGTCACAGAACAACACAACGCCGATCCCAAATCATCTGGCAGTTCGGGCAACGAAGCCAGGAAACGTAACATCTCTTCGCTAACCTCGCTTTCTTGGCTTTCAGAAGAGAACAATTGTGCAAAGAAAGTGCGAAATACTTGAACGATGTCTGATGGGGCAGAGGAGACAGACCCATCTGCCAAGCGTACTTGTTCGACATGACTCAGTCGAGGTTGCCTAATGTCGGAGTTACGCATGTAGCGCAACACGTCGGGGTCCAAGATAGGACGGTTGCGGTTGAACATAACTGCAGCAGTTCGGGACGAAAAGCGCAAAGCTCGGTAATAGCGCTCTTTCAGGATGTCCAGATACTCTTGCATGAACAACGTAAGGGGCCCTCCACGTTTCACTAAGAGCATTCGACGACGAAGTTCATTTAAATGTTCAGTGAGAGCAACCTTCCTGCGTCTACCAGCTGCGATCAAAAGCTCTGACCAGTGCCGCTTAAGGGTGTCCCAGACGACCGGGTCGAAGTCTGTCTCACGCAAAGAGTCACGGATTGCCACCTCTACTTCAGAAGTAACTTCGGGATCGTGTAATATTGCGCTATCTAGCCTCCACCAGCCGGGCCCTCGAGTTTCCAAAGTCGAGAGATCCAGCGCGACGAAAAAAGGTACATGATCTGAAATATATCCCACTGAGACAGGAAACGGTGACGTTCGGCATTGAACAATGCAGTCAGCGTATTCATTAGGCACATATGCTCTGTCCAGACGACTAAACGAGTTCCCACGGGACCAAGTGTAATTGAACTGGTTGCCATACAAATGGACCCAGGCGTCAGTTAAGGAATACTGCTGCACTATTCGCCTCAGTTCACGCGCGTTCCACGTAGGCCTGCCGAAACCTGGACCAGATACATCCCTGCGAGAATCTAAAACACAGTTAAAATCCCCTATTAATATAAGTGGATGCGGTTCAAGCATGAACGAATGCAAGTTTTGAAAAAAAGCGTTAGATAACCCGGGACGAGCGGGCCCGTACACGTTAAGAACACGAACTTTACAGTTTGCAATGTAAATATCAAGACACACTACGCGGCCCGCAGCGTCATAACAACAAATACAATCACGAAGCAGCGACGGTCGGAAGACAACTACACCGACTCCCTCCGACCGCGCAGACCCCAACGAGAAGAAACAGTTAACAGAAAACCGCCTACGAAAATCACATACGTCTTTGGGCGAACTAAAGTTCGTTTCCTGGAGGAGCAATAGGTCACAAGAGGACACCCGAGCAAGGTGCAGTATCTCACGCTGCTTATCCGGGCATTTAAATCCCTGGGCATTTAAATCCCTGGGCATTCAGAGTGAGAAGGCTTAGTCGCATGAAGAATAAAAGGCTCATCATCATTCCTGGGAAGATCCGGAGTCCGTGCTAAGCTCCATTACGTGGTCGCTGTCAACTCGCTTCTTCTTCTTTTTCACCTCCTTGGGGCTACTCGTTGAGCGCATTATTCTCTTGGAATCTGGCCGACTACAGTCCATCTGAACAGTATCCACAGGTGACCCATTCGTTGAGGATGCAGCAGCTGGCGGACCAGCGCATGGCGGAGGAGACACGAAGTTCTCGTCGGCAGGTACGTTGTCAACTGGAGGGCTAGAAGTCAAGGGAGGTTCACCCTCGGAATCCATTTTCTGATCCAGCGATGCATCCTCTGATTCGTAGCAAACCGTGTTGGAGTCTTCAGATGAAACTTCCATTGAAGCATTCCTCTCCGCACACGGCGACACCTTTTGTACTGCGTTGGATGGCAGATGAGCTACTTGAGTTTCTGTCAGCACCCCTTGTGCTTCACCGGGCAAATCTTCAGCCTCCTGCTTCCGGGGATCGGCGGGGGCATCGTGTAGCGGCGGAAAAGCAACCGCTGGCGATACCAATACTTCAGAATACGGTCGCCTCTCTGTGCAGTCAGCGGTAGCATGGTTGGCTCCACACCTTTGACAGGGTCGCTGACAGGACAACGTTGGGTGACCGAACGAGCTACACCTGTCGCAGAATTCTTCGCGGCAAGCAGCCTTAAAATGACCCTCTGTTTTGCAACGTCGACAGACTCTCTTCATGCCAACGTAATCAAAGGTTACGCGATGGCCAAGTACACGAAGAAAATTAGGAACCGGGTTGTTCACGGACATCTCAATTTTCACCACTCTGTCCCCATTCCTCACTGTTGGCCTACCCTTGTACCGACAATAAGAAATATCCAGGACCTTGCCATGTGAATGAAGGGCACTACGAAGACATTCATTTGGGATGAAAACTGGAAGATATCGACAGATGACGTTGACGACTCTGGGACCCACGGGGACGATTTCTACACTTTCATTCCCAACCTTAATACTGCCAGCCGCATGAACCTTCTTCATGGCGCTAGCTGAGTAGACTACCACCTGGAAGGACGTTTCTCCCAGGTGTTGTACGCTGAAAACGGTGGCTTCTCCGGCGACCGCCTCACTTGCATCGACGATGTCATCTACAGACGTCCCAGCAGGGACAGACACATTAAAAGCCCAGTCTTTCGACGGCGTGCGATCTGACATTGCTGCCCCGGTAGAAGGCGTCACTCAGATGACGACAACGTCCGGGGCGACCACGAAAATGTATCCAAAGATCAAGAGCCAAGAGAACACACGTTCGAACACTATGCTTCTTCGTCTTCGTCTCGGAGGGTTGCTCAACCTGACAGGGGAAGATTCCGAAGGGCCTTATCTGGTCTGCTCCAGGGGAGGTATGCGGAGGAGAGTCCCGTAGTGCAGAGTCGAGCTGGAGAAGGGCAAGGAGCAGGTCCAGAGCCGGGTCTTTCGAAGACTGCATACCGGGTGGAATGCCTGGAGCTGATGAGAGCACGCCTGGAGGCTGCGCTGTGAGGCGCACGCAATAGTTATCCAAAAGGCACAGTTAAGAACGTGAGGTGTCCAAGGACAGGGAGCGGAATGGGGCCGTTGAACCACAGGAGTAGAAAGTCCCTTGAGCACTCCCCAAATCCGAGACATAGGGGTACGGGGAGACAGAGATGTCGAAAAACGACGCCAATGATCCTGTCCGAGTCTACATAAGTACCGGTGGAGAGCCTTATGCACCCGTCGTGCTTCTTGGCGGTCGTGTGGTAGATGAGTGCGTCGCGCATGCCGTTCCGCGCGGCGACGAAGGGCACGGAGGCGCTCGTATTCGGCGTCCACTGCAGAGAAATGAAAAGGGAGCCGGAATGTCCTTGTAGCCTCCTGCGTCGCATTAGCCACTGCGCGACGGATGTCCTGCTCATTTCGGAGCCCACCACTTCAAGAAGCAATCTCGATGGCGTCTTGATATCAATTTGTCCGTCTAACGCAATGTGAGGCAGATGACTGACGGACATGTCGTATACTGATCAAAACTGGTAGGTGGTCACTACCAAGGGTGTCAGCATCCACGAACCATACAGACCGGCGGGCTACAGATGGCGATGCAACGGTGAGGTCAAAACACGATGAAAGGTACGTGGTGTGAATAAACGTCGTAGAGCCATCATTTAGAACACAAAGACTCCTGTCGGCAAACAGGCCCGCAAGTCTTTCACCTCTTGCATCACAGCGTGTGCTGCCCCAAATCACATTGTGGGCGTTGAAGTCCCCACATAGCACAAAAGGCACAGGGAGCTCATCTATAAGTGTTCTCAGTTCGTTCACGTTATAGTTGACCGCGGGCGGGAGATAGAGAGAGACGATTGTGAGGTCAAAACGGGCAAAGTGAACTGTGCAGCAGACATATTCTCCACTCCCAGTCACACGCAGATGGATTGGATGACCGGAATATCAGAATGAACAAAAAGCGCCGCAGGCTTGTCCTACCACAGTGCTCAGAAACGAACGTAAGGTTGTCAGATAGTCGAAAGTCCTTGGTGATACCACATTCTGCGATGCACAGCACGGGAAATTTGTGCCTCCATACAAATTGGCGAAAGTCCGACGTCTTCGACTTCAGGCTCCGCGAGTTCCACTGAAAAAATAGCCGTTGTTTGATGCTGAACTGTTGGTGCAAGTGGTGCTGCATTATTCATTGCGGGTTGCAAGGGGACCACGATTACTTAGTAGCGGTTCGAGAGCAAGCACGGCTTGAACCGCTGGTAGGTCGGCTGACGCAGGGAGTTGCTGGACGATGGCGCGTAGCGCAGCAAATAGCATAACGAGTACAGAATCGAAGACGTTGTCTTGTCCCTCCGGTTCACGGGGGGTTTGCTGCCTGAAGCTGGTCGTGCGCCGGCCAACTTCCTTAGGTGGCAACTCAGATAAAAGAGCGGTTGGCTTGGGTTTCTTGACGGCGGAGGCGAAAGACTTCGACGATCCCTTGCTCTCGCGTGTGGGCTGCTCACTGCTGCCCGGAAGATTCGGGAAATGGGCTGCAGAAAGGTCTGCACAACCAGGATGTGAACGGTTAGCTCTCAGAGGAACGGTGTGTAGCTCCCCACTCAGAGCTCGTCGCCGGTGAGCGGCCACAACCGCCTTGGCAACTCTGCATGCACGATACGTCGCGGTATGATGCCCGTCGCAGTTTGCACACTTGCTGTGCAAACCTTGTAGTACCTGAGCTGTGCATTCCTTGTAGCCATGCGGACCAGAGCACACTTTGCATCGCTATGATCCACGGCATTCTTGAGCGTAGTGACCGTATTTCTGGCATCTGAAGCACTGAACAGGTGGGTCGAAATATTCCGATACAGGGTAGTATGTGAAACCAAGCGCGATCTCTGCAGGTAACACGTGTCCAGGTTCAAAGGTCAAGAGGACGCTGGACTTGACGATTGCGTTTGCAGAGCCCTCGCTCTCGCGGGAGTATGCCATCTCTCTCTTGACGCCAATGACTCCATTGGGACTGAAGTATTCTAAGAGCTATTCCTCGCTGTATCGGCGACGTACGCCAGTAATTGTACCCATAGTACGCAGGTATGACTCCGGTATGTAGGGTTGAACAGCGACACGTGCGACACGTGTCTGAAGACCCAGCAGCCGGTGCGCCGAATGTTCGGATGACACGTGAACTATGAGAGTAGGTTCATTACAGTGGGTATAGGACATCGAGTCAGGGGCGTGACATTTCTGCAGTGCGCAAGCTGTTTTGTTAATCATCATTGTATGCGTGACAATCTCTCAGAGCATGTTCGATGGAAACTGAAATCAAATGTAGAACAGATAACAAGAAAGGCCAACTTGTATGGAATTCTCCATTTCGAAATTCTGAGGTGTCTACGTCAAAGGGAGACCCCGCAAGGATTCGAAAAAACTTAGGTGAGCATCATACCGAACAGGAACCACCCCCTCGATACCGAATACAACGTTCGAATTCATTTTGTCCGAGTAATTATTTCGCAACTTATGGCAATAGTCAACCAAAACCGAAATGCGAATAGCAGAAGACAGAGCTCCACACTGCGGCGGTTTGTCCGCAGGAGGATACCGTGACGTCATCCAGCGTTGTCGTCTGCTTCGAAACCTGTATTCTCTTTTGCGTTTTGAAGGACACAAAAGGGACGTCCCATGTAGTTGCCGTTTCCGTCGTGTAGCGAAGCCCTTGCCAGAAGCACTCATGCAACATATATTGATTCCCCTATTTTGGCGTCGATTGCAACGGGATAGAAGGGAGTACGCTTTCCGAAAACGCTGTACGTTTCCAAAACAAGAGCTGGTTAAAAGAAGCCGCGCCTGGAAAAGACGTATGCCGGATGGTGTCAGCAGTTTGTTGCTTTCAGTGCCCTCTCGCTTCACAGGGGCGAAGCGCTCGCTTCATAATAAATTCGTTTGTATAAAATCTACGCAGTTTTGGAACGAGATATTTCGCACACGTCTTTCTGACATCCAAGACGTTACGGGTATACCATAACCATTGTGGTGATTTTGTCGAAGAAGTCCTCACAGTGAAGCCTCTGGTCCTACACTCTTAAAAATGGTGGTGGTGGTGGTGGTGGTGGCGTAAACCGGCTTGCCGTTGTTGGCCCCACGAACGTGGGCTGCGTCACGACTGTAGCCAGGATGAGATGAGATGATGTGATAACAGATGAAGGAATGATGACGGCCGAAAGTTACGATCTAAGGCAGACATTGCCAGAGTTGATGAGAAGTCCGAGCAGTGCTCATAGCCTTTGAGCGAGACCCGTTCTTAAAAATGAACTTCACCGCACAGCACGCTCCTAGCCAACCATCATCTCGAATGGTATCGTTATCTGCCCTGGAGGCGTACGCCTTTTTTTTTTGACACTTATGCTGTTCGTAACTGTCACAAAAAAAGGCGTACGCCAACCATTTTCAAGAAATCAGGGAAGATAGCGATATCATTCGAGATAATGGATGGCTAGGAGCGTGCTATGCGGTGATGTTCATTTCTAAGAGTGTACGGTGTCCAGAAACCCTAGAAGAGCGTTGGTGGGCTGGATTTGGACAAGGACCAAGCAATTTTGACATACTGGCAGAGTCAAACTGAGTTAGAGACACTGAAAGTGTGGACCTGAAAGGTTGGTAGTGTGGACAATGGAGAAGCTGATGATGATGATGATTGGAGTTTTATTGGCGCATGGACAACGAAGGTCATAATGCACGATATTTAATAAAAGAATGGGAAATACGGTATAAGACGTCACTCCTAAACAATGCCAAAGGTTTACAATTCCAATGGCTCCCAAGAAAATATAAAACCTCTACTTAAACGTATGTTATAGCCTCATCACCAAGCACTAGCGCTGGATGAACAGGTAACAAATATGTATAAAACTCTCTAAAAACACTCTAAAAATGCTGACGATGAGTTTCGTGGTGTGTGTGTGTGGGGGGGGGGGGACATGTGATGAGTATGTGCAGGACAAAGAGAAGTTCACCACAGGGCGTACATTGCGGTGGCTCTGCTCCGTAGAGTAGAAATTTGTGTTCGAGGAAGGTATGGCCTACCTGCAACCTCGTTCGCAAAACACTCAACAGATGATTTTCTTTCCAGGCTTGTATGTATCTTGAGTACATGCTCAAAATACAGTACTATACAGTAAAGGGAAAAAAAAAGGAGAAACACTGTCAAGGAGCCCGCGAAGAGGGAATCACACACGTAACATGAAAAACGGTTAGGAGCAACTAAGATTTATTTGAACAAGAACTTTCGTGCAAGAGACTGCACTTCTTCAGGTGCACTTCTACCTGCACTTCTACCTGAAGAAGTGGAGTCTCTTGCACGAAAGTTCTTGTTCAAATAAATCTTAGTTGCTCCTAACCGTTTTTCATGCTACGTCTACTGTACAGTACTTTAAATACCTTTTCTGATATTTTGGTACTCTACTCAATACTTTTTGCGACAAGTATTTTTAACGTATTTAAAATACCTTTTTCGGTACTTCCTACTGAGTACTCAAAATAAATTTTTAAATAAAAATTTTCGGTAATTCGGGGATCTGTCGTTTATTCTCCTGTACAATAGGCTGGTCCCACGCTTAGCCTTGTTGTCAATAGCCAACTTCGTCAGAAAACGCTTCCTATTCATATTGCCAAGTGAATCCCCAGGGGACTACGTACAAGAGAATCCCGGCATTTATATCCTTGGTCACCAAAGCAATAAACACGCGCCAGAGATTGAAAGTCTCAAGCTGACATACGCGAAGGATTACGAAATTTTGGGCCAGAAAACATCAACAAAGTTTACTTGGGTTCACCAAACATTGCTTGACACCAACACCCTGTAAATGAAAGATATCCTTAAGCATGGCAGATGAAGCTTATTCCGTTCATTTGTACGGCCACGTTCAGAATGCGCGTTTCACTTACAGCTAACACTAAAGTACTTTAAAGGGTATCTAAAACACTCCTTAGAGTTTCTAGTACTCTACTCAAATTACTTTCAGTTTTGAGTATTTTCTGCTCTATTTTCAATACTTTTTTCGTGGAGTATTTAGAGTCTTATTTCAAATACTTTTGCGCAGTATTCTGTACAAGTCTGGTGAGGAAAGCATGGCCTCTCAGCAACCTCGTTCGCAAAACACTCAACAGACGATTTTCTTTGCGGTCTCCATGACTTTGGATGTGAGGTTTAATCCAATGAAGTTCGTTGTATGTCTGAGTGCTCCAGAGGCTCTGCCATTTTGTATAATCTGTGATTTCCTGAGTGCTGACCTGATATCTTGCATGGGTATCTGAAACGGAGTGACGTCTTTTGAATCTGCTTCAGCAGCAGCCTGCTCTACAATATCATTGCCTCGTATGCCTGTATGGCTAGGCGCCTAGCATAACGGAATAGCCCGTCTTCTGTGCCGTGCTGGCTAGGGATTGTGCGCGCTGTATAGGAAAATTATCTTGTTTGTGTCTGCTACAAATAGCATTATGGGAACACAAAGAATCTCTATATATAACTAATGACCTCATGCAACCTAGAAGAAAGTGGTTAAATGTCAGGATAATGGCGAAAACGTCTGCGGTAAAGATATGCTACATTGTTTATACGGTGTGACCTCGTGTATGTACCCGAAATCATGGTACAAGTCACTCCTGCACTAGGCTTTGACTCATCTGTGTAAATTGCAGTGTGATTCCCAAAGCTTTCTTTAAAGTGCTGAAATTCTTGTGGTAATACTTCTGTAGAGGCTTTTGTGTTTGCTGTATTTCGTCAATGTAGTATCAGATATAGGAAGTGTTTCCCAAGTCGGGACTGTCTTACCACACTCTACAACTTGGGAATTATAGGAAGAAAAATCGTGATGCCAAATATCCCATTTCATTCTCATAGAGAGAGGGGGACTATACTGAGGGCCTGTTGATAAAGAGCTGTTTGAAGCGTATGCTTTTAACACAAGTCAGTTGCGCGCGGGGCGGGGGGGGGGGGAGCTATACTTATTAGAACAAAGAAAAAAAAGGGCAGGAAAGGTCAGCCAAATGGTATGTCGGCTTGCTATTCCGCAAAAAAAACAGAAAGACAAAAATGAAAACAAACATAAAAAATAAAAATAGGAAATATGGGATAAACTAACAAAAGCTGAAAGAAGGCAGAGATAGATTAAAGACAAAGATGCTTTTTTTTTAAAAAAAAGGTGAGAGGTAAGTGTACTAACGAATGTGATGACAAGACTCGAGTTGACAGGCTGTTCATGAGACCTGTGTTGCTCAGGAACGTCAAAACTGCTTTGGTCACAGACCGCTGCGTGGGATGTCGTACTGGGCCGAGCAGAGTGGCCAGAGAAATGTCTGTACAGCGCAGCTTGACTAGGCGTCGTCTGAACGTGGCTCGAGGGACGTCGAATCTGTCAGTTGCGGATAGCTCCTTATTCTCAGTGCGTAGGATGCTCCAAGATAAAATCGTCTTCTATTCAAGGAACATTCATGTGATTCCATGTACAAACTCTGCGCTGGAGACGGAATGCACCAAGCATAAGCGAGAGCCCCTGAACAGGGTCTAAAGCTTACAATACGAATTGATGGGCTGAGCCGTAGACGATGGACCCATAATCTATCTATGAGCGAATACACACGGCGAAGTGTCTCCTGGGCTGCTCTCCAAGATCTGTGTGCACGAGAGAAGTTTCAGTAAATTCAGTGATTTGACACATTTCACCTTCAAGTTTTGGATATAGGGCTTGAAAGTGAGCTTGGATTCGAATATGATGCCAAGAAATTTGCCCTCCGATTTTACAAGTATGTCTTGTACATTAAGTTAGAACATATAGGAGACGGAACCCATCCTCTGATTCTTGAGAATTGACACCCACTGTTTTGTCAGGAAATAATTTAAACCCGTTATGTGAGGACCATTTCGCCATTGTATTTATACAGAGCTGTATCTGTCGTTTACATCTTGATAAGTGGATCCGAAAGGTTGGTAGTGCGGGTAATGGAGAAGGATGAGCTCACAATCTTCCAGATAACTGCAGTGACGAGATCTAGGACAGCGAACTTGTCTCGAGCGGTCACGCCACAGAGCTGTAAAAGCCACATTGAGCCGCATCCGCGATGAATTAATGCAGCGTCTTGACGAGATGTCCTTCGTGGTATACGGAAAGCGAGCGTTGGATTAGCTCGTGCAAGCGTAGATGTGCAGAGAATGTCATTTGTCAATTGGAGGAAAGCCAGGGCTGCCACTTGACGTCGAAGAATAGAACGACGGACTGTCTCCTCTCCTCTCAGCAGTGCAATACTCATCCGTCTTCTAGATGAGAGAGCTGCTCCTGCGGCGCTGTCAACCTGTTCATTCCCCCACGACACCACAATGGGCTGGAACCCACTGGAGCATGTCTCCTGCTTCGTACAGATGCTGGTAAGCCATTAACAGATCCGTCACTAAGGGTGCGGACGAGTCTCTATGTCTGTGTTTTCAATAGCTTGCAGTGCAGGCTTGGAGTCGGCGAACACTGTGCACCCGCAGTAATAAGAACAAGGGCGAACAGCGTTTTCGTTGCGCCACTGCTCAGCAGCGAGCCGCTCACAATATGTGCGTACCACAAGCCATGACGCGGAAGCTTATCCTGTGACATGACCCCCAGCGGTTGAAGATCACGGGGCAGGAGACGCTGGTATATCACCGACCAAGCTCCCAGGATATTCTTGAGGTGTGACTCATAAACACATGACTGTTCGTCTCGACATTACCCCAGTATGGGCTATTCGCTGGCACAAGATTCGACGTCAAGAGGAGGTCCAGACGACGCAGGCAGTCAGGAATCGACGGACGCAGGCAGTCAGGAAGCGGCTGACGCATTGTCGCCCTCCACAAGATCTTTCTTGGTCGTCTCGAACGCCAGCTTGTATTTCGCGTTGTAAAATTGCCCTGATAGAGATACAGTAGGTGAATCAGTAGCCAGGGAGCAGGAACGAAATAATTAGGGCCAGTTTTTTATGATGCGCTAGGCCACGACGACGACGCCACTGCTGGAGGTAGGGGGTTGTGGGTGTGCGGCGCGAGGTTCAGCGTAAGATGTCCTATCTAGTACTTCAATAGCTGTCGACTCGGTGTTGATTCTTTGTGGAGTCACCGTTGAGCATATCCAACACTGTCTTTATGGCAAAATCCTCTATCAGAAAAGCCAACATCAAGCAGCGGCCGTCCTGCGTCACTTTGCAAACCAGAACGAGCACGCAGTGTGGTTTCTCGCTACTTAATTATGGGTAAGGCGGCGCTCAAATGTCGCACTCGCCCGCAAAAATACATTGCACTGCAAATATGCGCGCGTGGAGCTCATAGGCCTCCTCGCACTTGGAACATGGATCCTACAAAGCCTGCGTCCAATTTTCATTTGTAGGGCCTTTATTTGATAATACAATGGCAAGCGCCTGAAGAGATGGGCCGCATTGCAATGCAGCAGCACATTGCGACACGAGAAATCCAAGATGCATGGCATTAAACTTTCCGTGGTTTAATATTCCTCGGAATATAAGCAGGGTATGCATCGTGGACAGGGAGAGCCTCTGCCAGAGAAGCTGCGTTATTGAAGCGCACCGTAACGTCATCGGCGTAGGCCGCCACTTTCCATGAACCGGATATCAGAACGGACAGTGCCTGGATGCGGATGTCTGTATCAATATTCCGCTGCGAAGGGTCGATCGTCGACTTAAATAAAGCAGTGGAAAGAAGGCAGCCGTGTCGGACACTTCAAGCTACTGGGAATGGCTGATAGAATCGGTACAAGAGGGGGGGGGGAGCAGTTGTAAATGTTCTTGTAGAATCATGTGATGATGTTTCAGATGCATTCGGTAAAGCCATGCGTGAAGCACAACCAACAGGCGAGAGTGGTGAAAGCCTTCGCTTGCTTCAGTGATAGAAACTCCCATCAGGTGCAGAAGACGTGCAGCGAGTGACAGAGTGATGTGAAGCGGAGCGAAGTGCACGAATGAGCGGGAGACGGCGTGTGAATAAAGCCTTAAACTCAATAAAATAAATAACCGCATATACAAACGCATTTTGCGTTGCCGTACCAGCCCCTTAATTTCGCCGCTAAATTCGGACGAAGGAAGTCACTGAAAACGTTAGCCAGCTGCAGGATTCGAACTCACACCTCCTGGATTGCAGGTCAAGGCCTCTACCAACTGAGCTAAGCTAACGCTCCTCCCCAACCTCTACCAAGGTTGCGTCATCTGAAGGGACAAACCACACCCACTGACTCACTCACTCACTCCACTTTCACTCTTGCATGTTTTCTCACTCACACACACACGTTCATACGACGGGGCGACGCAAGCGGCATCTGTTGAACACGACGGAAATTGATGCTCTCAGACTGGAACACAGAAGAAAGGACATACGCACAAAGCCTCAAGTGCGTAAGAACAATGAATGAAGCAAGGAGGAAATCACTGAAAAGGTTAGCCAGCTGCAGGACTCGAACCCACATTTTCTGGACTGTCGGTCCAGGGCTCTACCCAGGACAATCTAGAAGATGTGGGTGGGAGTCCTGCAGCTGGCTAACCTTTTCACTGACTTCCTTCTTTCCTCATTCATTGTTCTTAGGCACTTGAGGCTTCGTATGTTAGTCCCTTCTTCTGTGTTCCAGCCTCAGAACATCAATATCCATTGTGCTGCTAAATGAAGTTTCTTTCTTTCCGTTTTTTTTTTTAATGTGCTTGAAAACTTTTATACTCTGTTGCGTAAGCGTGATCTACGCTGCAACGCTTGCGAATTTTCGCTTCGAGCGCTAGTTCATGCCGGATATATGGATCCAGTGAATCGATGACTTGGTTGTATAGACGCCGAAATAGCGATCCTCCAATCAAACCACGTAACAGCTCATTAACGAGCTCAGGCTGTGTAGCCCCATTGATTGCAGCGATGGAATTATTAACGACGCCTAATTACAAAGACAAAGGGAAAAGATAGTGTGAAGGGTGTTAAAGGTTCTGGTTATCAGAGTAATACCTCTGTCAGACGGCAAATTAAATTCAAATTAGTAAACTGAAATTTGTGTTACTTAACTGTCTTTTATTGTTCCCATCCTGTCAGACGAGGGACTACCGCTAGGGGCGCTACCGATGAGCATCCACGGCATCCATGTGGGACATGGTTTCAATTTCTGCCCCGATAGCTCCCCTAGCAGTACTTGAACACAACTCTCCTGCGTCCGGAACGTTGCCTTATTCTGATGCACGGAGGTCGAATTTTCGTCGCTGTGTTTATTTTTCAAGCTGAGTATGGCTTCCGCGATTTTTCTGTAGATTTCACACGCATAAATGCGCCATCGTGCGCCACTGGTAGTTCGTCAGTTAAGTGAACACACACACACTGTACTTTAATGCCGCTTTTGATTTCTGAATAACACATGTCCCTCGCAGCGCAGCTGCGCTAACTGTAACTATAGCTCCTGCGAACACTCAAATCAGACATACATATGCACCGAAAGAACAGAAATTTTGCCGTTACTTTCAACAGTAACTGCAGTACGCCAAACTTGGTTTCATGCGAAAGCTAAATATGTAAAACGGTAGACAAGATTGCATTATGAAAAGCTCGTCGCCGTTATAATGCGGTCGCTGGCGGGAACGGTTGCCTCATCCACGACCGATATAGCCCAAAGGGAAGGCTTCTCTGCCTCCGCATCAGTCGCTTTTTGCTTTCCTTATCTTTCACCGACGTCGGAGACTTCAGAGTAACGCTAGAACACCATCTTGCGCAAACGCCTGAAGCTTCTGTACGCTGAGGAAAAAAAAAGTCTATACGAAGACTATGAATGAAAGGATGTTGAAGGATTGTTTGAGGCCGAATAATAGTAGCGAGAGTGAACAACATCCCAGCTCCAAAGCATGCGCGCCCCTCCCGAGCTGGGCTTTGTGGACGACGGTGGCTTTGAGGGAGTAATCGATACAGGCGGGTGACGGCGGGAACGCTTTCTTCGTAAAAAATCGTCGTCCGAGGAAGAGGAGTTCACTAATTAGAACGCAGAACGCTAATTAAAAGTAATCGTGGACAACCCACAGGAGTAAGATTAATGTCGCACTATTGCTATACAACTTCTCCCAGAAGACCCGACGAAAACCTTCTCCTTCCGCAACGCACGAAGAGCGTTTCAGCTAATTTGATATTCGCCATTCATGAATAGAGCTGGCAGCGCCTGAGTTAGAGATGTATTCATCAATCCTCGTTGCGAACGTGCATCTGTTTTCCGGCGTTAAAGGGGCCAATTGAAAGCTCATTACGTTACGCTCCTTGAATTAGGAATGCCATTGCGGAGCCAGTGTCTAGTTGGTTCAGCTCGCGGTTTTTGTAAGGAATAGTTTGTCGGAATTCATACACACTAATGTATTTAATAACTGCTTAATCGTGCCATTGATTGTGTAACCCGCGTACATTTCATTTTCTTAAAGGGGTTGCGGCAGGTCGTTCCACGTTATATCAAATAAACGTAAAAGACGGTTCTTCGAACCGATGAGAACCTGCATCGAAAGTTCCACAGTGACGAGGGTAATAGAAGCGGAGAAAATGGGCACCGCGACAACCGAAACTCGTGCGGCTCTGACATCATATTCCTCATCGCCGCCAGTGAGGCAGCGCAGGAGAAGTCACATGCCTACGGCTGCCAATGGGAACGGATGCAACCCTGAGCTCTGTGAGCTCTGTGACGTCTCCGTGGGGAGTGTGTTCGAGGACTTGTATCTCGCTAAGTACGACACGGAGAAGAATAATTCTTTTTTCCACAGTGTTCTGGCGTGCAGTACAATGCGTCCATGATGTAATGAACCACAACTATTAAAGTGCCCCAACCCCTTCAAGTGGTACAAATTTCGCCGATAGAGCGCATGGGACCCCCGATTGCATGGGAAAAGCTATGTACTCGTACGTGTTATAAAACGCGCAGAGCCACTGAATTAAATAGAATCGAACGAAAGAATAATGCAGACCGGTGCATCCATGTCATTGATGCTTTTGCGTTGATGCCTTACTTAAAGTGGCACGGGAGTGGTAATTTTATGTTATGTTCACTTTAAGCGCTTTTGCGAGTTCACTACATCCGAAAGAATCAGCCCATCGTACATGAGTCTGCCCCTGGCATTGCTAACAAAAATAGCATAGCACCTATCGCTGCATGTCAACTTACCCTGGACCACAATCATGCCCTTCATAGCCATAGAACGGAAGTGTAGACTGACGGGTCGTTGCGGCAAGGTTCGTCGACGGCGGCGTACTAAGTCACTGACGACTTCGGCCATGCGTCTCTGCTTCCTTACAAAACGTCATCTGTAGAAAGTGGCTGTTTGCTATTCTTGAAGCATATGTCTGCTTCTCCGCCTAGTGCCTGGACGGTATTTACTGACAGCAAAGCCGCCCTAGCTATCTTACTATCTTTATCTATCTAGCTAGCTAGCTAGCTAGCTATCTTACTCTGTCAAGATAGTCTGCGACGTGCATTCCATGATCATCGTAATATACAGTGAGCTCCTGTCCTCGGGCCACACTGTGTGGTTTCAATGGGTTCCGAGCCACGTCGGCATCCACGGCAATACTCTCGCTGACGCCGCGGCGAAACGTGCCCATGCGTTAGAGCCGGTTGGTGGAATACACGACTTCGGCCATGCGTCTCTGCTTCCTTACAAAACGTCATCTGTAGAAAGTGGCTGTTTGCTATTCTTGAAGCATATGTCTGCTTCTCCGCCTAGTGCCTGGACGGTATTTACTGACAGCAAAGCCGCCCTAGCTATCTTACTATCTTTATCTATCTAGCTAGCTAGCTAGCTAGCTATCTTACTCTGTCAAGATAGTCTGCGACGTGCATTCCATGATCATCGTAATATACAGTGAGCTCCTGTCCTCGGGCCACACTGTGTGGTTTCAATGGGTTCCGAGCCACGTCGGCATCCACGGCAATACTCTCGCTGACGCCGCGGCGAAACGTGCCCATGCGTTAGAGCCGGTTGGTGGAATACACATCTCGACATCCACCTGCCAACTGCAGCTACGCCGCTCCCTTACTGTCAGCACGAAGCTGTTTGTCAAGGACGTTGCCAGGACCAACCCCTTCGTGGGGTCCATTGACCCAACGATGGAGCACACTATCTGCAGTCGTGTCTCAAGGATGGAAGAATCTCATCCTTCGGATCCGCCACAACGTCGCCCGCACTCCGTCACTGCTGTTCAAAATGGACCAGTAAGCAAACACCCTTATGTTCTTACCTGCAACGTTGAAGCAGACATTCGACACCTTCTTCTCGACTGCCGCCGTTCCAAGTCCTTCCGGGACAAGCTCATGTCTCGCTTGACCAGCCTCGGATACTCCATCTTCTGCTTAGTTATGCTTCGAAGCAATGCTTCGTTTTAATGGAATCTTGTAAATACTTGTACACCTCACATGTTTCTAACGATGTTGTACACCATGTCGGCATGGTGGTCGTGGGGGTGACGAGGATGATGATGGTGGTGACGTCGATGAAACTACTTCCTGTATTCGCGGTCATGCTAAGGCGGGCAATGTCACGACTATCGCAAGAGGAGATTTTATGTCCTGGGCCGACTTCGCATGGAACTGAGCCGACTTTTGTCTTGAAACGTCTGAGGAAAACCCAGGGAAAACACCCAGAAGCACAGCCGGCGCATGACGGTGACGAGAAAATCAACATGACCACTGCATAGGCGCATCAATGTTCCTTTCTCACAGACGCCTACATGGCGACATTCAGGGCGCAATGCTCCATACGCGGTGCGCCACTCTGTACTGGAATACTTCTTCTCAAAAAAGCCTGCTCACAATCGACAAAAAGAAGGATATGGGCAACTTATGATGCAGGCTGGAGTTACCTATAAGTCTTCCTGTACTTAACAGCTTCCAGAAGGCCACTAGTCTGCGCGTACGTCTCGTATTCGCACCTGCATGTCCACTGTTAACTATGGGAAAGGTACTCTAGTCTTGTTTTTTCAGGAGCGATATCGAAAGGAAAATTCGCAAAAGAGTCTGCGAGCACAGCTTTTTTTTGTGACTATTATGAACAGCGTGTCACAAAAACGGTGAAGTTCATTTTTAAGAGTGTAGTTCAACTCTACCAAATTTGTGGAGCAGTCGAACAGTATGAGGTCATTTGTTTACAAACAGGGAGTGGTCTAATGTTGGACGTAAAGGGAAACGACCTAAGCGTGTTGCACTCCTCCGCAGGCAACTCAAGGTTTAACTCGACTGCTCACGCGCGCTGCACCTGCGTAATGCTGTTTTGTGTCCGAAGTAACTTGGAAGTAACTCGTTCTTTTTTTAAGTAACTCAGTAACTGCGAGTTACATTTCAGGATGAAGAACTTCGTTATTAACTTAGTTACATTTTTCACACGGTAACTTAACTCGTAACGAGTTCTTTTTTACGGGTAACTTCTCAATCTATGAGAAAATGTACGAGAGTTGTCGCGGTCCCCAGTCACTTCTGAAAGTTGTCTGTTCACGCCGGTGCACTAGCGCGCTCAAAAGCAGACGATTTCTGTATCCAATCACGGACCTTCCCGCAGGGCGACGTTGCCGTTCTTATTGTTGCCAACACAGATAACGGCATGCTCTACAATCTTTATCAATTTAATTCGGTTATTTAATAACCGTGACTTGCTTTGTCGGGTAAATTTGCAGTATTCCATTTTCAACAAAGGGCAATCGAATGGTACACTTTATGAGACGGGCAGGAGTACGAAACCGTCCCCTTAAGAAACAATGTTGGAAGGAAGAATGTAGTAGGTAGTTGTATTGTACCGGTTCGCAGGCGCGCCGCTGGACGAACTGTCAGCGTTTTATTATTATTTATTTATTTTGTTTTTTGAATGGCGTGGTCTGAGGCGTCTGGGGTATGCTTCGTATTGTCAAACACATTACTACAGTGTGATAGAAGAAAGGTCTAGAGGCATCGTTAGAGTACATGAACAGTGAAGTCTATTGCTGGATGGCCATGTGTTGAACAACGATTGCCCTCCAACGCCACACCGTTGCAGATAGTATTCGCCGCTCCAACTGGCTGCTCGCCACCTGATGGACCAAAGCAGAAGCACTCAATGAATGATAGTAACAGCAGCTAACCGATATCTTTCGCGCTGACCCGAAACTGCCGTAACTTCCCTTCATGCGCGATGGATTTCCCGGCTTACAGACTTAAACAGGAACGAGCAAAGTACCGCGGACAAGGACATGCAATGGCGAGCATGCAGGAGAAGATGAAAAGGATACTATCACAGGGGCGGAGTGAACGAAAACAACGAAGACAGCGGGAAAAGACACGCGAGTTATGTCATTTGTACAGTTCTTGAAGCGGGTCTCGTGGAAGAAGGCATGAAGCAGGTTGATTCATTCATAGAAAATCATTCTTCCCTCCGCCATCTTGAAAACGACGCGAGCGTCTCTACAGGCAGTTGGGGAGGCGAACTGTGGGAGCGTAGAGTTGCGCAGGTTCAGATGGCTCGCAGTCTAAGCGTGAAACCTTACGTCGCCAAGTCATACCTCTACTCTACCGCAGGTTCGTGGATACGATAGACTTTGCGACAGTCGACTTCTTTGCTTTTCGAAATTTTTAACTTTCAAGCAATCGAAGGGCCACTGTCAAACCCTTTGAAACACAGGCGGCAGCGAACGGCTAACGAATGAAAATTAACTCTTAATAAATTAATAAACTCTTTTCTAATTAAGGTGGTTCGTTGATCACGGAAACGCATACACGCGTGTACGTATGCAATAGACCATTTCTGGGAACGCGTATGCGCATGCCCATCCACATCTGGCGGCGGCCGCCATGTTTAGTTGTTGGCATGAAAACATGCTGCATACATGCTGGAGGCTGTGATGCGAGTTGGCGAAGCTTTTTCTCGCAATGCCTGTAATGTGTCAACAGCCGAAATATGAAGGCATAAATGTCAGTGTATGGTTCTTCCGGTTCCCACCGTAAAAGCACCACCGATAGGAGCGGGAGCTTTGCATTCGCGCCGTTGGGCGCACGAAGAAAGATGGTTCCGTGTGGATGACGACGAAGAACTCACGTGTCACGCTCTCCGTTCCCAACATCTTTCTCTTTGCCTGTGCTGGCGCATGCGCTTTGAAGCATCTCGCAATGCCGGTAATGTGTCAACAGCCGAAACATGAAGGCATAAATGTCGGTGTATGGCTCTTCCTGTTCCCACCGTAAAAAGCATCACCGATAGGAGCGGGAGCTTTGCATTCGCGCCGTTGGGCGCACGAAGAAAAATATGGTTCCGTGTGCATGACGACGAAAGGCTCACTTGTCACGCTCTCCGTTCCCAACATCTTTCTCTGTTCTTTTAATTTGTGAGGTACGGTGGAGGTAAATAAACTGCTGCGTTAACCTCGTATGTGCAGTCGCTCCTTCAGCGTGTGTGATAAATCATGCACGTGCATGCTCTTCGTGCACAGCGCGCTTCGAATTTCTGTAATGAAATACGCTGACAGCTGAACAACTGCAACGCACTCGTGACAATAACGTTATTTTAAGATGAGGAATGGGGAGTGTCATCGCCAGGGGCTATACTCCACCCCATTGCTGGTGGTCATGTGGTGAATAAAATAATGAGCTCCTTATTCACAATAAGGATCGAGGTTATTGCCGAACACACACAGAGACACTCGTAGAACATAATACGATAATGGAAAAAGTCAAACGAGAACCATACAACACGAAACCACACAATAACGGACAAGAACCCCGGAACACCACATGAAAACCGAACAACAAACGAAAACAAACAAAAATATAAAACTGGAGGTACCTCACAATAACAAACAGTGTGAGACCTTTCTTAGCAAAAAGAATTAATTTTATTGGTTGACATTCACCGAATTCACCTTCATGCGTATGCTCCCTGTGCACGACACTTACGAACTCTTATTCGGAATACAGGCAGCGGAGAAGAAAAAGAAGGCAATTACCATTAAAAACTACAGGAACACAGGTGAAGCACGTTTGGAATACATCAGCACACTGATTCCTAAGAAAGATGCGTGCTACTCAGCAATGAGGAGCGTTTAGAGCGCAATAAATGCTCCAAATCAAATCGCTTCCCATTATTTCCTATGGGAGCAGCCGGCGCCAGTGGGCCCTCCAACATGGCGGCCGGTTACCGCACCTCTTTCTCACGCGCTCCTCTCCTATGCGCGATCCAGCCTTTATACCACTGATCTCTATGTATAAAGGCTGGATCGCGCATGGGAGAGGGGCTCGTGGGGGAGAGGCGTGCATTCGGGCCGCCATGTTGGGAGGCCCTAAAGCGCAGTGTGTGCCCATAGAAAACAATGGGAGGCAACGGAGACCTCGGAAGAGCGATCAAACAGCCTGCATCCAGTGCTCGTTTTGGGCAAAAAAACGCTTCATAATTGTCAACTAAATATACAGAATGGACGCCTATTTATTCCTTGATAAAGAATCACTCACCTCACACAGAACTCACAGAACTCAGAACTCACCTGTACAAATTTAGGCCCTGTATTCTTGCCAGTACGTACGACTGTAATTGCAAGAAGTTGCCATGATCGCTGCGGCGACTCTTGTGGGTACAGTAAGATGGCGGCCGGTGTCTTCACGCTCGCGCTCCCTATCCGTGATCAAGCTCTTTACAATCGAGATCAGTGCTTTATACAGTGCGTGTCACGCTCTCCGTTCCCAACATCTTTCTCTTTGCCTGTGCTTGCGCGTGCGCTTTGAAGCATCTCAAAATGTCTGCAATGTGTTGCGTCTAGAGTCACTAAATTTAAACTTATTTAGTGACTCTAGTTGCGTCGAACTGTACGGGCGTCGCCATGATAGTTGGCATGAAAACATGGCGCGTTATGAAGTGGCTTTTTGGGGCGTATCACATGTTGTGTGCTTCCACAGGAGCAGGCTATACCATTCAAAACAAATTTTATCCCGCTATATCCTCAAAAAATAAAAAATAAAAAACGCGAGCTACGCCCACGTGGTGTTAATTTGTCATCAGTGCCATCATATGTCATCATTGTCATCGTCGTCTTCTCATAATGTCGTCTCTCGCCGCCAGGGGCGACGCGTACATGGAAAAGGTCCATTGTGCGAAGCTGTTGCTAACTTGTATCGGAAGGCCCGAGTGTGTCGATTGCTTCTATATTGTATGCTCTGGACTTACCGACCTTATTCGATGATGGATTGAACCCGGAGCTCCCGCGGCTGACATGGGTCGCGATTTCGCCGTACGCACGAAAGCGGCAAAAATCCCCATAAACTGATAAAAACGAACATCCCGAAGCAATCTTCGCTTTCCAGCCGCTGTGAATTGATTCTGATGGAATCCTATTGGCAGGGACAGGTACGGTGCCAAACTTCGAACATAAAATTACGCCGAAGCGAACGAACTTGAAGGACATACGTGAGGTACCCGTAAGACCCAAGCGCTGGATTGCTTCGGGCGTGGAAGACTCCAGGCCATTGATTACGAATTGGTTAGAAGATTAGACAATAAAATATGTGATCTGAACGGAAAAAGCTGCCCGAAGAAAACGTACCGAGGAGGAACTAACCGTGTTCAGATGAAAGAACGATTGAAGAAAAATTAGTTATTTTTTATGCTTTTCGCAACAGATTTTTTTGCTCCTCCCACTTGGCCATTTCCACAGATTGGGAAGTTACCCGTAAAAAAGAACTCGTTACGAGTTAAGTTACCGTGTGAAAAATGTAACTAAGTTAATAACGAAGTTCTTCATTCTGAAATGTAACTCGCAGTTACTGAGTTACTTAAAAAAAGAACGAATTACTTCCAAGTTACTTCGGACACAAAATAATATTACGCAGGTGCAGCGCGCGTGAGCAGTTGAGTTAGACCTTGAGTTGCCTGCGGAGGAGTGCAACACGCTTAGGTCGTTTCCCTTTATGTCCAACTTTAGACCTCTCCCTGTTTGTAAACAAATGACCTCATATAGTGTTCGTCAGCTCCACAAATTTGGTAGAGTTGAACTACCCCTTAAAAATGAACTTCACCATTTTTGTGACACTTATGCTGTTCATAATAGTCACAAAAAATGCGTACGCCTCCCGTTTTCAACAAATCGGGGCAGATAACGATATCCGTGAGCAAGCACTGTATGGTCTTGCGGAGTGCTCTCGCCGCTGGCTGACGTCTACTCGTCTTTTCCGCCACGTTCAGGGTGAGTGGCAAATCATGTTCTAGCCAGCTCGCTAGGTCCGTACTACACTCTGCAGCGGCTCTCCCGTGTTTGGATTGTTCGCTTGGTATGGTCAGTACGAAAAGCAAACTCTCCTAGAGAGTGTTGTTATCTAGCTTGTAGGACTGTAACGTAAAGTTAGTGTCTGTCCAAAGGGGACTACCTCCATAGGTAGCTCTCCTGCTTGATGACAATACACACACACAGATAACGATATCATTCGAGATCATGGTTGGCTAGGAGCGTGCTATACGGTGAAGTTCATTTTTAAGAGTGTACGCTCGAAGCTAGAGGTGAACAAGGTCGTGCCAGAAAGCCACGATTTTAAGGGGACTACGATGGTCCCTGAAAGGGTGATGGTGGTGGTGGTGATGTCGAAAACCCCTTGCCGTATTTGGCCTCGCACCCTGAAAGAGACGCGACCTTCGGTCCTACTTTTCTTTCAATAGGAGGCAGCGAACAAGTGCCCGTTTGTGGAACCCAGCCCTCTCCTTCAAATTTGTTTCGGTTTCAGTCTGTCTACCAACGTCTTGATGACGTTTCTCTGGTAGAAGACTATTCGAACGTTATGCATCTTACTCCTTCTGGGCGTACAATGCTTCAGCTTCATTTCCATGGCAGCTGTTCTTGCTTCCTAAATAAAATACTGTCATTGATTGGATGTCACGTTTTATGGCAAAAAGAAAAAAATGCCATGAAGGAACCGGAGGGAAACCAATAAAATATGTGGACGTGACGGAAAAGCGAATTAAAAGTAACTTGGAACTTAACTTACTTTGGCAAAGTTATCTGAAAAAGGAACGAGTTCCTCTGAAAGTTACGCCGGCGCAAAAGTACCGAGCTAAGTTACAAGTTACCAAAAAAAGGAACTTAGTTACAGTAACGAGTTACTTGTCACGAGTTACCTCGAACTCTGGCCATTTCCCTCACTCTTTAGCTTTCTCTCTCTCTCTCTCTCTCTCTCTGCGTGTTTTATTGGTTCAGATGGAACTTTGAATATCCATATGCAGCACGTAGTATATACGGAGCGTAGCGATGCAGGGCTATATGGTAGAAATCAGGAGAAAGTAGCACAAATTGAAGATCTCCCTCTCTGCAGTTAAAACGTTCGATGGGTTCGGCTGAAAACTCGACGAGGCACGAGGCAAAAGGCGACGGGGCTGTCAGTTCGAGAACAAAATGCAACAAACTTTATTTACAGAGAAACCGGAAAAAAGCGGGAAAGCTTGAGAGGAGAAAAGACATTGCTCTGAGTTGGCTCAGGTTACAGCCGAGGACGAGCGTCGCCGTAGCTCACAGTGGGGTTCCTTGAAAGGGAGCGTCAACCCAACATGCATGGTTTTTTTGGCCATCCGCACTTGTTTTGTCAACAGCGCTTTTTTACTGGTGGTGGTGGTGGTGACGAAAACCGGCTTGCCGTTGTTGGTCTCACGTATGTGGGCTGCGTCACGACTGTAGCCAGGACGAGAGGAGATGGTGTGATAACAGATGAAGGAATGATGACGGTCGAAAGTTAAGATCTAGGGCAGTCACTGCAGAGTTGGCGAGAAGTCCGAGCAGTACTCATAGCCTTTGCGCGAGGCCAGATTACTGGAGAAAGCAGACGAGGCTGCGAATTTTGGAGTGTCTTTCCGTGGAAGAGCCTCTGGGATGTAGGACATCATCCACCGTACAGTTCCTGCGATGGCCAAGGTATTTCTCCCGTACCGCAGCATGTGCACAGCAATGCAGTAGGATGTGTTCGATAATTTCAATTTGCTGACAATGTATGCAGTTTGCGTTGTCTAGAGAGCCAATCTTGAATAATGATATGATTTAGTGAAAGCGCTTCTTGTTCGCAACCTGAAGAGCAGAGTTTGTGTACTGCGGGAAAGTCCTTTCAGCGGGAGATCAAATCGATGATTTTCCAGGATGCCCCGGATCCCAGGGTGCTGCATATGAACTATCTCATTGGTGACCAATTTTCTGTCGTTGTCTCTCGGGGTTGGCAAACTAGGGCTAGTGCTGCGGTGTGCAGCAGATGCTAGTTGGTCCACTTTTTCGTTGCCACTGATGCCGAAGTGGGAGGGGATCCACTGCAGGGAGATGTCTCCACCGATTGTCTTCTGTTGGGCACATGACGTTCTGATGCACCGGCCTAAAATATACCGGCTGCACTAATTACTGATGCACCACCACCTTTGATTAGGCCCCACCGGGAATAGATATATTCAACGACTTTTCCGCAAGAAAAACAAATGGCGAATTTAATAAAATTCTGGGCAGTATTACGTGACACACCCTGCATATGTCCTGTTTTATGGCTACTCTGTACCATGATGTACTGCATGATCTGCACGAAAGCCTTGTTCATTGTATTTCTAATTGTAACAAAGTGTTCCTACCCATTTCACCTTCCCTCAGTGTTGGTCATGATTCTAAGTTCTTTTTCTGGATCAATTTTAATTACTTCGGTTCACTCTCCATTGTCACCACTCATATTAGACCCCTAGCTATGGGGTAGCGTTCCACTCCTAGAGTGGAAAATCTCCCCACTTCATCATCACAATATATCTGTTGTTGTTGTTGTTCGGTTCTAAGGTATATATTATATATTTTTGAAGGAACAATTTTAGAACAACAACTACTACTACTACATAAAGGTGACCAATAAATTAGAGTCGAGATGAGATGATTCTGAACTCCAACTTGTCGTTATTTCATAACGCCCGTTAAAGGCGTCACCTTGCCCGTAATTCGTCACGAGTTCTCGTGCGAGGGCTAAGCAGAACGTCTATTCGAAATTGCAGTCTGCCAAAACAGTTTTCACGAGCCGCTGAGTGACATTTGATACACTGTATGCTAGTAAACGTTTGGATCTGTTCATAGGGCTAGAAGTAGTAGAAAAAATTGATATGTGTCCGTAGATAATTTTTCTCAGCGATAATAAACACATAGGGATGACGTACCGCGCTAACTTGTAAGATAAGGTACAGGATACATCCTGTGCTGCTAGCAGTCAACCCTCCCCTACAGAAATGTCATCCACGTATCCTTCAGGTATAGTGCTTCGTGCTTACGTTGTTTTTTTACTTTCGTGTTAGCGCCGCGAAGCAACTGTGACAATGAGCGGCGTACACATGAGGACAGATGGAGAGAGGACAGCAGGAAGGAGTGGGGGACAGGGCGCTTAGTATGCGCCCTGGGCCGACTTCAGGGGGAACTGTGCCGACATTCGTCTGGAAAGTCTTCGGAAAACCCAGGGAAAACCTCAGACAGCACAGCCTGTGGTAGGATTCGAACCCACCTCCCAGTCAGCACGACACCAACCAGCGAGACGCCCATGCTTACGTGTACAGAGAAAAATTTAGCACTTATGGTTCGAATGAACGTTTTTCACCATGGCCTATGCGCATGCGTATGACCTTGATGCGCCGGAGAGGATTATCTCCGTCTTCACTAGATGGCGCACTATGGGGACGACAGAGGTGTTACAGAGGTGGGGACCAGTGGGGAGACCGCACGGATGGCACGAACTTGTCGGCCCCACTCCGGACCGGTTTTTACCCTTGGTGCTGCCCACGTGGAGTTGTTTTGACGCCCGCCGAGCATGGTTCGTTGGAGAGCTGCTAGGATACGCGGTCTTCAACGGCCATTGAAACCAATGGCCGTTGAACATGCGCGTCACACCACCTACCGTGTAACATGTCAACTTCTCAAAGTGCATTGGATCCAATGTTCCCTGACAGTTTGACATGTTACACGGTAGGTGGCGCCACGCGCATGTTCACCGGCCATTGGATTGATCATCCAATGGCCGGTGAACATGCGCGTGGCGCCACCTACCTTGAGGACGCCCGTGTGACAACGATATAAAAAAAATATGGCCTTCTGCTGGATGAAATTTCGAACGTGACATCTATACCCGTAACTTGATGTACAATACAGCTCTACCCTCGAAATCCGTGGACTGTCCCTTTAAGCCTCAACAACGACCAATTTCGGTTAACAACGCATTTCAATGGACCTTTTTCACAAACGCAGCGTATCCTAGCGGCTGTCCAACGAACCATGCTCGGCGCGCGTCAAAACAAATCCACGTGGGTAGCACAAAGTACCAAAACCGGTCCTTAGTGGGGCCGACAAGGTCGCGCCATTCGTGCGATCTCCCCACTGGTCCCCACTTCTGTCGTCCCCATAGTGCGCCATCTAGTGAAGACGGAGATAATCCTCTCCGGCGCCTTAAGGTCATACGCATGCGCATAGGCCATTGTGAAAAGGTCCATTGAAGAAAGTGCCTAACGAAAATATGCTAGCGGTGGGATAAGTTGTATCATTCCTTTCATAAGTAGGGTAACCAGCAGAAAAGGTATACGCCTTCCGAGCAAAGCAAAGTAACGTCGTAAAGCTCTTGTATCTACAAATCGTTCACGTATATGGTGTAGAGGACGCGTGATACGGGTTTGCACTTACATTTCAATAAATTGCAAAGTAGCAGAAGGGCCTGTGTCGGACATTTCCGCGTTATCACTTGGTCTAATTCGAACAGAGGCCCAACTTCCACGACATTGGAGTTTGAATGTTAAAATAAATAAATAAAATATTAATAATAAAAGGGGGAGAAATTGGAGAGCCTTCCACTAAGCTTTCCTACCCAGCTTTCATTTCGTAGCCCCGTTTATCGCAAAGTTTTCTCATATTTATTCCCGCCAGTTAGATTACACGGATGTTAAGCTGTATGGCCTGTTAAACTGTTAAGCTGTATCTCCTCAATTTTGCTCAAAGTAGACAGTTTTCAGAAAGTGCAGGTAAATAACAAGCTTAGAACTGCCCCGAATTCCATTCAGGCTTTAAAATCGTACGTTTCTATATTAGCATAAGCAATTTACGTCCTTTGTGTCTGGTTTCAATGCTTACTCGATAGACTTGACTTTCAATTCCCAATATCATATTGTTCATATGTGACGGAGTGCTTTCATTTGAAGCAGCCAGTTCAGGAGTCCATGGATTTATCAAACAGGGAAAGTTTCAGGAAAGGCCGAGCGAAACTCGTGGCAAAATTCTGCGCTCGAAATGTTGCTGTATAATAGCGCGTATGAGGATATAAATTATGTGGCGCCACGGAGCTTCTAGTACTCCTGCACGGCAAATTAATTGGCATTCTCATCGAATGAAGTTCGCACCGAATGTCGTTCGTTTGTGCTGCATCGAGCGCGCATCTACACGAAGAAAAAGAATGTCATTCGCAAATGATATCACTATCGATGATTAAGACATCAGGGCCGAACATGTGAAGCTACATACAGGTACGGTTCGCTATATTATTATTTCTTTTTCTCGAAACTAGCGAACCATTTATTATTTCACGAAAGATTATTTCACAGCATTGTTGCGTTTTGGACGACGCCCAGTTGGCTAAGTGTCAGAAGCCAAGACAAGTAAGAAGTCTACGTGCGATGTGTGAATCACACGGTCGTGGGAGTCGACTCCTTCTTTCATGTTAAACGTTATTAAATTCGTGAAAAAATGTTGCAGTGAATGGGTTCTTCGAACTCATTCGCTGTGCGAATGCCATTCGCACGTACTGTCATTTCGTTTCACCGTGTGACACGGAAGGAATGTCATTCAGTGCGAATGCCCTTTGCTGCGAATGACATTCAATTTGCCGTGTGGCAGGGTATTAGCCTATCACTCCTCCAATCACTGCATGTCGAGCATGTCGAGCACCTAATTAAAGACAAATTATAATAATAATATAAATAATGAAAAGAAGCAGCACTTAGCGCATAATTCCCGCTGCGGTGTGGCTATTTCGACGACTACCATATTTGAATATTTCACGTCTTAGGCACCTTGTGGCATGTGCTGTGCTCGCCTGTTTGTGTGCTCCACCCACAGAACACTTATTTTCCATCACCTTGGGCTATGGTATCTGGAACAGCTGCCTTGGAAAGTTTTTAAGTTTAATTATGTGAAAAGGAAAGAAAAAAAAATGGAGAAATTGAACGACGAATTATGCTATCACCAGATTGAGCAGCACACGCCTCTTAATGAATCTGAATGAATGTTTCTGAATTTATTTTAGCAACTTTCAATTAAATTAAATAAGTGTACTAAATAACTGAAATACATATTACTGACACTAATGTAATAAATTTCACTGTACACGAATCCGCAACCCCAAGACGTTACATATATATAGAGAGAAATACATGATAACGATGATATAATGACGTTACATATAATTTTGTATGTCACGATCACATAAACGATCGCCCCCTCCCGTGTCCCACTCCTTCCTGTTGTCCTCTCTCCATCTGTCCACGTGTGTACACTGCTCATAGCAACAGTTGCTTCGCGCCGCTAACACGGAATCACACAAAAAAGTGGGAAGGACGCAAAATTCTACGTCAAAAGAGAGCTGTAAAGCTACCCTAACATAGCGTCCTCTCTTAAATCGTTCTCTTTCCTTTCCTCCTTCCCTTTTCCTAACGCGCACGACTCACTGAACTGTTGAAAGTGCAACGAGAAATGCGATGGTGAAAAGTAAAATACGGAAAGGGGAACGAGGAGCACGATAACACCTCGCACACCGAAAGGCTAGCAGTATTCTAATTATCCACTCCTCCTAACTCTCTTGAGTAAATGACTAAGGTTTTAAACTCCCACGCCACATCTGCACTTACATTATTGTCTCGAGACGTTTCTTCACGCGTGGGTGGGCTGAATACTATTAAGACTCACCCACAACGTGTAACGTAGCAACAATTTAGCGTGTACAAAGATTTGACGCTGATGTGCTAGGTGGCACGATGTATAATTTGACGCTAAGTGGCGAGCTCGAGGAGGCGTAATAGAAAGAACACACCGAATTCCGACATTTATTCACCCAAGTCCTCGCGGGCTTTAAACTGAGGTTACCCGCCTGGCTGCGCGCACGGCAGCTCACAAACGGGTATTCGTGTTACATTTGTGCTAATAGTATACCTGGGCACTCTAGTATACCTGTACGGATTTCAAGTGGTCACACTGTAAAAGGACGCTGAAGAAAAAAATGCATACATACATTTTTTAGCGCCCCTACCTCCTCGACGGTAGGTCGGATATCCCTAAATGAACTATATTTTTAATATACAATCTCTCCTCTGTCGATGAAGGAACAAAAGGCGGTGCATCACCACCGACGCTCTATGGGAATCCCCATATATTTTTCAACTCCCGTAGCGCCGCGAAAATTTGGTTGATCTCCGTGCAACTGCTTTTAAATTGAAGAGGATGCTTAGATCTAGTGCATGATCGAAGCAGATTTTGCGTTTTAGACTCAGAAATTTTTATATCGTCGTCGAAAGGTTTGGGAAAAGCTATATTTCGAGATTCCGCTCGCTTACAAAATAGAGCCGCCCAAAATCGAAAATCTGGCCCGATCACGCACTAGAAAAACATATCAAGAACCAATACCACCAAAAAGATTTCATCTACGTTAAGCTGTTGACTCGGCACACGAGTTTTTGTCATGTATGGTCATCCGTGGAGTACGCCGCTTCAGAATGGGCAGCGCAGTGCTGCCATCTCCCATGGAGGGTATCGTCACAAGACACAACAATTTGAGCGCTGGAAATGCTATACCGCTGCACGTGCAGGTGGACGACGAGGCCGACGTTGACTGTGACGCAGGAGCACGAGCACACGCAGCTTAGCCCTGCCGCAAATACTTGAACGGACTATACTATACATGAGCTGTTCCTTCATCGATGTTTATTTTCTCGGGGGGGGGGGGAGGGGCGGGGGAGGGCATGAACGTGGCATGTCATTCCCCCATATAACGCCGGGACGATCGCGTTTAGCCTCACTTCATTGGAAATTGTGTATTAAAAACAGGAATGCAAGAAAAAATTCAGAGCACCAGTCAGCTATCGTATAAAGGAAACATTTGAAGCAAAACCATTGCGGACAGGCACGAAAGCTTCTGGCTGTTTGAGACATGGAAATAATTCATGAGTGCAGAATAGGGTTGCGCACTGAGATCACACTGGAGATCACTGAGATCACACTGAGTCACTAAGTCACTGAGATCACACTAAGTCGTGTTGCAGGCAATGCTCGCAGCTTGTTGATGAATGTTGACAATAACGCCGCCGAGCACTTCAATTCCGTTATCGCGAAGTTTGTTGGGGGAAAGCGGATCAACTTCAGTCAGCGGCGGTCTTACCAAACACGCGCATTTGCCGCAGCCGTATCAGTGAACTCACGTGAAGGTTTGCATCATCGTGTGCACAAGGAGATGTGTCAAACAAAGCCAGGGAAGTACACTTTGAGCCTTCAAAAACGTTGTAATGCACGTGAGCACGTGAAGAGGCAAGGGCCAAGCGCCGTCTCAACACCAAAGCGAAGGCGGCCAGCCTTCCAGCCCTGCGTAAGAAGCCCGAGCGCCGAATTGCTGACTATGGGGAACAAGCGCAAAGACCAGACATGGAGCCAACGTCCTTGGCAACGGCATGCATCGACTACAAAAAATTGCTTGAGCTCTCAGAGGAGGACCATGCCGCATTACAGGAAGACACCATAGAGCAGTTTCTGAGCCTCCGGTGGAAACAAGAAAGGAGAAAGCGGCTTACGGCGTCTTTTTTTGGTAGAGTATGCAGGATGCGCCCCTCTACAAGTGCTTTAGTTACATGTGAGTATTTTGGGCTTTAGTTACATGTCAATATTGTGGGCTTTAGTTACGTCTGTCTGTCACTAATGCACCTGTTCAGTAGCTTCAAGGCGCTCGGAAACCATCACCCATTGTTGTGCACTTGCGGACATGAAAGTCGTTTCTGAACGCAGAAAAGGATTGCGCAGTGTACTAACACTGCAGTGCAAAATGTACAGACTAAAGGGTGTGGCTGACACTGAGCGTCCACCAAGCATCGGACAAGATCATATGGCCGTGAACATCGCTGTAGTTTTGGGAGTCCTCTCTAGTGGAGCACGATATTGAGCCCATGCTCAGTTCTGTGCTGCGCTGAACATGCCTTGTATAGTGACCGGAACATTCGCGAAATATCAGGACCAACTGGTGGACGGTAGCAAGCGTACAGGACAGAGTCACGTACCGGAACTGAGGAAGTGCTGTCTGTGGAAGTGCACGCATGTCTACCGGTACCAGATCCACGGCCAACTCCACGTATAACCAACCGGCAATACTGCCTCTTCGTTGTAGGTACTGGACGACGCCTTGCGGAACGAGAAAAGTGTGGTGTACCTTGCACGAATTTATAACGACTACCTCCTGCTAGAGCTTGTTGACCCTCGCTATCCTCGAAGCATGCGAATTAGAGTTCCCGATTACAGAAGGAAGTACGCCAGGCCAGAACAATTGTAATCAGTGTGCCGTGCGCTTTTTGCTAATCGGGACAAGGTCGTGATGTCGGAAGCCACGACGAGGACGGAAAAGAAAGATAGAGAGGATTTCTGGAAGTTCCTGCGCGTATAGGCAAGATGACACTCACAATGACAATTTGTTATGAAATGCTCTCACTCCGAGATCCAGACTGACAGAACCACGAGCTGAAGGTCACTTCCAGAGGAATGGGACATCAGAGACCCAGTTCGCGGCATGCTGATCTGTGCTTGGGCGAAGTCTGGGGCCGTGGTTAGTGACGACCAGGATGAGCACAACAGACCCGAATTATACAGACGACCAAACTGAAAACCTCCATTCGCACTTTACGTTCCAAGCAGCTGTATGGTCCAGGCAGACACATTTTTCTCCTCTACCCTGCTTTTCTTCCCTTTTCTTCTTCTCTTTTGCCTTTTTCCTCCTTCTCCACTGATGTCCAAGGATATGGGAAACGTTATGCAGCCTCTTTGCAGTTTTTGTTTCATTTCCCCTGACTGTGCAAGTAAATGAAGCGTTTTGCACCACCACAACGTGGTCTGAAATTTGTAAGCCCAGGGTGACAGAAAATAACAAAAACAGGTTGCGGCTTCGTTTCGCAATTTCCGCGTAATGTCGGTAGGCTATAACATGCCGACACCAACGTGTTTCAACCGCGTCTTGTCCAACCTAGGTTTTTGTGTTACGAGGAATTTCATTTATTATATGCGAAAGCATTGCAGAAATCACACGAAACGACTGGTGACTAACCCTTCGCCCGACAACAACACAGCACGGAACAGCAACAGATCGACGAAGAAGTTCAGGAGACGTCTGGACAGCCTGTGCGCATTCAAAAACCGCGCCACTAATTGTTCCGTCTGGCTGAGCGCGATATGCGTGTTTACATTATTGGACTTGGCATGGGTGAGCACGAGCGGTCATATGTTTGCACAAGATTTCGCTTGACCCGTCGCGCGCAAAGAGAAAACAAAAATAACACAAAAAGAAGACGTTACATCAGCGGTACCGCATTTCCAAGCAAACGCCAAAATGTTGTGAAGCGGTGTCTGCGCGAACCATTTCGCTCGCTGCGCCATCCCTCGATTGTAGACGACGAAGTACCGGCTCTGATGCACCGCCTTAAATATATACAACACTTTGCTACCACGCTTCGTTGCCGAAAGAGATATCAGTATAGAATTAGGTGAGAGCAGAAAATTGCCTATGGTTGGTATGGCATACCCCAACCGCTGCAATACTGATTCCAATTATTTTGCGGTTACTGAAAGGCAAACGTATCCCGTAAATGCAGCTGCAAAAGTATGTTGCACTATTTTAGTAGGGCGAACGCAGCGAATTTTCCTCTGGGCCCAGGTCTCCCCGGTGTGGCCTCGCACTCCCACTCCAGTTTCGAGTGGCACGCCGTCGCGCGCTTCCTGTTTCACAGGGCCTTCGGTCTCCCTGATGTAGCACTGATTCCCGCGGCTGGCACTTATTTGTGGACGTGTCCACCTCGGCATTCTCATTTGCGTACAACCCGTTTATATGCCGTTGCGAGACCAACAGATGGCGTCTGTCTATTATACCGCAGCGACTGAGGGTGGAGTACAGACTGGCGATATGTAGCTGAGTATAGCAATAACTTTTGCAACAATTTTGTTAATGCTGCACAAGGTGTGCATTTCGCTAAATTCTGGGAAGCGCAACCAAGTGGTTCATTGCTGGAGGTGCCGTCTTTATTATAGCCGCGAGAAGAAGTAAAAAAAAAAACTGTCCGGCTTCATTGCATAGGTAACATTTTCATCCCCTGAGCCCCGACATCACTTGATCGATTAGACAGAATTTGGTCAATAACCGGGTATCCGCACAAGTGACTTTATCTGGCGAGATGTCGGCCAGGAGGAAAGCTCGCGCGAACGAGATATCGCGGAAGAAATGCCAAGCGCATCCGAACCGACGGAGGAGAAGTTACTCGAACACGCGACGCAGGACGGCGCTGAACGCAGCGCAGCTAGCGGACGCAGTTTCTCGACGCAGAAATTATGTGGAGCGCGCAGAGAATGTCTCTGCGTCAGACCAGTGCACGAGAAGACGTGACGTTGCTCGCGTGCACCCAAGAAACTATGACGCGGCTCCTGTCGCCCTCGCGCCTCCGCCGAGATCTCGCCCGAAAAAGTCGCTCGTGCGGATACCCGGTAAGAGGAAGGCTTCACCACGCTCGGCCAGGCGAACCCTTGTCGTTCGAATGCGTCCCTCGTTCTTTTTTATTAATATGTGTCACAAAAAGATGTCACGACAATTTCCGTCGTAGAAAGGTATGTTACCTATGCAATGTAGCCGGGCAGTTTTTTGTTGCTTCTTTTTGCGGCTGTAATAAACACGGCACCTCCAGCAATGAGTCACTAGGTAGCGCTTCCCAGTACACTTTTTTTTTAAATGCATACCTTGTGCAGTATTGACAAAACTGTTGCAAAAGTTATTGCTATACTCAGCTACATATCGCCAGTCTGTACTCCACCCTCAGTCGCTGCGGTATAATAGACAGGCGCCATCTGTTGGTCTCGCAACGGCATACAAAAGGGTTGTACGCAAATGAGAATGCCGACGTGGACACGTCCACAAGTAAGTGCCAGCCGCGGGAATCAGTGCTACATCAGGGAGACCGAAGGCCTTGTGAAACAGGAACCGCGCGATGGCGTGCCACTCGAAACTGGAGTGGGAGTGCAAGGCCACACCGGCGAGACCTGGGCCCAGAGGAAAATTCGCTGCGTTCACCCTACTAAAATAGTGCAACATACTTTTGCAGCTGCATTTACGGGATACGTTGGCCTTTCAGTAACCGCAAAATAATTGGAATCAGTATTGCAGCGGTTGGGGTATGCCATACCAACCATAGGCAAGTTTCTGCTCTCACCTAATTTTACTTATACCTCTTTCGGCAACGAAATGCGGTAGAAAGGTGTTCTACATATTGAACGATAGAGGAAAGATTGCACATTAAAAATGTGTTTCATTTAGGAATATCCAACCTGCCGTCGAGAAGGTAGGAGCGCTACAAAATGTGCAATTTTTACCAAATCCGTTGATTTCGGCATCTTTTCTTCAGCGTCCCTTTAATGTGTAACCGTTTGCACTCCGTACAGGTATACTAGAGTGCCTATACTTTACGTGTGCTAGCTATGAGGGTTGTGACGTGAATGAAGTGACGTCAGTAAGGCTACAAAATCGCGAGAAAAAATCAAGTCGTGAAGACAGCGCCGCCCTACCCCCTCTCCAAACGTGGACTGGTTGATCGTAGGAAGCTCCGGATACCTGCTTTCGTCTTCACTGAAGTTCGTTTCCTACATATATTTTTTTCACTGAGGTCAAAAAATGTCACCGGCGGACCTTGGTCGATTTAAAATGGAATTACCCAATGGAGAACCTCACCAGAGCCAACACATCAACTTCCAGGTCTCGAAAGCTGACCCCCTTCCCGTAGTCAGGTCTAGAGATCTACCTCGTTCTCCTTCGCCTAAGCTCAACAGCATAGTCGTACCACTATAAGTTTGGCTCCGGTAACCACAGGGCTACCCATCATGGACGCATTTTCGTGCGAGCTCGGAAGTACGGTGTTGCCTTGTGTGCCTCTAATAGACACCTACAAACCAATCCAGGGGCGGCCGTCTTCTATCGACGGTGTAGCCCTCACCCACTCAAAACAAGACCTTGAATTCGCCCGTCAGCAACATTCCCCAGTCCACGTTGTCCTTATTGCACGCGAAGTTGCCAATGATTTTCGTCGCGCCTACCTGTGACATCTCTGCTGGCACACCAACAGTAGAAGAGTTGTTTCATGCCATATGTTTGCCTTCTTGCACAACAAGTTCACCCTGAAGTTCGAGCAACGCCGAGACTTCTTTAGGGCTCGTAATCAGAAACGTAACGGAAACGGGGAAAGTTAACTACTTTCCGCGGGAAACAATAATAGAAACGGAACCGTTTTCGTTTCCATTACCAGAAACCCAAACGGAAAGGAAACGGAATCCAAGTGCGGCAACCATAACGTAAACCTAACTCATGAGTTCGTGCTTCGTAGTCCGTGCTGGTTAGAGTCACAAAATAGGGAGCAGAGTAACGACACTGAGCCACGCTGGCGAGCGAGCCCGCCATCTTGAGCCAGGCGCGGCTGCGTCGCCTAGCAATGGAACACAAATCTCCTCCTTCTCCGGTGGAGAACAACGCGCAGTCGAGCCAGCTTGCAACCCACAGGAAACCGGTTTTGCACGCATGCGACTCAACATGGATGGCGAGTTCTTGGAAGGAGAAGCCACGTGACACTAACGGCCTAATCGCGGACGCCGAACGGCGGCTTCGGCGCGGAAAAAGAATGCGATACTCTGTACCCCTATTTAGTGTCTCTATAGTGCTGGTGGACGTCCTCACAGTTTTGGTGACCAGTATCTCGTCGCCGGCCTACCTTACCCGACCAAACCGCGCATGAGTCAGCATAATTCAAACGGTTAGGAGCATAATGACAAACTACATCAGGTGCTGATAAAGAGCATATTCTACACGATAGCTTTTCAACTGAAGATGCTAACCGTTTCAATTTCATTCTGTTAATTCAGCTACATGGAGCTAGCTCAGTGTCGACAGGTTGCCATATGGTGAGGAGAGTTCAACAACAACAACAATAAATGATGGAGAAGCGATGGGATAGGTATTTCCCCGTGGTAGCCATAGGACCCTACCCACATTTCACAGACGTTCATATGAGAGGGCGAGGAGGTCTTCTTATTATTATGGGTTCTTATCATGAGTTATTATTATTATGAGTTCTTATCATGAGTTCTTATTATTATGAGTTCTTATCATTGTGAGTTCTTATTATGGAGGTCAGCAACAACAATAACAAATAAATCATGACTACGGCCTGGGGTGATTCACCGCTTGAGAACAGTACACTACTCCATTGCGCACGAAACATGAGATGTGAAATATGAAAATGAAGTTATGTGCAAGTACAACTTTTGAACTCCCCTCCACTGGCTGCGCAGCGCTGCGTCACACAAAAGGAAGAAAGAAACACATAAAAGAAGCGCCAATGGTCCTTGAGAAGTAGGGGAGGACCCTACAGCGTCTGGAGCAAACCGGTAGCCAAGATGAACTCCAAGAACATCAGAAGACCTCGACGGTGTTGCACATGGCTCTGACATGGGCCCAGAATTGCAGCCAGGTTGAACGTCTGTCGGCTAGCACCACTCAGCTGAGCAGAGAGCTGCCGCCTCTCCGTATCGTAGAGCTTATACATTCTATTAGAACGTGCTCAATGTTCGCTACGACGCCACATTTGGAGTATAGGCCGCTGTCACAGTATCCGATTCGGTACTTGAATTGGGGAGCGAAGGCTACATTGAGACAAAGCCTGTGCAGGAGGGACGTAAAATAGCGTGGTAAACGGTCAGGAACTGAGAAGAACATAGTTGGATCCACCGAATACATGAGAGACCTGTCAGTGATGTCCCGACTCCACTGCTGGCGAGCTAGTGGCTGAATGAGCTCATTCAGAAGTGATCTCCTGTCTCCTCTTGATAACACCGTTGGTACAACAGCCCGTGACCGTTAGGCAGCCGTTGCCGCTCTTCGTTTCCGCTCAAATCACAGTGACCCGGGAACCACCGCAGGGATATATGATGACCGTGATCGCTTAGATGCTGAATTTGATGGAGTATATCTGTGACAACTGGGGCGAGCGGTCCACGAATCCCCATGTTGGCTATACATTGAAGAGCAGCCTTTGAACCTGAGTAGATGATCCAGGCCCGCGGATCGTCAGAGGACGTCTTACGTAGAAACAACAGGATAGCATATAGCTCAGCCGACGTTGATGATGTGCGGTGTGAGAGACGGTATCCATGTGACACACCGTCGGTTGGAATAACAAATGCAGACGATGAACGTTCATGACTGGTGGATCCGTCAGTGAAAACTGCAGTGTGGTCAGAATATCGACTGTGCATCATATCTGCTGCAAGCTGTTTCAGAACTGATGTAGGCACTTGGTTTCGTTTGACGTTAAGACCAGGAATTGACAATGCGATCGATGGTACTGGAAGAGACCACGGAGGCGTCGTCGACACCACTGGTCTTGCAGAAAACGGGGGAACCTTAGGTCTCACTTCCATGAAGCAGTTGTATGCGTTACTTTGCTTCCGGCGACAAACTTTTGCTACTGGTGGATGGCGGCGGTGGTGGGCTCTGAGGCGCAAGTAATCGCGAATGGTCTCCCTCTACCGTAAGACTTCAATTGGTATTTCGCGGGCTTCTGCTATCACCATCCGCGTTTCCGCAGCTCTCGGGACGCCAGGACATACCCTTAAGCTCCGTGCTAGAATACACCGCAGTCGTTGTTCTTGCGTCTGTGAAATTCCATGCAAGACTGGTAGGCTATATAGCAGAGTCCCTCGGACTAAGGCTTTGTGGATGACCAGAAGATACTTCTCATTCATTCCCCACTTCGGCCCAGCAAAGTGGCGAATGACGGAAATCCACCGGTGTGCCTTTGTGTCCAGGTGATCGATATGTTTCTTCCAGGACAAGTTGGAGTCTAGGATGACACCCAGGAATCTATGGTGTGCTACCTGCCTAAGAGGCGTATCGCCAAGGAAGAGCTGATACCGATGCATATGCTTCCGAGTAAAAGCTATGACTGCTGTTTTCTCAGTTGATATGTCCATGCCTGCCTCTGTTAGGTACCGCAAGATGTTATCCTGGGAATGCTGAAGACGACGTAGGATTGTTGGCCTCGATTTTCAAATAGTCCAATTGCATACGTCATCACCATAGATAGATATATTGACTATAGGGGCGATACAGGACTTTAGGCCTGTCATTACAAGGTTAAAAAGGATAGGACATAGAACGCTGCCTTGTGGTACGCCCTGAGTCAAGACAGCTTTCGACGTGACTCCTTCTTGCGTGCGAACAGAGAGTGTTCTGTGCCGCAAAAAATCAGCCAGCCACAAGAACATTCTGTGGGGAACGCCTGCTTGCAACAATAAATGCAGAACGTTGGCATGACGGACGGTGTCGTAGGCTCTCTTGACGTCCAGGAACACTGCCATGGCTGTTTTCTTCTGGCTCCTCGCTTGCTCGATGGTGGTGACGAGATCAAGAACAGAGTCTATGGTGCTACGAGTCCGACGGAAGCCTGCCATCTCTTCGAGGAAGGTACGATGACCCTCAAGCCACCACTCCAGTCTATGCAAGACCATTCGCTCCAACACTTTACCAAGACAACTCGTCAGGCTAACTGGACGAAAGGATGACAGGTCAGATGGATGCTTTCCAGACTTTAACAACGGGACTACTACAGCATCTTTCCAACACTGCGGCACTTCACCGCTTCTCCATGATGTATTGTAGACGTGGATCAGACACGACACACAGTCGTCGCTAAGGTTTCGGATGGCTCGATAGGAGATTCCATCCGCACCGTCGATTGGACTCGTGACAGGTACACCGCGGCTCTGAATTCACCCAATGTGAAGTCCATATCCATCTGTTCGTTCACCACTGGTTCTCTTCGTGAAATCGCCTCCTGGATCTCGGAAGCGAAAGCGCGGAATACTTCAGTGTTTGAAGCTTGCGAATTTGCGGATATAATTTTGCAGAAGTCCCGCGCAACAGAATTCTCGGACCGCATGAGAGACAGCGCCAGCACACCCAAAGGATTTTTGGGCGGGAGGGTCTCTCTCAGACTCCGGGCCACGCTCCACACTCTAGCAGCGCGAGGAAAAGGCGACAGCGTTGCGCAGAACTGACGCCAGCGCTCTCTGTCAACATTCTTTAGTTCTTTCTGTACTACCCTGGCTGCATGCCGCGCTTCTATGATGTCTTGAAACAGCCCCGATCGTCTAGCCTTTCGTTCAGCACTCCGCCTTTGCGCTCGTAGTTGTTCCACGCGAGGATTTGTTCCCATATGTCCTGTCGTGACCTTTACGGTTCGCGAACAGCATCGAAGAGAACTAGTCAGTTCGGTTAGCTCATCTGCTGACATGTTCGCCTGCGCGAATTCTGTACAAGACGTTCGAAAGTCCTTCCAGTTAATTAACCGAACAAATTTGGTCCTGGGTTGGCCAGTATACCTGTCGCATGAAATGTAGATGGGCAAATGGTCACTTCCTTTCCCATCGACATCAGTCGACCACGAGAGACTCCTGGAGGTCATGTTCGTGCATGTCTGTAGCTTTCCCATATCTCCTATAGAGTTTCGGAAACTAAATGGTGAACATAAATACTTATATTTTTTATAAATTGTAGAGTGTCGCATGTCTTACAAGCAAGTGAACTACTACGCTATCAAATTCAATCCGAATGAATCATAAACTGCTAAGCGCATCACAAAGCTTACACCGCAAATATATCGGAAGTGAAAAGAAAAACGAAAGAGGTATTCGGAAACGATAACGCAAACCGGTACTGAAAATACATTAAAACGAAAACAAACATAAAAACTGAAGTTTTTTATGCACTCGAAACAGAAACATTATTATTTTCGGTAGCAAACCCTGGTTTATTTGGACGCAGGATGGACGTTGGTGTTGTTGTCGGGCGTTCCAGCGTTCCAGGCTCCATCTCCCCCCCGTCACACCCTTTTGAAACCTTCGCGGCCTTTTTGAAACCTATTGCATGTTCTCGCCACACTTCTAAGAAAAGTGTTGTGCAACAAATGATTATTATTACGTATAAACTATTATTAAATTATTATTACGTAATAAATGATTATTATTACGTATCATAACCGCAGTTGCAGCTTTCTTCCCAAGTGAGGGGGGCCTCGTTCATTCTATATGTCCGCCTACCCGGCTCTGGGTCGCGTATTACGATGAGTGGGCGGCGTTGGCCATTATGCTAAGTGTTGGTACTAAATGCCGATGGCACGATAGGGAGCTCCCAACGACGACGCGTACCACGTATTTGCCCGCCAGCGCGCAAAAAACAGAACGCTTGTTGGAAAGTAGCGCGATATTTGCGTTCGGTGACTCTAAGCCACTACCAGAGGAAGCGTCGCAGTTTTCTTATTTCATCGAACAGTATTAACTACAATTAATATCCCACCTATGCAAATTGCAGAAATTGTTCGAGGAGTACTCGGTTGAGCTACTTCACTCGAGTGCGGGATTCCTTCAGCTGTTACGTTTTCTTGCAGAAACGGAACTCAAATTTATTTCGGTCCCCATTTTTTCGTCCACAATGAAGCGTCGACGTTCGTCTTCCTGAAGCAGCCAAATGAACCGAGACTGTTTCTTTTCTTTTTTCTTTTTTGTCTTTTTGCGTTGGTGATGATATGTCCGTGGGCAATTCGAAGGAACGCTTCTCTCTTTCTCGCCCTTCATTCTTATTCTTAGACGTTTTTGAGAGAACACTTATTCCGGAATATATTTTCCTTCCTTAGAATCCCATCAATAAACGCATAACTTCCTCGTCGTTCAGCTCTGTGGCCAGATATGCCTGCTGACATGATGTACATACGAGGGCTTCCAATAATACTACCTATGGCAGAAAAAGTTGTATGAAAAAAGAAAAAAAAAAAACTTCCATTTCTGCAAAAGAAATTGAAAATGTCAATAAGTCCTTGACGTCGTACTAGGGAACACACTTTCAGCTTTTTGAGTGCTAAGATTTTTCTGCGTTTATCGGCACGCTATATTTCTGCGAGATGCCATGCTTTGCAGAAGAGAATTTATCTCTACGTTGCAATACGCTTCTCGGGATATCTTCTCGACAGACACCCACTGGGACGGTGACAGCCTAGGCTAACAAGTTACGGGTTTCTGGGGAAACAGTGCAAGTGTTAAGACACGGCACAAAGAAAAAGAGAGAGAGAGAAAAAAAAACTTCTTGGCGTCTGTTTACTTCTCATCCTATCGCCTTTCCTTAACGCTGCCATGGCGGAAATGGGTGTCGTGTAGCCGCCTCCTGGAAAGAACAGCAGGAAATATGAGGCTACGGATGTGAATGGGGGAAGGTGACTAAAGAGCTTGAGCGTTATAAAAAAAAAAGTGTGAAAGTGTGTGGGGAAGGAGAGAGGGGGAGGGCAATCTGGAACCAGTATTATCCGGTGGCTTAAATACAACAACAAAATGAAAAGATCCCGTGGTTTCGTGGCTATGATAATCCCCCAGCAAGTCGAGAGTGGGAGGGTATACCCATGCGCAAATCCAGACAAGGGCTGTGATGTCCGAGTGTTTTTCCTCAGGCGTTTTAGAGGATCGTGGGAGGCAGAGCCGTTTATGAGGAGAGTTTGGCAATTCTGTGACCTTTTGCCGCCCGGAGATGGGGAGCTGCCGTGACGTCAGAGCCGTCATTGCTCCACCCACTTGACCGGGATGAAAGGCGAGCCGAGGTGGCACGGGGGAATTTCAAGGCTGTGCCTCTGCTCCAGAAGGCGGAATGGGAGGTTTCAAGGCGATAGCTCTGATCCAAAATGGTGCCACTGGCCTTGGCGCCGCCCATCGCGAGACGTCAAATGGCACGCTTTGAGACAGGCTCCTCCCAACGGCAAAACTCTCCTAATAAATGGCTCTGGTGGGAGGGCTCCAAAAGAGGGCTGTCAGCCTCTGACGTCACGTCAGTCGCCCAATGGTGAGGCGCGCGCGCCTCCTTTTTCCTTTCTTTTTTTCTTGCGGTTGCATTTGGCTTCTCCCGTCCCGCATCCGAAGCAGAGCAGTCGACCGGTCGCCTTGCTCCCTCGCCCTAGCACACGATTCTTAGCAGCCAATAAAAGTGTTCGGCTGATCTGACGTCACAACATGCCAGAGGAAGCTGGGAGAGCTCGCCGCCGCTGCGAGCACTGTTGCTCGAGGTGCCTTCCACGCTGAGTTGGCACAGCTCCCTGTGAAGCTGGCCCAGGACGCAGGATACTGCCGAGCAACACGCAGGCACACCGTTTGGAAGTAACATGCCACCAACCAACAAGCCATCAACGGATAAAGTCCAAGGTATATTTAAACAAGTAGCCCAACTCCCATAGGCCCCTGTGTCTTCAGAATGACGCCATGATAGCGACGGTCAGCGCCATCCATCCGTTGCGCGGACTACTACGATTGTAAATAAATGACGTCAGAGATTACGTCAGCAGTATGAATAATAAGTAGTGCATAATTAGCCATGGCACGTTTACATTCGCCCACTTCGTTTGCGTTGTATTCCGTTTTCCTCACCCAGGCAACAATACTAGACGAGAACACAGAAAAATAAATCATATCAGGTTTAATGGCACATATCAATTCGAAATACATACAGTTATCACAGATTTTGACAACTCCAAACAGAAGGGCATCGCGATGACCCCACAGAGATTAAGGAGGTTCACTTAAGGTAATTTCTCACCTAGAGTTATACGTACACGTAGTGATTAGACGTTTGCATTTATTCAAGGAGTGCCCACTATAGGTCAATTGCAACAAAACATGACATCGTTGGTGCACAACTGATTCCTGCTAACACTCACGCTATCATGGCCGCTCGTCCCATGACGATTTTTTTTCGCGGGGCCAGCAACAGGGGATGCATTGTATTCATCTGTTCACACGTGTTAACCTTGGTCTACAGCTCCGAGATGTGAACGCCACTTCCTGTTTAACCCAAAAAGTGTACGACCTCCGTATTACAATGTACGGACACACGGCACGGATACAGAGATTCACGGATAAACACGCCCACTGTGACACATGCGCAAAGGAGCAGGATACGGAAATGTACTCGGGTGGTAGATGATTTCGTATATGTGTGCACGAGGGGGGCAACAGAAAATTTTTTCTACACTGAAATTATGAATAACCTATTAGTACACACACAAGCCATGCACATGTTGTAAAGCTGAAAGTAAAAAGTTAAGATTTTAGAAGTTGACCCGATACGTAAGAATGGTAACATCAGTGAGGTATCTAATTATAGACCAATTTACTTGACAGTGGGTTGTTGTAAGCTTTTTGTCAAAACATATGTTGCGATTTCTTGAGTCCCATGGAATTCTGTGTGAAAGTCAACATGGCTTTCGGAGCTTAAGATACACAATCACTCAGCTAATTGCTTCTAGTGACGACCTTGCTCTCGCTGTTGACAGGAATAAACAGACTGATGTTATCTTTTTGGATTATCTGAAAGCGTTCGATGTGTCGCACGCGAAGCTTTTGAAAAAAAAAAAAAAAACTTTTTTTAAAGACGATAAAGTTACAAACTGGATTGGTTAATATCTGAAAGATCGTGTGCAGTATATGTAGTTTATAACGATACCCGGTCTAAAACGCTTCCAGTTATATCCGGTGTGCCGCACTGCTCCGTCATCGGTCCCGTGCTTTCTTTAATATTTATCAATGATATTACCTCTGGAATCAAGTCCAAAATCCGGCTCTTTGCTGATGACTGCATACTATATAGGGAAATAAGCTCACCTCAAGATCATCTAGTGCTAGAGGAGGATTTGAGACTGATCGTCCGATGGTGTAAAACATGGCAAATGCAACTGAATTTCGAGAAATCAGTGAGTATGACGGTTTCAAGGAAATTCAACCTTTATCACTTTGACTACTCCCTAGACGGAAAGACTATTCAACGAGTTAGTGAGTGCAAGTATGGGGTTTACATTGATTCTAGACTAAGTTGGAACGCCCACATAATATATGTTGTGAAGAAAACCCAGTATTGTTTGCACACATTATGTAGGACGCTGAAGTACACTACACAGAAAACAAAACTATTGTCTTGCAAGGCCTTAATACTTCCTATTGTTGATTACGCGGCGGTCGTGGGGTTCCCTTATAAGGTAACAAAAATTAAGATAATGCAAATGATACAAAACAGGGTGGTGAGGTTTGTGTGTAATAGGTACTCTATAGGACTGACTCTACTTCGGCATTATGCGTAAATTTAAAATTAGAACCGTTAGACGTCAGAACTAAAATACAACGTCTAAAGGTCTTTAGGCAACGTCTTTATAATGAACTCGTAGTGGACTTCATAGACAGTACATTGTTGCGTATGGGAGCGTCTCGTAAAAGGCACTCTACGCATATTAAGCCCCCGTTTGTTAGAGTGGATCTGTTCAGGTGTTCCTTCTTGATACGAGCAGTTAATGGATGGAATAGTTTACCGGATCATATCGTGAGCACCCCCAATGCAAGTGATATTCAGCGTAAACCTGAGTCGCATTATTTATCACTCCATTACGAGGACACATAAGTACCGTATTGTTATTGTTGTATATGTTGTATTGATGTTATTGTTGTATATTCTTATTGTATAAGTTACCGCATTGTATATCCTAATCAACTGCCTTTTCTTCTTTGTAACCCTTTTCTTTCCTCAGCGTCGTAGTGTAATGTTGAAGTGTAATGATATACTCTATATTATGCCCTCCTGCTACGCATGCCTCGGCAGAGCTTGCAGTATAAATAAAGAAGAAGAATCAGCAGTACGGGAAAATGGCAGCAGCAGAGAAGGGTGCGAAATCCTGGTCACGATGCTAAGGTTAATATGATACTAATTAACCGATCTGAGGCTGGAACAAACAAACGGACGGACACAGCACCGAATGAGGTCCTCTTCATCAGTCGTCGGAAAGCCTTCGTCTGCTGTCTCGCTTTTTCGGCGACTGCCATAATTTAATCTTCCATTTTTCAATAGAAGTTTCCACCTAAAGCGAGAGTAGCGGTGATAGTATGGTCGTAGTAGCGGAGTAGCTGTCAAGACCCGAATCGTCCGAGACATACCCGGGAAAGTTGCTGTAGGATGATCAGTATACGGCCGATATAGATGATCACTGGAACAATTCGTTTTTTTTTTCTTTTTATTTTTTTGCTCGGGGTTATGCACGGAGCGGTTCTGGTCAGGTTATAATATTCCAGCAGGAAAAATCGATCGTTCAAATCTGTTTAAACGTGGAGACGGAAGTGGTCAATGTGCCAATCCGAGTGTACACTCTCAGAAAAAAAAGGAGTAACGTAGGAGTAACTTCCCACATTTACTCCATTTCCACTCCCCCTCTCAGTCGCTTACACCCACTTTCTTCCTGCATTTACCTTGTAAGTCCATCACTGCAAATATAGGTACTCCCTCTTGCCGGCCAAATTTTAATGGACAAGTGATGTGTGACGTCACCCTTCTCGTACTGTGACTTTCGAGTTATAAACATGTGTACTACAGTGCAGTCATCCATATATTGGATCATTTTTGTTATATATTCCATGTTTTGCAGCAACACACTCAATTGGTGAAGTACTCACCGTTACATGGGAGCACATCGTGAAATGTGACCTTATGAGACACTAATTACGTCGAATACTTACCCCGAAGTTTACAGCGTTCGAAGGCGATTCCCAATGAAGGATATTGTGGGAAGCTCGGATGTTTCAAAGAGTGACACGAAAGCAAGGTAAATGATGCTTTTGGTTACTGCGTTGCGCGTGATTACGTCACCAGCCGTGCGCGCTAACATCTTTTACACTTTTCAGTGTGTATATAGGACTTTTCTTAGATGAACACATTTTGCACTCTTTTGACACTGCTGAAAGGTCTAGTTAAAGGTCTAGTGTGCGCCATGTAGAAGAGTGTTCCAGAAACTCCTGAAACCCACTCCAAAGGTGTGTGCCATTGGAGAATTGCCCGACGAGCGCTGAAGGCTGAAAAAAAAAAAAAAAAAAGTCGTCTTATCACCAGCAGTGCAGCATTCGATTTTACAGCGACAGCTGCGCGGAGGCAAGACAACGCTAAGCGGACGCCTAGCAGTGAAGGCGAAAAGACCCAACAGTGAGAAACCGCGACATCGAGGGTAAGAGAGCGTAAACTGCAGTGTCTCGTCTTCGAAGCGTACTTCACGGAACACAAATCCCGTTTGACCCTTTCAATAAGGCAAGCGTGAAGACAATTGTGTATGTTCGGGATGAACACAACACACACACATGCAAACATAGCATGATGATGGGATGGGCGGATTTATTGGCCGAAAAAAGAGGAAAAGGAAAAATAAAAGGAAAAGGTCAGCCATGCAGCACGCCAGCTTGCTATTCCCTGAACAAAAAATAAAAATAATGAAATAAATGAACAAAAATAAATAACAAATGAAAATATCAAATAAATAAAAATAACAACAAAGAAAAAGAAACCCGGCTCACAGTGAGGCCAGGAGACCCCCTATCACGGAGCAAGCGGAGCACCGCTTTTGTGACACCCCACTGGATAGCTCGCTGCACGGGTCCCAAGGAGTGTTGCGAGGGAAACGTCCGTGCACCCATGCTCTGAAAGGCGTTGCTACAGCACAGCCCAATGATGAAAGTGACGCTGACACTGCGGGAGCTGATGGGAGATATCGTCTTCTACGGTGCAACAGCGGCAAGTGGGAGATGGGACGCGGCCCATTTTGATGGGATGGGTGGTTCATCGCCACTACGGAACAGAACCGTGAATATATTGTGTCCCATTTTGCGAAGATGATATAGCTAACGCCTTCGTACACTGCGGGCGAAAAGGCGTATTTTTTTTATTGATTACACGTCTATTGCTTCAAATACGGTATGAAGACGTTGCCTCAATGCGACAGCACCTAGCGAGATAATTTAGGACCAGTGAGGCTCTACAAAACGAAACTTCTGACCCCCTTATTTTCTGTCGTCACCCGCAGTGCTTCGATTGATCCGAGGCAGCGTACGTAACGTGTTGACCAAGACTGGACCCGCGCACTCTCAGAAAAGTTATCGAACCACCCATGACATGATCCCAAATGCTTCACACCTCTCTCTGCACAATGTATAACTCTAAACTTGTAAACGTAGAATAATGCCGTCCTAGACCAGAACCTACTTGGATTAATGCAGCCCTAATAAGTCTGGTGCCCTACGCGGGCGTCTAAATTTAATACATTCGAAGGGAGCTTGCACGCCTATTGATCCCGTGCGTTCCTCTGTGCAAGTTCATCGATTTCTTCACACGTCGGGGTCATATGGTGCGGATTTCTTAAGCTGGGCGCAATCCTTTATACTATAATCGGGCATCGATTTATCTATCAGGCTGTGTTTCGTTAAACTATACCTGTGTCACGTTGGGATACTGATGTATACGAGCATACATCAGTACAGTATACGAGAATGACGTATACACCGCCAAAGTCTAGTATGCATTTTACTTGTTTATTTATTTAGAATAACTTCTGAAATTTAAAAAAATGTCGCAGAAGGAGTGGCATACAAAGTAGCAGGTAGTACACTGAGAATACAAACCAGCAGGAAAAACAGTACGAAGACAACTGAAACAACTGAACATTGAGACTGCATAGTCGCAGTTGCAATTTGATTAGGAAAGTTACACAAATTCGCGCACACCTAATAAAATTCAACACAAAACACCTTGAACAAGGTCAGTAAATGGTGCTAGTGAGTTACAGTCAACAGCATGCTGTGGCAAACAATTCCAAGTGGTGATCGCAAGAGGAAAAAACGAGTTCTTTAAACAGTTAGAATGAAAACGATAAGGCTCAATGTATTTAGTGTGTTTGTTTCGAGAGCTTCCTCTATTCGTCATTCCAGTGTATAGTGATGGATCAATGCATGACTGACCGCTAATGATTAACTGGAGTGTCTTTAAGCGCTGAACTGTTACTCTACTGGTTAACGTGGGAACCTCTACCGATTCGAGCAGTTGCGAGGGTGAACCGTGAAGAGCGAATTTGTCAAAAACAAAACGAATTGCCTTTCTCTGAATTCGCTCGAAATCCTTAATTTTTGTGATAGTTCTTGGAAACCAAATCACGGAACCGTAATCAAAAAGGGAGCGGGCGAGGGCCTTGTATGCAATTAACTTTGTGTCCGAATCCGCATCCTTCAGCGTTCTTCGTAAGAAGTATCCGGCTGTTTGCTTTGCTTAAGACGTAGTTCATACTCTTGCTCCAACTGAGATCATCACTGAGTAATAAACCTAAATACTTAAACTGAGTGACCTGTGCAAGTCCAATACCATTAAATGTGTAATTACGCTCCAGCACGATTTACTTCCTGGTAATTGTCATGTTAACGCTCTTTTGTTCATTGATAACCATCTGCATTTTTTTACACTAACCTGTAACGACATCTAAAGAATCCTGCAAGCAGGTTTTATCAACTGTCGAACTTACTTCCTTATATAAAGCACAACCATCTGCAAAAAGTTTAACGTTAACGGTCACTCAGTTGTCAATGTCATTTATGTATGATAGAAAAAATAGAGGCCCTAGAACCGATCCTTAGGGAACCCCTCAATGTACTGGCAATAGACCTCTACCCGAGAAACGTCATCATGACGTTGGTAGACAGACTGTAACCGAAACAAATCGGAAGGGCCGGGTTCCACGAATGGGCACTTGTTCGCTGCCTTCTATTGAAAGAAAAGCAGGACCGAAGGTCGCATCCCTTTCAGGGACCATCGTAATCCCTTCAAGACCATGGCTTTCGGGCGCGACCTTGTTCGCCCCTATAGCTTCGAGCGTAGTTCAACTCTACCAAATTGGTGGCGCTGTCGAACACTATGACGTCATTTGTTTACGTACAAACGGGGAGAGGTCTATAGACTGGGTGGTGCCTTGTTAACTTCAACGAACTGGAAGCGGTTACTAAGGTCTGACGATAATCAGCTTATGAGCTTCTCGTTTTTGAAAACGCAATGCAATTTGTACAACAGCTTAGTGTGTGATACTTTGTCGAACGCCTTTTCCATATCCAAGAACGCAACATCGACCTGTTCCCACCTGTCAATGGTTTGCGATTGATAGTGAACAAATTCGACCAACTAATAAGTAGTAGAGTGACCCCTTCTGAACCCATACTGACTTAGGAGCACAGATATATGACTACTAAGAACATGTTCGAAGAGTTCACAGGGTGTTGAAGATAAAAAGATAGGTCGGTAATTCTCAGCGCGTGACCGATCGCTCTTTTTTCTTCTTTTTGTGTATAGGTACAACCTTGGCTACTTTCTAAGCCTGAAAAACCAATCCTAAATCTTGTAGGTACAAACATACCCACTCAGCATATCGCTTGAGAAAGGCATTCGGAATGTGGTCTGGCCCCTCACTTTTTTTTTTTTCATCGAGGTTCCACAGTAACGACAGTGATGTAAACTCTATATCTGGTATGGCTGGCACATTACTATATAATTCAAACGAGTTTACCATGCCATCATCATGAGAAAAGACCGGCCCAAAATAATTGTTAAATTTGTCAGCGGTCAGCTTGGCGGCCAAGAAAGCGGGGGGGGGGGGGGTCTATTTATTTTGACAGGAAAAGCCAGCCAGAAACGTCAGCGAGAAAATCATTACCGCGGCTTCATTACCACTCTTGCGTGGTAAAATATGTCGCCAAAATTTACGTGGTGACTCAACTATGAACCTGCTTAACGTCGTCTGACTATAAAAACCGTATGTACTATAACGAATTCTTGCTCTTAATTCTCTCCGAATTTGGTCTCTTCTAGAGCACGATTTCTTTGACCGCACCCTCCCGGCCTCTTAGTCAGCTGGACTCTCGCCCCTTCTCCTTGTCAAAATTGTTTGGTCCCTGGCCGAATCCAGCCCACCAATGCTATGCGCTCAAAGCTCTTCGATTCTTATTGTGAAGGGGCTCATTCTTTCATTCCCCACATCACCAACAGCAATGGGGCAGAGTATCGCCTCTGGAATCTGACTGACGAAGGAAATCTTCGTTGATAAATATACTTGCACCTCGCAGCTTATTAGAACTCATCAACACATTGGTTTTAACCTTATGTGACAAAAAGCGGACAATAATGGGACGGTGTTTGCCTGACCTATAAAGCTATCGAGCCTAAGAGCGCGTTTCATGTCGTAGGGGCCAAGTTCCTCACGTAGGTGAGTTTAACAAATTTTCCGGACTTCCAGAGAGTTTCAGAGAGTTCATCCGAAATATCAACAAATATTAAATTGTTTCGCCTTTGACGATTTTAGAAGTCATCAAGCTTGGATTCCAGTAATTTTATATTTGTGGTCGGTTCCACGATGTTCGAATGGAGTTAAGGAAAAGCACTCAGGACCTTCGTTTCCGCCTATGAAACTTTAACAGCCCAGCGCAACTAGCTGGACTTCTATGCTCCTCTGCTGCTCCTTTATATCCTGAATTTCTCCGTGCAGGGAATTCTGTCCTTGTTCAAGTCGGGATAACGCATCTAAGACCTTTCGCATACCACCAGGCCCAGGATTTTCCTCCACGTCCTCACTCCTTAACGGCAGTGATTTCATGCAACGCAACACCTTGCATTTGGTTTTTGGTGAAAGCAAATTTCAACGGTTAAACTCTCTCGTTATATACACTCTTTTACTTATGGCTGCAGTCCGTGCAAGCATCACCTCCACCGGTATCGTGGTGAAATTTGTTGCGCAGGGAAAGCTTCGGCGCAAAGCTGACAGTCAACAGCCGGTTTGGTATGCCCATGACTACCGTGTTATTATGAAACGATTATTCAGATGCTGTTACGAATTGTATTGCTTTGAATGAAATAGACGGCAATAAGCCCGCCCTTCTTTTTGCGTCTCCGTTCCGAAGAAAACACAACAGTCATCTTTACCCTTCGAAAAAACGAGGCTTCTGTGCCGCTTTCGCTTCGGCAAAACGGGGATAAAGGACCAAATCTCCTCGGTAACTCTTCCAAACTTCCACGTATGAGGAAAAGCTTTCAGCGCCCTCTAACGCTGGCGATAGACCTTCGGATGGCCCAATTTCGGTTCCTGGGCTTCTCGATTTTCTTTGAGCACCTTGGTGTTGGCTTTAGACGCTGTTCATCTGACGTTGATTGACAAGTTTCACGCAAAGGGCTAGTGGGCTCCTGGAGCCGAACGTTTCTTCCAAAGGACGTGTTTATAGAGGGAAAGGAAGGGGAGAGTGGGCGGCATGTTCCAGTCGATCGACCCCAGAGTCTCTCTAGTCTTGTCCGCTTCACTTAACACCGAAGCGTTCCTTTTTCTTCCTCTTCTTGCAGACGACGCTTGTTCGTGCCGAGGCAATGGAGCGCGTTCGGGCTCCGACGAGGTGTGAGCTCCCTCACACGATAACAGCTCAATGAACCTATTTCACGTGCATTTGTGTTGCTGCGTCGCTACTTCCATTGCTCTGCCAGCTGATCACGCTTCTCAATTTCAAATCTGATGTCGACGACGCTAGAAGGCATCGCTGGAGAAGTTCTCTCAATTTACTGTGCCGATCTAGAGTGCAGACGCATCAGAGAGCTTCAGACCAAGATTTTGGCTGCGCTGTAACGACCCTCGTTGGCTGTGTCGCGGCAGTCCCTTTCGTACCTCAGCGTTTGAAACAACGGAAATAGAAACAGAAATCGATTGATTGATGGTATACATTGGTCATTTCGGCTTTTCAACTTCTGTTTTGTACAACCTTAGTTGCGGACATACTGTGTAAAAACAGAACTTCACCACATAGCACGCTCCTAGCAAACCAACATCCCGAGTGACAAAGTGCTCTCCCTTGATTTGATGAAAACAAAACAGGGGCGTAGGCCATTTTTGTGGCCTCGGAAACGGGCCTCGCGGAACGACCACCCTAGCGCACCTCTCATCTACTGTGTGTCTCCGTCCCATCAATATCGGTCATCCTGCCTATGCCCTCACTTTGAACTTTTTTTTTTTTTGCTATAGTCGTGACGATGCCCCCCACCCCCTTTGTGGCAATTATATATTTTTTAATTTTATGTTAGCGACGCGAAGCAACTGTGGCTATGAGCGGCGTACAGACGTGGACAGATGGAGAGAGGACAGCAGGAAGGAGGGGTAGACAGGGGGGTTAGTATGGCATCCTGGGCCGACTGCAGAGGGAACTGTGCCTACATTCGTCTGGAAAGTCTTCGGAAAACCCAGGGAAAACCTCGGACAGCACAGCCGGTGACAGTATTCGAACCCGTGTCACCTCCCAGTCTCGGCGTGGAAAGCGATCATCTTAAACACTATGGCACGGGAGCTGGTGGCAATTATCAAATGCATGATGCCGCAAAAATGGCGTACGCCCCGTTTGCAGCAAATCAGGGGAAAGAAGGACGTCACTGCGGACGATGGTTGCGTACGAGCGTGCTATGTGGTGAGGTTCATTTTTAAGAGTGTAGTGACTTTCTGTGAGGTGGTTTCTTCTATTAACAGAAATTTAATCATTTTCCGCGGATATGAGAACAAATAACTTAGTGCGAATCCCATGCAGCTGAGGTGCAGAAGAACCAAGCAACTACAAGAGTCCACCCGTGAATCTACGTAAGTATTCTGGATTTTAGCGTTTTTCTGGGTATGTCAGATGCTATCTGATGAACTGATGTCCAACAAACAACCGTGTGCAACCGAATTCAAATTTTGTGTAAAACTTTGAGTGTTGTGGGCATTCACTTCGCTTTGTAAAGACTCCTGGTCCGTGTTTTTTATACAAGTGCATTTACCTAAGAAAGAGACAGCATGGAGCACGTTCCACATGCATAAATTGTCACAGATCAGTAGAAACCAAATGAAGTACAATTTCTTTTGTATTACGTTTCCATTACTGTTCTCCGCAACGCAGAGGCTCCGTTTCGAGTTGCGAGTGAACCGCTATTGTCATCCCCTCTGCTGCCTATGCCCTATTGGAAATTCTGAGCCGAGCAACTCGAGATGTACACTACCAGACCCTGGTTCAGTGTTCTCAAAACAGTACTCACACGCCAAGGTAAGAGTAAGGGGTCATAGGCACGCGCCCTCGTGCAATGTCGCGAAGACTAGTGTGTAGACCTCGTTTGCTTGTGTTTGCGTACATTCGTAGATGGCTTAGATTAGGATGAACGAGGGACCGGTGCACCAATACCTCAGCTTACGTTTCCCGTGCTGTCACGTGATGTTCAAGGAATGTGTTGCACAGAACAGGGTCATGAGAAAACAAACCACTCATGATTCACGAAACATATCAGCAATATACCGCGTTAGCTCAATTCCAGCCGGTCATTTCCGTTTCCGTTGCCGGTCATGGAGGAACACGCATGGGTTTCCGTTTGTTTTAGCGTTACTAGCTCCAATTTCGCTAACATACCGTTGCCAACGATTTCCATTACCGTGACCGTTCGTTACTGACATACACGTAGAGGTTGGCCGCAACAAATCTGCGACACAGTATTCGTGTGTTGCCGCAGGAAAAGGCTATGGAACAAATGTGCCGTGGTTTAGAGCGCGCAGTCCACAAAAGTCCGCTTCATCAACGACATCGTCACTGAAACACAGTCATAAGCCGCGTTTCCATGCACACATAGGTCGACTAAAGGTGTTAGTCGACTTTTCTCGCCCAGTCGACTTCTACTCGTTTACATGTGGGAGGCTGGGGCGACTGGAAGAATCCCACACGCCGGACGACCTACAAGCGACTTAACCGATAGAAGCGCCATCTTCAAGTCCGACAACAAACATTCGACGGTTTGGAGTCAAGCTGTATTACAATATTCATTTCTAGGATGATACACAGCATGAAATTTGTGCTCTCTTTATTCCAAATGCACCTCTGCTGATTGTGAGGAGCTCCCGTTTCCGCCTTGTTGCTTCTTGCGAGAGGGGAAATGACTGGCGGGGAGGAAGTGACGTAGGGGACACAACTTGCAAAGTCGTCTTTGTCGGTTTACATGGCAGATGGCAGTCGACAGCTGCCGCCTTAACTACCAAAGTCGTCGATTCAGCGGCATTCAATCACCGTTTACATGCAAGCCGTATGTCGCCTTCTGCCGTCTTCATGTAAACGCAACCACAGACGGGAAGCAATTCCCAAGAGAGTGAATCAGCGATAAACCAGAAACTTTTTTTCCCCTTTTCTTCTTTTCTTACTTCTATTCTTCTCTTCTTTCCGTTTTCTTCTTCTTCGCTTCTCATTTTTGCAATGGGATACAAAGTGGACCTTACGTTCGACTGACCTTTCCGCTTTTTCTTCGAAATAAACATATCGTCCTTGTTCTGTGTCTGTGAATAAGGGTATACTAATGCTTCGATGACCAAGCTCTCGCATGATCGGTTGGCCCCCGACCCCGCAGCATAACGTTCAGAACTAACGGGTCTATGCTGATATTGCTTGTAGTAAAGCGTATACAGGGCCTTCGTCGTCCGCACGCAATATCGTGAAGGAAGGCGTATACTCGATGTTTTCCTAAGTGGAACAGTTCAGGGATCTACAAACTTCGTATCTGTACACTTCTTATTTTCTACCGTAACCTCTCGGTCTGACATTTCATGTTTCAATATATTTCCCAATATATTTCGGATAATATATTTCGCGGCATCCCGATATATCTCATGTTATATTTCATTTGCTATTACGCAATCACACCATAAAGCGCGCTGGCAACGTTATTGACCATCGCTTCGTGTGATGAACGGCAGTTTGCAGAGGTAACTTCCTGGCGGACGTGCATCGTAATACACGGTGTGAAACGGCTAAATAAAAGTTGGGGAAGGTATATAGCGACAGACACGTGGAATTACGTCATGAATCATAAATGACAACTCTAATAGTACCGAAGACTGACTCGCTCATCGGCAATCGCACGCCAACAACCAACCCCTAACGAATCAAATTCTAACCAAGAAAAGTACATCTCAACTGTAGGCGAATGACGAGACAGGCCGCAGAGCAATCCCCTGCCCACACTATCGATTTTCCTAAAATAGCGTAGGAAAACGGTGCCTTAATTAAATGCGCGCACGCTGAAAAGAAATGTAGGGCCAGACGTGGTGTTCGTGTTTTATTAACCTCATTCCACTCCTCCTTTTTCATGTTTGCTTCTTCCCAGCTGCTTGACATGGAGGCTGGATAATGTACCGCTAATGGCTGTCGTGGCCCCAGTTTTCTCCGACACGTGCTTTGAGGCAACGCGTGACACAATGCGCGTCATGTAACACGTGCCAAGCCGTTCGTAGAGACATTGCGGGCTTATAGGCTTTGTAAGTGGAATGCCAGAGCACGCTCGCCCACATCAACGCCATCTCGACGCCAAAGAGGGTTTGCTGACTCCTGGATGTGACGTATCATTGTAGGGATCAATGGAACTCCATCCACGTTGTTATAGTCACCATACCAGCTCCCGTGGCGTAGTGGTTAGGATGATCGCTTTCTACGCCGAGACTGGGAGGTGACACGGGTTTCAATCCTCTCACCGGCTGTGCTGTCTGAGGTTTTCCCTGGGTTTTCCGAAGACTTTCCAGACGAATGTCGGCACAGTTCCCCCTGATGTCGGCCCTGGACGCATACTAACCCCTCTGTCCTCTCTCCATCTGTCCATGTCTGTACGCCGCTCATAGCCACAGACGCTTCGCGACGCTAACACGGAATTTAAAAAAAATATATAGTCACCGTGGAAACGAGCCGTCTCGAGCCGCCACATGATTTGAACGCTGGTGATTAAAATCCTCTGCGATAAGTTGTCAGTTGTACCGCGGTCCCACAAAATGGCAACCCTGGCGAAATGGCGAACTCTGTAAACAAGAGAGAACTGATGAGACTTCCATCTTTCATCTGTAAACAAGTTGGCAGGCAGCGCCTACAGCGTCCGTGCTGTCAGTAAACGTACCGACTACCTGTCAAAGCTCTCCCGGAGGCAGGACTTGGGAAAACCTCAGAAAGTAATTGTGCAGGAAACTGTGGCATTTTCCAGTTTGGAATGAAAAGTATCTATCAGCCTCTGAATCTAAATTCTTCCCGCAACACTGCTGCACTAAACCTCTAGATCTGGAGAGAAGGCCTTCAACTTGGCAACGCTGGCGCCACCTGAACAATATTTCGCAAGGAACGACGCGCATGATTCAATAACAGACACCTTCAGCTCGCGTATCCGTTACGTTTCGTACGGGTGAAGTCGCTCGTTTCGCTCGGGCAAGAACGACTCACTAACCACACCAGCGACATTCCGGAGAATACTCCAGCGGAGGGTGCGAAGAACGTTTTAGCTTTCTGCTATCACGCGAGCGCGAGAGCTCAGCGTTGTGTCTTCACCTATATACTGCTAACCGTGGGGAATTTCCCGCGACACATCCACAAGATATTTCGTAGCAGACGACTGGAAAAGACGCTGACGGTGTCGTCTGCTAAGTGCGCAGTAGGCCACTTTCAATATTCCGGCACCGTGTGAATTCTCAACATAACACAGGGCGGAACCTCGGCTCCGTGAGCAATGTTTTCGCTTTTTCTTCCACTAATCTTCCGTGAGAATGTCGCTCCTGTGAATACACGGTAAAACTCTTGGTGCGTTCCACGAATATGAGTAACCCCCGATAAGCGCTATGACAAGGGTCCGCGATAGTCACCTCATGGCCCCGTGAAACGTAGTTAATGCGTTAGTGCGTAGTGACAGCGTTCCTATACAGTTGAACGATGTTGTTCACAAGAAAGCGTTAGCCTCCCATAACAATTAACATATCCCGTGTCTGCTTTGTCCTGTCACGAATCCAAAGTGATAAATAAAATGTCGTGTGTGCGTCACTGCGACAAACTCCATACGCCAACTCCACTAATAGTCGATTTTAAGAAGCTGCGCGCGCCACCCAGCGCGCGGCGCAAAGCAGCGTGGGAACTTCGAAGGATACTGCTCTGTCGTCTGCTTCGGTTATGCTTTACTCCGGCTGACGCGCACACCGGGAATGTTCTTCTTCTTCTACCTCCGCCTCTGGTCGTCTCGTAATGCTGAAATGTGCTATGAGCCCTTGAGTGCCTTGTGCTTGCTTTTCTAAAATGTTCTATTCCATATACTATATTGCCATGTGGTTGAAGTGCACGTGGGTCTCCAGACTGTGAGGCGTCAACTCATAAGTAAGGTTACAAATGTGCTTGCTTATCTTGCTCGTTATATTGTGTACATGAACTTCGAACTTAACTCAATCCCAATATGTTGAGAGAAGAGCCTTTCAGCAATATAGAGCCGCCGATGTTTCGAACAGAGAGTTCTTCCGCTTCTTTTGGTTCTCCTTCTCCTTGTTCCCAATAGGCATTTGTGCGTCAACTATTTACCCTGTATCGTTCCATCGGCCTTTCTGATTTTATTTCTCTATTTGTTTTTAATAAAGTCGCACCTTCCATCAATCACTACACCCTCGGCCACGTGGCAGTGACCGCTGCCACGGAATGCATTATCGGAATGTAGGTCGCTCGTTCAGTGGCGCGAGAATTTCGGGAGCTCCAAACTCACAAGTCGCACAAATTACCCGATCGTTGGCTCTTCCATTTTCTACGGCGGCTGGAAACCACGCTTCGATTTTCCAATGCAGAACGCGGACGTTCGATTTCAAGTAATCGCAAGCCTCGAACAAAATACGAGATGGATGGCGGGTACTGGAAGGACCTACGTGGGTACCAACGGATCTGCCGGGCAGTGGATTATTATTGGAGTTACGAGATTTTTTCGTGCGATATTGCGCTGTCTTCTCTTTCTTCGCCCCTTTTTTCAGTCAAAATATTCGAGAAAAAGCCTCGGCTGCCCCCGCCCAACCTTTGGCAAGAAGGAAAAAGAAAGCGGAGAAAGAATAGAAGCTTTTAGGTGAACTCATAACACGTTGCTCTCTACGGTCGTGACTGCCTTTGATTGATTGAAAAAATACAAATATTGAGACGTGAGTCCCGACAAAGTCAGTACAGGCTAACCCAGTATATGACAGTGTTTTGCCCTTTTTCTTACTATTCCCTTTCCATCATTTTGGTTCCGCGCGACCCCTGCAATACGAAGTTTTATGTATCGGTCAGCATGGGTGAGATATGGGCTGAACTTTGTCGGGCCACGGGTAGGTACCAGTAAGGGCGACCATATTTTGGCATTTGATGTCAATATGTTAGGTGACGGCCTACAAACGTTAGACGTGCAGTAACACAAAAAAGTGCTCGCGTGCTAGCAATTGCGAAGCGGGGATTTGCTGAAGCAAATTGAAATTGTGCATGCAAGTTGGTGTGCTTTAGAAAGCGGTAACAATTCGATCGAGCTTTGAATCTGTGCCTCTGAAATTGAAGAAAACATTACTTCTGTGCCCAGGAATTTGTCTAGGATTTGAATATTGGGGGACTTATAGGGCTTTTGTTTCTGATTTGCCTTTTTTCGTAGGTCCTTTTTGGAGAGTGCACTATATTTGTGGTGTATGTGTGTGGGCGGGTGCGAGAGAATCACTGTTGCGAAGAACGGTACGCATAATGTTGAAACGCTCACACATGGTGCGTTCCAGAATAACAGTTTAGTGCTGGATGATCAGGACACAGGGTAACAGTGAAGCACGCAGCTCGAATACTGGTGGTGCACCACAGGGCAGTGGTGAACGCAACTTCGTAGAACAGGTTGTTAAGCCTCAGTAAAACAAATAAATAAAGACACAAAGAGAACGAGAGAGAGAGAGAGAGAGAGAAAAAAAAACAAGAGCAAGGTACCTGTTCTTAAACTCGAGCTCCGGTCGTAATGAGGCAGTCCTTGTTATTCGCCAAATTGTGAAAACTTTGCTCTTTCGGATTGCATGAAAACCAGCGAAAAGACGCGCGAACAAGAGGATAGAATTAGAAGCCGTGCTCGCGTCTTTGCATGCGACTCTATGACGTACGGACTAGCCCAGCAAGAATACTGTGTTTACTCTACTAGATCAGAACGTCACGTGCGAAAAAGTGAAATTATTATGTAAAGCAAGGAACACGGCACACTGACCCTTTATATACGATACACAGCACGTACGCTATTATCGTGCGCTAAAATTCGTTTAAAATGCCTCTGGCGCGGTACATTCCAGAACGAAAAAAATGTCAAGGTTGTTTGTACCGAACTCTTTCCTTGTGACACCTACCAAGTCGTTTGCCTGACATTGCGTGCCAAAATGCCCATTCAAATATTCCAAAGGAAGTTGCATGATGGAACGTAACTGAATTTCACCCACCGAAACTATCTTTGCCATGGCAGCACATATGTCTAGGACGAATCAACTTGACAGCATAGCTGTCTTTACTCGTCCGCGTCTTCTGTGCTACTTTGTCCGTAATGATTAGGGTTACGGGTTTTCAGGGTTTATTATATATTTTATTATATGTAGTATATTCGGATGGTAGTTATTTTCTGAGAATTCAGTTTTTTTTTTTTTTTTTTTTTCTTGCAACCGAAACGGCGTCCAACATTCGGAGAAAGAGCGACGGCTGTGAAATCCAGCCCACCAACACCCTCCGCTCAAAACACTCCTGACCTTTCTGGACACCGTAGCACTTCGGCCCTCACTGTGGGGCGCCTCGTTATTCCATTTCACCACATTACCACCAGTAATGGGGTAAAGTATCGCCCCCTTGCGATGAAAATGCCCAACCAACAAAGATTAAGTTGTTGTTGTACTCGCAAAAAGAATAGGAACCAGCCTCGCAAAAACGTCTACTGTTATATGGTAGGACTCGCCGACAAGGCATCTGTGTCACGATCATCTGGCGACATGCACGCCGCGAAGTCTGAATATTCCTTGACAAAGACGCTGGGCTGCTTTCATGTCATCTATGCTCCCTTATCCACTTTGAGGAGGAGGCAAAGTATGATCCGCAGAAACGAAAGGGAACGGAAAATCCTAGACTTTGGACGTTTTTCTAGCAGACCCGGGAAATGGCCGAAATGATCTCAGACTGACCTGATGTCGAATAGCCTCACTAAATAGTGTACGCTGTCCAATCAGTGAAAGGATGCTCATCAAGCAAGCGAGCTGGTGGTATTGACGCCTATTGAAATCCCAGATACTATAGGGAGGGACAAAAAAAGTTGTCCTTTTTTCGTGTCCCTACCCTCGCGGTGTTCAGTATGCCCTGTTCAGTGAGTCCAATGTCGAGGTGCCTCAAGGCAAGGATGTAGATAGCCCGCGTTACACGGATGCTTGTTATGTGAAAGACACACTGTTCTTGGGTTAGAAGATCTACCCTTCCTTCTGGCCGGAGCCGATAACCCGAGGCAATCTCGAAAGAAAAGCAAACGAGCTTCGTCTCCCAGTAATCAGGGCATGGATTTTCTTGCTGAGCACTCCACTGAAGAATCCACTGAATCCCCCCAAAAGAGGAGTTTTCCGGATAAATCCCAACTGCTTTCTACGGCGCGTGTTTTTCGAATGAGATTTTTTTTTTCAGCTAAATACGAGAACCCGAAACTCCAGTTATGATGGATAGTTACCAACTACCCCGCGTTAAGACAACCACACACTGGAACACGTCCTCTGCCCAAACAACGGTGATAAAAATGCAAGTCTGCCCATCCTCGCGGACCGTCATAAAAGATCATCCTGATGAGCTTCTTTTCTTCCGATTCTCTATTGTTTATGGCCTTCGTTCAACCTCGTGGAGAAGTCTTCAGCTTCTGCTCCTTCCCGCAGTTGTTGGAATTTGGTGTCTGAACATTTTGTTTCAGTTCCATAACTTTTACGTCGCTTTTCCGGCTAGCTGTGCCCGAATTTACGAAGCGATGCAAATTGAAAGCGCCGCGCCTTCTTCCTTCTGTGAAGCTTCACCATCCACCATCATACAGAAACTACGCAACATCAAAGCACCATACCTCGTTCATTTTACGGAACTTCCATTTACTGGACGTAAGACTGTGCGCCAAATTAGTTTGATCGTGAGTTGAGATTAATGATAGTTGGAATGGGGATTTACGCGCACTCGTAACGTCTGTCAGTCTATAATGTGGCGACATGTAGAACGTGCCACAGGGTAGGACTGCGGTATTAATTTCGACCACCTGGAATTCTTTTTGACGTGCGCCGGAAATCCTGTGTTGAGAGTTTGCAATATGGAAGGATGTTTCGGTCTTTTCTTCTTTTTCTTTTTTTTCTTTTTTGCAAATGGAAGGTGCCGGTGATATGTAATGTCCAGTGGCGTAGCCAGACCTCCAAGGTAGGGGGGGCGCGATACGAAAACTCGCCCTACTCCCCACCCCCCTCGGAGGGGGGGAAGCACACTTACTTGTATACACTGCAAAGTGCGGACGCAAAAAAAAAAGAACTAAAATATAGTTGATTTGGACGTTCACAGTACGATTACATGTATAGGCTGTCATGACCAATGAGGTGGTGTCACGCGATTGGAAGTATTTTGGAAAGCTCATACTTTGAAGACCATTCAAAAGTGCTGCTAAGATAGACGCCATGAACTGCAAGAACTTTCGCGATCGTCACTCTAGTCCCCTCTCCCACCCACATATATTACGTTCTCGGATTTGCACGATTTGCGTGGGTCGGTCCGTGGCAGGTAGGGGGGACTCCAGCCCCCCTAGCCCCCGACCCCCCCACCCCGTGACTACGCCACTGGTAATGTCACTATGTCCCTCCATGCGAGACATGCCGAACAAGACACTAATACGATAGCCAAGACAAGCTTGAGGGAGCCGTCCGTGTAATGGCATCTCGTACTTCCTGTGCAAGACAGGTTGGTATACTTCATGCATCGTGTAGATGCGGTTATAATCATCTCAGCCGACATTCCTTTTTTTTTTTTTTTTTTGTGGTCCTTCGTTTAGGCAAGCAGCGAAATTTACGACCTGGCGACAAAGACATAATACAAAGCCAGTCCTGAATTTTCAGTATTTTCACGGATGGCGGTGCGGCGTTGCTCTCTGCAAATCGAAACGCTAAGATCACCGTTCTTTTGAGACCTCTTCGCGCCCGTGCCATTATATCATCTCAACGCGCACCACCTTCTATTGGAATCGATGAATAAGAAGCATCAATAAATCTGGCTCGGTATCTACAACAAACGCAAACACGAGCGTCCCTTATATAAGATCGCCCTAACCCTCGAAGGTAGGTTCCAGGAATATACTAAAGTAAAAAACAAAACAAAACGGGATGCAATAAAGAAGATCAACGACATAACGTTGGAGAAGGCAGTATCACGAAAAAGAAACCGAGAAGCGCGGCAAGTGTATTTTTGTCTATTTCACGCATTCCGAGAGCGCAGAAAATGCGAGGTGCGCAGTGCAGTCTCTATAGAGTCAAAGAAATCTGGCGCTGCGCGTACTGCACTTCTGCGTAGCTTCCAAAATAAAAGCAACATCGTCCTTGAAACGAATTTCTGTTGATTGTGCACTGCGCCATACAACTCTAGGAACTCACATAGAAAAACGCGTACAGCGAAAAGGAATGTTCGTCGAGAATGCGTAAACAAATTGAGGCTGCGCTACACTCTCCGTCCTGTCTAGTTCTATCCAATTTCATTCGGCTATCAGTCTGCTTAAGAGTGAGGAGCCATGCAGTCGCACGACCGGGTCCCGCAATGTGTGCAGATCAGTGATGACACTTGATACTTGCATGGTTTTACGTGTCAAAACATTACAATTGCGCGCTTCCACAGGTACGTATCCCTGCGCCATTTTGCAATTTCTCAGTACATATTCTGCGCAGGAATGCTGCCCCAAGAAGAAACCGAGGTGAGATGAGGTAATCATAGATGAGAAGTCGTGTCCCTCCATCGGCGATCTGGATATAGGTACACAAGCAACAAGATTACTTCGGCGGAAAGGAATGCAGCGTTTGATCGCGAGAGACGATACTCCATCACATTGCTAGAGGTATAGGCCTCCGAACAACAACAACAACAATTATATTCTGACGATGAAGTGAGGAGGTTTACCACTCTAGGAGTGGAACGCTACCCCATAGCTAGGAGGTCTAATATGAGTGATGAAGATGATGAGAGATGACGATGATGAGAGATGACGGTGATGATCGGAGTGGCGAAGGCGATCCTGATCGTGATGGAGGGAATGTTCCAGGGCGCTGTCGTGGCCACAATGAGTCCTTTAGGTGAGTCTCCCTCCAAATCCCAACTACATGACGCAAGGCCACCCGGGAGTGGGCCGCGGTGTCCCAACGGCCGAGGACGCACGACAAGTTGAAGGGGCGGCTGCCAAGGGTGGCAAGCTGTAATTGCAGTGCACGCCTTTCGTTGACATAAGTCCGGCAGCGGATGAGTATGTGCTCTACGTTGGCAAGTACACCGCACTCGTTGCAAACAGGGCTAGCCTCACAGCCTAGCTGGTAGCGATAGAGCGGAGTGAAGGCCAAGTTCAGACGTAGCCTGTGGATGAGCGACTTCAGGGGACGAGGAAGCTTTGCAGGCAGCCGGTATGACAGCGTTGGGTCTACACTTCGCAAAGGGGACCTGGTAGGAATGTCGTGTAGGGTAGAGAAATGTGGAGAGTTGGCAATGCACTGTAGGGTAGATCAGGAATCAGACAAATGCCCGAGGAGCGGATCTTCTGTCTCCTCTCGAAAGCATAATGAGCGTTGAAGGCCGTTGTTGATGTGTAGCGGCAGCGGCACACATGTAGTTCCCAGTTATTCCGCAATTCCCTGGAACCCACTGAAAGGCAACGGAGTGAGAGCGTTCTCGTAGAGACTTCAGGGCGCGCAGGATATCTATCATCACTGACGATAGGGCACCGTAGATGCCCGTGTTCTTAATGCACAGAAGAGCTGCTTTGGAGTCGGCATATATTACCCATTGCCGCAGTTCACAGTCTGCCGCATATGTCAAGAATAGCAGGATAGCATAAAGCTCAGCGGATGTCGATGAGGTGCGGTGAAACAGACGACATCCTTGTAACGGACTCTGACGGAATGGTAAAGGCTGAAGATGAAGTGTCCCTGGTCAACGATCCCTCCGTGTATACACCGGTACCGTTGTAGTATCGAGCCTCGATGAAGTCAAGCGTAAGTGGCCTAAGGATAATATCAGGATAGCTCTTTTTGTTGTTCTTGAGGACGGGTATGGAGACAGTGACAAGCGGCGATGGCAACGTCCATGGAGGCACTTTTGGAGTCGTCGGGTCAGCTATGAATTTGGGAATATGAGGTCTGAATGATGTTATAGAAGCATAAACCGTCGCGTTCCGTCTAGCGTGAAGCTTGCGAATCAGATGGTGACGTTTATGATGGGTACATAGACGTGGCGTGCAGTTTCCCGAGTACAGAGAACCCCAATGGAGATGTCCCTGGCCTCAGCAACCACTAGGCGGGTTTCAGCGCCTCGCGGGACCCCGAGACATACCCGAAGGCTTTCGGGAAATCTCCTAGTCCCTTTAACATGCACGTAAATAGTTGAAACGGATAAGACCCTCAGTGCAGGGAAACACGAGGAGGGAACACAAAAAGTGCGTTAACACTCGTTTAAAAGAACATTCAGCTAGTACCTGTAATAGATATAGTACGCAGGAGAACCACTTATTGACATCTGTAGAATGTCACGCATAATAAAAAAAAAAGAAAAGTTCAGGTGTAAAAAAACAAGGTAGCCTTATCTTTCGAGAGGCGTATGAGATCAAAATATCAAGTAGTGACTGCGTCAATAACCCCTCTATTTATCTTTCCCCAAAAATATCAGCATTTATGTCTACCACTTAAAGGGGCCGTAAACAGGCCACTAAACATTTCTGAAATAATGATACCCCGTGAAAGAACCCAGCTCATAATACCCAAATATACACTTCGTTCGGCTCGTGCCAGCTCATTGACCCGTATAACTGCTTTCAAAGATGAGTAACCAGCGAGCCTCTCTCCACAACGCATACGTCACATGGCTACGTAGCGTTTTGCCGTCCAATCGGGGGGCCGAGCTGCGCACATGACGTTTCAAATTACCAGCCAATAAACATACTTCGTTATCAGCTGTGAGCCGGAGCGCTCAGTTTGTTTGTGTGAGACGATGTTTTGCGATCCGTGGTTCCGAAATTCAACGTCATGACATCTTCAACATCTCCGGCTGGCGCAAACGTCAACAGCTGGGCTGCTATCACATGACGCGATTCGAACCCGGGTTCCTCCCAGTCACGACGTGACATGGCCAGCACGCTATCCACTATACCACGCGAGCTGGTGACGCGATGCCGCGTGGCGCAAACCAAAGTACGGCAGCCCAGTTGTCGGAACCATTCGGAGATGACGAAGATGTTCCATAGTGCACCTACCTAAGATTCCGGAACTGTAGTCCCGGATATTCATTCGCGCTCGTGGTGTGCTGCGTGCTACTGCCCAGAAAACGTAGTGCGCGTATACCTAAATTAAACGCATTTCTTTCTCAGTTTGAGGCTGTAACTGTTTAGATTTTGAATAGAAGAGGATTCACGTTCATCTAGTCCAATTCCGCATTTGAAATGAAATCGTACGTGGAACACTCAATCGTAATTGGTGGGGAAAGCGCTACGTCAAAATGACGTAAAGTTAGAGCGCGGGGCGGAGCGAAAATGCGAAAGAGTGCAGTGAATATTTCATCCGTATGCAAGCGCCTTTTGTTTTTGAGCGTTAGTAATTGCAAGGAGTTTTCACTGCCTAAGTTCCAATAATATAACACAAAGAAATGTGCACCTTTTGTACCTGTTTACGGCCCCTTTAATGATAACGGTTGGGAGTGCAAGAGATAGTGGTGTAAACAGGAAGCCCGGCACGAGAGGGAATAAAGGGGGAGTGGAGGGTTCCTATGTATTTAAAGTCCCGTTTCGCCAACTGAAAATTCTTTAGTTGGTAGTTGAGTGCCACGTCCTCGTCTATTCTTGTGTTCCGTCTTCGTCTTTTCCTGTGCTCGGGGTTTTATTTTGTTGAACTATGAATCACCAACCAGCCCAAGTTTTAACCCTTTTTCGTGCAGGTAAATTCACAACCAACGGGAACTATTCGTGGTACACCCTCAGGTCACGCTTCTACGGAAGACTGCGGGCGCAGTATCGCGAAAAAAAAAAATCACTTTAGCGCTTTGGGGCCCATCGCGCTAATCCTCGTTAAGAAATTGTGCAAACAGTTTCTTGGAGCAACAGGAGTATCAGACTGTTAGCGTTGTGAGCTTGCTTTGCTCCACTCTATAAGATCGTCATAATAGCTGTTGCATAGCGGCTTCGTGTCACAAAATATACTTCCTGCAGTAATAGTGCTAGACAAAAAGGGGTACAATCACACGCGTTCACAGAATGAAAGGACCTGCTTGCGGACTGGTGTACTGTAAGGTACAAAGCGCGCAACCGCAAAGACACCACTGTACTTTTTCAATTCCATCATGCACTTCTTTCGAAAAGGGGTAAAAAATGTGGTTAGGTGTATCAAATTTTGTTGCTGTATTGCACGATGGGTCGCAAGCGAGCCGAGCTAGGAAATGGGCCACTGCCCTTTCATGGATTTCAATTCTTCCACATACAGAGGAAGGAAGGATGCAAAAGTACCGCGTTGAAGAATATAGCAACCTATAGCTTACGCATATGTAAAGGTGAGCGTAGATTTCCGCAGGTTTAACCGCGAAGTTCCGTGATTTGCCGGTAGAAATTCAGTGTCGCCGCGCGCGCGTAAAACGCTGGTGAACCCACGTGCGTACGCGGGTAGTCTTCAACTGTCTTCTTTCAGATTATTCTGTGTTTTAGCTGCGAAACAGTATATCACGTGCCACAATTCCGGCACCGCTTTAAACTTATAAACAGCTTTTTCGTCCTTTGCATTCAGGGGCCGCGCACGATCTCCATAGAGTCACTAAGACCAGAGCAGCGACACTGAGCCACGCCGGCGAGATTAAAAAGAAGGTTGCCCAATCTACAACCTTTAAGGTTGTAAGTGGTTGATATATATTTTACAACCTTCTTAGTAACAGAAGGTTGTGACTCCCAAGGCTGTAACATTACCACCTAGGACCTTTACAATCTAAGTTATAAGTTGTAGTATGTTTGTAAACGTACTATACCTACGTTGTAAGAAGATGCTATCGGCAGAAATGATTGCTATACGAAGTTAAAAGCTAATATTGTGTGCGCAACCTGTTTTGTTCATATATCAATGCAAGAGAACAACGGCACTGCACGATACGTTCGAGTCATGCAAGCACTACATTATAGAAAAACATGGGCTCACTACTTCTGTGACTCATCTAATCAGTCAACAATACAAAAGTAAAACATGAAACACATAAACAGCAATAATTATTTTTACGGACTTATTCATTTACTTAACTGTTGAACTGTCAAACTGTTGAACCCCAACCGGAGCAGAATCGGAAAAAGTAAAAACCATGATCGATTCATTGGTGGATCCGACGGAAATGTGTTGGCATTAAAACCTGAAAAACTCTTCCTTTCACAACACTACACAACGCTTCACACGACCCTACACAACGCTAACGCAAGACAGCATCTCGCAGCGAGCCTTCTTCCAGGAACTGAGAGTAGCAAGACTTTCAAGGTTTATTACCCCCCCCCCCATTTTTTTCTTGTTCCTAATCTATATCTAATCTAATCTACACCACCTCATCAGGGTGGACCTAATTATTAATTAATTACTGAATCGGAACTAAATCCAAGCAACGCTAAACCAAACCCGGAGCGAACCTGTATTTTTTTGCGGTTCGACACCCTGTTTACGATCTGAGGAATGGGGTTGCAATGTGGTAGTAACTACAGCAGAAAGGAGGTATGCCGATAAGGTATTCCGATATGCCGAGGTATGGCTTAGTAACTGCGTTGCGAGGGTTGTAAGAGCACTGACAGCTTTTTCAAGTGGATGGTTGCATTGCTTCGCTTTGTTGCAACCACGCGTACTTGCTCCTCAAAGAACGGGACTTTTCACTTCAACTTTGTACACGCGCTGCATATTCAGGCTGACCTTTCCAAACGCGGCGCGGCGAGTACCGGTTTGAGCAGCGTGGGTGCGCTAGAATACATAGTTAACGCTCCCATTATCTGTCATGAAAGCAGCAGTACCGAGAAGCGAATATGTGGACGAAGGATCAATGGCAGGGGATGGTTCATCGAGACAGGGGCTTGTTAGTGCCGCAAGACCGAGCGAATGAGCACTTATCCATATACGACATACCCTCAGAGACCACAACACTAGCGGGAATAAACAACGACGTGAATTGCCTACCATATACATACCACAAGTGCCGTAGCCATACACATTCGTGCCATCACATGCAGCGCTAGTTTTGCTGTGTCGTCAAGGCGCCCACGGAATGCTATCCTGGGAATGGCCTTTTCCTTGGGAAGTGCCGGTGTATTGGATATTGCGTCTGGCATCATTACCGTCAAAGCTCGGAAAAACGAAGACAGTTCGCAAGATAATGCATCCTGACGGAGAAGCATGGCTCGACAAAAGCAGGCCGAAACGTACGTGGCAATCATTCAATCCAGATTATCAGCATACCTCCATTGTCTTCCGTTCTCATGCCTGCAACGACTGCGCAGGATGGATGTTTACTATTATGCACTTCTGAAATCCTCTTAGAATATGAGGTCGGCATCGCACGTGCCGTCGGTGACGTTAATGAGGTTTAGTGGATCGTACGCTAAGCTGTCGCCTTTGTGTACGTAAGAGGTAGCATTGGTGGTTCTGCGCACGCGCAGATCATAAAGAGAGCTTCGCGCATTGCGCAGAACCATCACGCTATCCCTTACGTAGGTAAAGGCGATAGCGTATGATGCGCTAAAACTCGCCGTTGTTCCATTGAGATACGGTATAGTGCAGGCCTGTCACCATTTCCCGTCAAGAGCGGAAGCACCACACCGAGAGCGCGGATATAAACACTGCAGAAAGGCGCACTGGACAGAACAATAGCGTCGTATCTACAATAAGCCGGAGTCACACTGGGTATACACGTGCTCCAAATATGTATGACAACATGTCTTCAAACGTGTATGGCGTATGTATAATGCTCGGTCACACTCGGTATATAATTCTTGTTTGACAACATCGTTTGGTCCAAACGCGTGTATGACTATACACGGTCTCGAACATGAGTTGTTCGAACATCGGCCACACTGGTTATATAACTTAACTGGAGGAACAGTGGGAGTGGTCTAAACCCAGATGTATGCCACACGTCAGTGTCACAGTAACCAACCGAGGATTTTATATACTTTCCATTCGCCGACATTGCTATACGAAGTGTACGAAGACGACGAAGACGGGGCTGCACTTGCTGATTTTCGGTTGTCTCATGTTCCATGTGCGCACTCAAAGAGCACGCCATTTTTAACACACGTGCAACACAGTGTCGCTGACACTGACTTATAACTGACTTGTGCAAAATAACTCACGCACGTCACGACGTCGACTCGTGCGAACGAAAAATGTAGTGGCGAATGGGCTCGTTTATCCAACTTGTCCGTCACCGTGTTTTCGGCAGTGCCCAAATACATCGTCGTGCGTTTGACAGCATGTTGTCAAACACACGACGATGTATCTCCATGTTCCGCCACGACAGCTTTCGTTCGCACGAGTCACTGTCAACAACATCGTGATGCGCGTGAGTTCCCACGTGAGATCCGCGGAGATCCGCGCGAGATGCCGTCATACATGTGTGACGGGATGTTCGTGTATAATGTATACCCAGCGTGACTCCGGCCTTAGAATTTCTCCTTTGTTTTCACCATTCACGAACCTACTCAGGTGATGTCCAGCGTCCTTTTCATTGATCCAGCTCCCGAAACTCACTGTTCACGAAACAAGAGCGCCATATTGGCTTATATATTGTCTATTACCGTTGTTACCGTTACCGTTGTTACCGTTACATATTGTCTTTTGTCTAAATCTTCACTGTCGGTCTCTGCACTTTTGTTTATGCGATCTACAGAACCTCACTCCCCTCGTCGTATACGCTCGGAGAATACGTGTTTAACTACTCAACAAGCAACTGAAGCTTCCCTTCAGTTCTTGGGCGCCCCGAGCTCGGGGCCACCTAGTCGGCCAGCACATCTGTAAAGTAGTTGTAGCAAGCTTAGTTAGTTGTAGTTGTAAGGGTGAATAATAGCACTTTTCACATTTTTTTTTTAATTCCGTGTTACCGCGGCGAAGCAGGCTATGAGCGGCGTACAGATGTGGACAGATGGAGAGAGGACAGCAGGAAGGAGTGGAGGACATGGGGTGTTAGTATGCGTCCTGGGTCGACTTCTGGGGGAACTGTGCCGACATTTGTGTGGAAAGCTTTCGGAAAATCCAAGGAAAACCTCAGAGAGAACAGCCGGTGGTAGTGTTTGTAGCCACCACATCCCAGTCTTCAGCACGACCTTGGCCATCACCAGCGAGCGGGACGCCTTAACTCGCGTAGCCATGCCGCCGGTCCCCTTTTGATAAGCCTTTCTAGACAAGCTCTATGGAAAGAGTACACTCATAACATAACTAAGTGCCGCAAGAACGGGACAGAAAGTAGTAATATACCACTGCACTATAAGGGAAACATATGTTCACATCGCGTCATCATTCATGCTCTCAGTTTTCCCACGGAAAATATATTCACCTAAAATTCTCTCATACCTTGCACAACGCCAACGCGCCCCATGGGAGGACCTAGAATAGAGCTGTTTCGAAGGAGACCCACGCAATGATGCCGTGATCTCGGAGGGGGGGGGGATATATTTATTAGACGAAAGGAAAAGAAAAAAACGGGAGTAAGGTCTTGGGGGGGGGGGACCTCGGATTTTCGCTGTGACATATAGTCCTCTTCGGAGATATGGGCGAGATCGTACAGTGAGAGCTGCAAGAAATGGTGCACAGGGTCTCTGCGCGATTCAAAGAAGGTCTGCACATCTACATTGGAAGACCGAGTTTTAAAGTTAGCGAACGAAGAACTCAACTATGTGGCCACAATTATCGTGTACCTCCGGACAAAATCTCAGGCCTTTTCTTGCGCATTACGTTTCGTACAGAACTCTTAATCAAGGTGGAATAGTGTCCGTGGGGTGAGATTTCCACTGTATTAATCGTGACCCCTTGCTCCAAGATGTTCACATGGATGACACCCTGCATGTCCTAACAGACAGTTCTCATGGACTTCCCAGCAGACAGCTGAATCTTGCTTTTCTTTTGCGCCGGGTAAGTGTTATGTCACCATTCCATGCTGCTGCTTTTTGTCTCCGGGGTGAAATGAGACTGATTTTCGGCACACCCTTATAATCCGCCAACATATACTCGCACGGGCGGAGCACACCAACTTAGTTGTAAGGGTGAATGATACCCCCTTTCATAAACCTTTCATTGGGCAAGATGTATGGAAACAGCACACTCATAACATAACTAAGTGCAAAAGCACCGCAAGAACAGGACAAAAAAGAGTAGGGTACCACTGCACTATAAGGGAAACATATACGAGGGGTGTTCAAGTTAAACCGGGGCTTTTCATTTTTCGCAAAAGTAAAATGGACTTAAAGGCGAGAAATTAGTTTTATTTTTCAACGTAATCTCCAGCTGCACTAATGCGCTTGTCCCAGCGTTTTACGAGGGCTTGGATGCCAGCAGCGTAGAAATCCTTACAGGCGCGTAGCAGCCATGATCGGACCGCATTCTTGACCTCGTCGTCGCAGCTGAAGTGGCGGCCCCCAAGGAACGCCTTCAGTGGCCGGAAGAGATGGAAATCGCTGGGAGCGAGGTCTGTACTGTAAGGGGGATGTGGCAGCAACTCCCAGCCAAGTTCCTGTAAGGTGCGTGTCGTGAGATGCGCGGTATGCGGGCGTGCATTGTCCTGTAGGAGGAGGACTCCTTTGGTGATGAGGCCCGGCCGCTTTTGCTTCAGCGCCTTATGCGCATCCCCCCGAACCTGGCAGTAATATGCACTATTGATGGTGGTACCACTGGGCAGAAAATCAACATGAACAACGCCAGCCTTGTCCCAGAAAACCGTGGCCATGACCTTACCCGCAGACGAGCCCGGATGCTTCCACTGTTTTAATGCTCGTTTAGACTCAGGAGTGAAATGGTGCACCCACATTTCATCGCACGTGATGACCCGATCAACAAACGGCTGTCCTTCAGTGTCGAAACGGTACCTTAGGGAGATTTGCAGTCTTCTCTGCCGGTCAAACACGGAGAGCTGCCTCGGGACCCAACGGGCACTAACTTTCCGAAACTGGAGGTGTTCATGAATGATAGTGTTCAACGTTCCCACAGAAAGGTCCGTCTTTCGAGCCAGTTCGATACATGTTATCCGTTGGTCCTTGAGGATCAGGAGCTCCACAAGTCGGATGTTCTCAGGAACTCTGACGCTGGGCTCTGAGCCGCCCCGGCCGGGATCGTCCTGCACTGATGTACGGCCGTCTCGGAACCGTTTGCACCACTCAAACGCTTTGCTGCGGCTAAGTGTATCGTGTCCATACTGAGCCTGAAGTCTTCTGTGAATTTCAAGTGACTTTACGCCTTCATTCACGAAAAAATTCATGACAATTCGCTGTTCGATGTGCGCGCTCACCTCATTGTCAGCCATCTTGTTCAGTACATGTCTTCTGCTTTGCACAAACTTTGGACCACCACGTGGTGAACGCGGAGGCCTAGTCGCCTGTGACAGAAAAGAAGTAGCGCGAGCCACTTGTACACTCAGGAGACAAAAAGTCCCGGTTTGACTTGAGTACCCATATTAGTATCGCGTCATCGTTTTTGCTCTCACTTTTTCTACGGAAAACCTATTCACCTATCATTCTCTCATACCTTGCACAACGCCAACACGCCCGATGGGGGACCTAGAATGGAGCTGTTTCGAAGAAGACCCACGCAATGATGCCGTCATCTCGGATTTTCGCTGCGACATAGACGTGGTCTTCTTTGGAGATATGGGCAAGATTACATAGAAGGAGCTACAAAAAATGGTGCGCAGGGTCTCTGCGCGCTACAAGAACGCCTGCACATCTACGTTAGAAGGCCGAGTTTCTGAAGTCCCCTAACGCAGAACTGAACTATGTGACTGCAGATATAGTGTACCCCTTTGCCCGAGGTGTTGCATACGTAAGGAATGCAGTCAGATCTCATCACCATGTGCAAGCAGTCTACACCGTCCACCATTACCGGTTTGCTGAAATTCTATTTATGTATATATCATGCGCTGAATAATTGAAGTGTGTAAAAAAAGTTTGTTCTAATGTTTTCATTTTGTGAATGCAATTAGAGAGGGTGAAAGGGGGTTCGAGGAAGTGTGTGCGCATTAATCGTGACCCCTTGTTCCAAGAAGTCCACATGGATGACATCTCACATGTCCCAGATTGTACCCGTGAACATCGCAGCAGACGACTGCATATTGTTTTCCTTTGGCGGCGGGGAAGCCTTATGTCACCATTCCATGTCGCTTCTTTTTGTCTCTGGGGAGAAATGATGCATCCAGGTTTCATCACATGCGATGACTGATACCACAGATTCATCCCTCTAGGATTGAAAGTGGATCAGCTGCTAAGAGAGTGTCATGCATGCTCCCTTCTGGTCACAAGTGCGGTGTCGGGGAACCCATATTGCACAGACCTTGCGGAACAGTAAGTGCTCGTGAATGATTGTCTCCACACTGCTGGCACTAATATTCCGCTGGGCTGGAGTGTTACGAACAGTTGATTGCTTGTCGATTTTCGAGGATGACTTGCTCAACTCCTACGATGTTCACTGGCGAGACTGGAGCTGGACAAATGTGTACATGTGGTTCATTCGTCACCATATCCCGTCCTTCGGCGAACTGTCTGCACCACTCATGCACTCTTTCCCTGGACACCGTTTGCTCCCCATACTGTGCCTATAATATCTGCAAAATCTCAGCTGGTTTGACGTTCTCCTTCACAAGGAACTTGATTATGCATCGCTGTTCCACAGCTGCAGACACACTGCTCGCCGCCATGACAGCTGCTGCTGCTGCACGTGCCGCTCACCCGAGAAGGATTGCACTTCGTCCTCCGAAAGTTTTATTCAATTACATTTACTTACTGAATATTCTCGAGCAAAAGCCTCAGTCATCCTTGAAGAACCCTTGTAACTGAAAATGTCCCACTTCTGCACTAGCTGCTATATATAGCACAGCTTCACCTGTTTTAGATTCATGGAAGGTGTTTGTGAAAAAAATATGAGCAAGTTTTAAATTTAAATTGTACATCAGCGGGCTGAAACAACATCGAAATAATTAGGATTTCGCAAATTATGCGAAAACTATTAGAAAAATGTGTGCAAAACGTGTTGCGTGTTCTTTTTGACGGGTAACTTCTCGATCGATAGAGAACGCTCCGGGGGCAAACATTAATCCACAGAGCAACACTGTAGCGTCTTCTTCCTGCATAGCAACGACTTCATCCAGTATCGCATACTGATCAGTTTTTTTTTTTTTCGGAATCATGCTACAGGTGGTTGAGAAGAGCCGAGTTCGAAGTTTCTGTTCGGTTGAATCTCGCCCCTATCGGCCAGTGTATAATTAATCATGTCAGCTTATCGTGACCCGTAATGTTGCGCCAGCTCAGTTGTGGGACACACCAATCCTGATTAAAAGACGCATGCAATACTGATCATGCTGACGAGGTAGAAAGGAGGGGGGGGGGACTGAGCACTAATTTTAACGAAATTGAACACGAGGTCTGGGCGCGTGCCCCATTGTTTCCCTCGTCGCCTCTATGTCACCGTGTCTGCGAACCCATTGATCATCCGGATGAATCGCAGAGGCCTTTGTAAGACACGATGCCTGAGACGTGTTTTGAAGACGACCTATTGTGGCAGCACGTGGAATTACCCTTCTGGACAACATACGGGGTGTTACCCTATAGAAGTCGACCCGTTGCCGGCATGCCACGTTCCGCAGTTACTCAATGCAGGTGGAACATTGTGTTGTCCACATATGAAGCTCCGAAGGAGATTCAATCCTGAAAGTGATTGAGCATCGTTGCGCAAAGTTGTAATGCGACAGGTACGAACAGAACCGTTCCGACGGGGTGGGGGGTGAGAGAGGCAGTCGCACCGCGCGCATTCAACAGGAGGACGTCGGACGGCACGTTCCGGGAGCTATGTTGGACAATAAAACGAGGATCAAGAGCATTCTGTGCACGAAACTGCATAAGATATTCGTTTTTGTTTACAGATCCTCTAGTGTGTGTGTGGGGGGGGGGGGGAGGGGGCTTCATGTTAAAGCTCCCCAGGCGGATGCTCGCCTCTGCTAGGCGAGCTCGGCGTCCCTCAAGGACGACTCTGCGCAGGAATCACATATTCAGACCAATCATAACGGTGGTGTTGCTAACTGTTGTTGAAACGCTGCTTCACAGACGTATTCAGAATAATCAAGAACCTGGGATCACAGTGTGCTCTTCTGCAATGACAGCCGCGTTAGCGTTGTGCGTCTGGGGAGCAGCGCGTCTCAATAGCTCTTCCCAACACCGCCATTTTAAATGTTTTGAATGCGTTTCACATCATAACTTTGCGCTACGATGTTCGATCACTTTGACCTTTACCGGGATCGAATCGCCCTCACAGGTCTTAAAGCAGACTACACAATATTGAGTAATTGCCGAGTGTAACACAGCCGGAGGGAGGGGGGTGGGTAGACTTTTAAAGGCATGTTGGCGACTACAGCAATCAAGAAACTGCACACACAGAAAAGCCACCACACTGGACGAACTGCAGCCAGGAATTGGGGTAGTTAGTAGGTACGCATGTAAGCGGCCGCAGCAACCAAGAAGCGGGACAAAAAGCACAGACACAGAGCACCACACCGGCGCTGTTCGTCCTGCGTGGTGCTTTGTGTTTTTGTCCCGTTTCTTGGCCGTAGCGGCGTACAGGTGTACTTCCAAGGGTGCGTGACGCACCCTTGCAAGTCACTGGAGAGGCGTGTTAGCTTAGCTAAACGTGAAATAAAACGTTCTTAAAAAAAGTGTTAGCTCAATTGACAAGAGACCTGGATTGGTAATCCAGAAGATGTGGGTTTGAGTCCTACAGCTGGCTAACCTTTTCTTAGGCACTTGAGGCTTTGTATGTATCTGTCCTTTCTATGTAGGTCCAGCCTCAGAACATCAATTCTCATCATGCCAAATTTCTTCTTCCTCGTGTGCGCTTGAAGTGAGGTTGAGGTGACGTTCAACGAATGGCGACACTGCCTAGATCATACGGGAAGCAAAGCACCGGGGGGTCGGGTTTACGTTTTGTTACAATCCTCCACGGACAGGTCGCGCGAAGGAAAAATGGGTTTTACATGCACAACATGGATGTATGCAGTATAGAGTACGGACCGGACTGTCGCTGTCCGTACGTCCCAAGGCAAAAGCCCTCAGCATCCTGTTCCTCAAGGAGTCCCCCAAGGAAGCATTCTCAGCCCGACACTCTTTAACGTGGTGATGGCCGGCCTACAATCAGTAATTCCTCGCAAAGTGTCGTTCTCCGTGTATGCAGATGACGTCGCCCTTTGGACAGTAGGAAAATCACGCCCGGCTCTCCAGCGCCGCCTGCAGCTCGCTTTAAACAATATCCATACGTACCTCACGCACCTCGGGATGGACCTTTTACCCGAAAAGTGTGTCGAGCTCCCTTTCACGCGTAAAGCTATGGCCAATTTCCCTCTTTGGCTTGGTTTAAAGAAGCTTGACCCGGTACGCTTTCACCGCTTCCTTGGCGTGGTAATCGACTCGGACTTGCGCTGGGCTCGGCACATTAAACATCTTGAAACTAAAGTGCAGCGATGGCTCCCCGCAATTCAACATCTTTCTGGCTCAGGATGGGGCTGTGATCAGCGTTCCCTGCTCGCGGTTCACGCGGCATTGGTGAGGGCAACTGTGCTTTACAGCCTTCCTATTCTGCACAGGATATCAACAACTTCATTAAATACACTTCGGTCCCTGTTTACTCGAAGCCTTCGTCGATGCCTCGGAGTTCCAAGAATGGCTGAAACACGGCAAGTACTGGCTGAAGCTGGTGAGCTCCCGATTGAAGTTCTCCGTGAACGGGAAACGGCTCGGCACTACCTCCGTTTGCGTGCTCACATTCCCCGCCACCCGTTACTCAGTAAAATTCGATACCGCCCTGAAAGCGACTTCTATCGAGTAGCGCAGAGGACACGCCAGACTCTCACTGGCTTCATAACTAAGGACACTATACCGCCGGGAGCCCTCTGGTCTCTACCGGTACCGCCCACTTTTGTACGCCTCCCAAACCTTCTGGAAAGAAGAGATCAGGTCCCCCCTCAAGTCCTCCGAGCCCATTTTCATGCTCTGGTAGACGCGAAGTTTTCTACGTTTACGGCAGCATATACTGATGGCGCATCCCGAAACAACAAGTCCGCCTCAGCCTTCGTCATTCCATCCGAAGGCGTCGTGCACGGAAGACGCCTCTCACATCCAACCTCCTCCACAGCTGCGGAACTCTATGCCATCCTTTTCTTTCTACAACACATCGCTGATTTTCCACCCCGGGAATGGGCAGTCTTTACAGACTCCAAATCTGCCCTTTAAGCAATTGAAAATTCCGGCATACGAGGCCCATCCGCACCCCTAGTCACAGTCGTGCTAATGGCTTACCACACTATCTACGCCGCAGGCCACAGGCTAGGTCTCCAGTGGGTTCCAGCCCATTGTGGTGTCGTGGGGAACGCGCAGGCCGACAGCGCCGCAGAAGCAGCACTCTCGTATCGGAAACGGATCCGTATTGTTCTGCTGAGAGGAGACCACCGTTCCATTCTGCGACGCCTAGTGACACCCCTGGCTTCCCGCCAACGGACAACCGACATTCTTCCCCCCTCTATGTTGAACAGAGTTGATCCCACGCTCGCTTTCCGAATGCCACGAAACACCTCTCGTCAAGATGCTGCATAAATCCACCGAATGCGCCTCGATGTGGCCTTTACAGCTCAGTGGCGTTACCGCTTGAGACAAGTTGACTCTCCCACCTGCTGCCACTGTGGTGCTCTTGAGGATCTGGAGCACATTCTTCTTCATTGCCCTCACTACGAACCTTCCCGAACCACACTCTCCGAGTCTCTTCGTCAGCTGGACTCTCGCCCTTTCTCCCTATCGAAATTGCTTGGTCCCTGGCCCAATCCAGCCCAGCAACGCTCTGCGCTCAAAGCTCTTCTGACATTTCTGGACACCGTCGGACTTCGATCGTTATTGTGAAGGGGCTCGTTATTTTATTCCCCCCATGCCATCCAGCAATGGGGTAGAGTATCGCCTGCGGCGATGAAACTCCCCACTCTCCAAGTACGAAAAAATAAAGTTTTTTGCAGTATAGAGACGATGACAAAATTGTTAGAACGTAAAGAAGACAACACACCTGCAGACTCTCAACTGATGAATTTTATGGGAAAAGCATATTTATACACTTCATAAGATGACAAGCATGAACAGAACGTGACAACAAATAAGGCAAGGCAAATGGGTATTTAGCGAGGAGAAAAGTGTATAAATATGCTTTTTCCCATAAAAATCACCATTTGAGAGACTGCAGGCGTGTTGTCTTCTTTATGTTCTAACAATTTCTCTTCGTCCCTATGCTGCATTCATCCATGATGAATATGTACCAACTCCCCTGCTATATAGCCCACTTGTTCATTAGATGTACAAACATTAATAAATTTTAATAGATGATTAATTAATTAATATTGTTTCCTTTCGTAGGTATCAGATATATAAGCAGGGGGATGTTTTCTGTCATAAAGTTGGTTGAAAGTGCGACGGTTAGATGTGTCTGTCTTTACTGTTCACCGTCCCTATAACAGAGATGCGCTGTAACTACTTTTAGTAGTTTAACTACAGCTACTAACCACTGTGTCAAATTGTAGTTTAACTACTAGTGAATTACATCACAGCTGCACTAGTTAAAACCACCTTGTAATTACAACGATGTAGTTGTTTAACTACATTTTTAACTACTCTGATATTTTGTGCGCGTCGTTATATCTATGATCGCTTATAGGCGTAGAACTAGCACGTGAGTGCGTGTGGAGCGAGAAGACAGTGAACTCCCACACTCGCAACAATCATAGCACCAGCACGCGCCCCTCCATACAATACTGATGTAGTGATATGTCATGCCATGATAATGTCATGACCTCCAATCTGACGACGGAATTGGCGCAAGCTTTTTGAATGTGCTGTGTGTGTCGATCGTTATGTACAGGCGTCGCCACCTTTAACCGTAGCGCGGGAGCGCGTGGCGTGCTTGCATGCCAGTGCCGCCTTGCGTCGATGCTGGGGTGGAGGCTCTAGGACCATGGTGCCAGTGATTTCCCCAGAAATTCACTGCTGGGGGGGGGGGGGGTGCCGAGCTTTCAAGGGGGGGGGGGTGCTTGGTGAAGGTTCCACTTGCGGAATTTTTCTTAGACACGGAAATAATCGTGACACAATGCTGACATATATGGACAGCTTTCCTATTTTATTTGTACATGTTATTACGTTAGAACACAGTACATTAGAATACAGATTCATTATGAACGGCATTTCAACATTAAGATGCATAATCATGCGACCGACAAAGGAAAAAGACTAGCGCCTTGTCTCATGAAGTTCAATGAATACCTAGCAACCGACGGTGAAAACCTTAGACGAAAAAAGCAGAATACCTCGCTTGATTGAGTTGGGCGCAAATGGTTTTTGATGATCCACATTGAGTTTGCGTGCCCGCACGCATTTTTGCTCGTATATGCGCGCAATATATGCATTGAACAGTCACTTTCAAATGATTTTGGACAAATGCATGGTACGATCATCTGCATGTCTGTGGTCCTACAGCCCAAGTTTGACAGTACAGAATGTAATTCGCTGCGCCGGACTCACTACCAGAACGTGTTGGTGGCCAGCTGGTTGGAGTCACCTCAGAAATTTCAGGGGGGGGGGGGGGGTGTTGCAAAAATTCAGGTAGGGTGTACACCCCCCCCCCTGGGGGGATGTAGGGAAATCCCTGCGTGGTACACGAGCGCCTCCTCTCGATCTGTTGAGCTCAGGGGAATCGGCACGGTACGAATAGATCACCTGCTGTGTAGTGTCACCTTACGCTATCGCAAAACAGGCACACTAACAGCGCGTGTGCATTATCTACCACGCTTGATCTAAATGGCAGTTTGCTGAGGGACGAGCTTGAGGGGCACAATATTCGGAAATAATAACCTTATCGCTGAAGTGTCTACAGATAGAAAGTTTAACTAGTAGTTATAACTACCATTTTTGCAAGTAGTTTCTAACTACTTTTTAACTACCATGCAGTAGTTTAACTACAGTGAACCCTCGTTATTATGACCATGGCCGTACCCGAAAATTTTGGTCATAATGCGGAATTGTCATATTAACGGGGGGGGGGGATTTGCAGAGGTTTCACTGCATTGTTCTCCAGGAGCATGGTCGTAAAGCGCGGATGTCAGATTATCGGGGGTCATATCAACGAGGGTTCACTGTACTGCACATCCCTGCCCTATTGTCCCGTAGTGTAAAGCTGCCAACTGTCAGTCATTAATAAAATGTGTAATGAGAATATGTAAGCAGCAATGTACAAAAAAAGAAAAAGAAAAGCGACAAAGAACTGGTTGCAGCAATGCCAAAACTCCACCATCCGTGTACGATACTACACGTCTGTCGCCTAAAAAGCTCTAGAGCCCACTCGTTTTGTTTTTTCTGAGTCGCTTTCCCGCGCTTTTTGCTTTTCTTCTTGCCTTCTAAATTCCAAAGGTGTTACCTAGTGTAAAGCATTTCCGCGCATAGTTTGAGATCTGTCACTGGAGAGATGCTGCTGCTTACTGGCTGCTCCGTGGACGTATCCGACAAATGTTGACGCCCCAGACCTCGCGGAAGGTAAGTCGATACCATTTAATCCCAGAGTCAATTCTTCGCCGCATTCCCCACCCATCAGCACAGACTGTCAGACGATCAAGACGGGAGTCGGCTCTCGGTACCGAAAATTATACGGCACGTTTTCAGAGCAACCGTTGAAAGTCACTTCGTAATTTCGAGACATTTATATCCCCACAACTGTCTGCCACGTTCTCAGGTACAGATATCTGCAGGATCACGTTGGCGCTTCGAAATATCCTTAATAGAACCTCGCTCCATTATCCCACCCAGACCTGCATTACACTGATAGCAAATAGAAAGGAAGGAAGCCACATTAATGATGCTCTCCCTTTGAGCTATAGGCTATTGTTCTGCTCGCACGTCCCAGGTTTTGCTATTATCTCCACCTTAGTTTATACCGTTCTAACTTATTGCAGCATTGTGTGCTGCACGTAGGGATGTGTTAAACCCCATTTAATTAAGCAACAGTTTCTCGTCATACTCTGGAGCATGTCCAAAGCTCGGGAGGAACTAAAGGGGGAAAGACGCTACCTTAAAGGGAAGGTTCTTTCCCGTGCGTAATTGAAATAAATATGTGGCGCAGGAGCCCATTCGCTCTAAATCTACTTATATACAGAGTTGTTGTGTCGCGAGGGTCGGCAGGGGGCTCGCACCCACGGGGACGAGCAAGCCAAGCAGCGTAATCTCATCACGAGTTCGCCTGACGTTTCCGAGACGTTTTGGTCAGGACGGTCACGTGTGAGTGTCGTCTCCCACCCTTCCTCCTCTCGTATCCCCCGCAGCACGAGCGAAATCACTTGCACAGTTGAGGTGACGTGAGAAATGGCCCCAGGTATAGGGAAACGCCCTATCGCAGCGTCACAATGTCGTCGCACTGACGTCGCACGGGCGTCTCTCTGCGCAGTAATTGCAATTCGTGTGTGGATTCCAATGCGATATAATACACAGACTTGTAAGGTAATTAATTAGAAGTAACTATTTCGAGACTTACATTCGATATTTTGAAATTGTAACTAGCTGAACTACTTCTGCAAGTAATTATTAATGCATTTGCAATTATTTTTCGAAATATTTATACGCAATTTGGGATACAGCTTTATTTCGAACGTTCAATCACCTTCAGGTTGTTCGCGACTTTGCCCTTTCACGAAAGTCTAGAAAGAGAAGATTATCGTGTACCCAACGGTGGTGTGACGTGCAGGATCAAACAGTGGCATATAATCATGACCAGTATGGTGTGGGAGAATACTTTGCTTCTGAAGGCCAATGGACGATATAAAATGCACGTAGGAGCAGCATTCTCTCTGTACATGCAGATGACATTTCCCTGTGCGTTTAATATGACTTAAAGGAGTACAGGAGGCCATCCAAAAAAAAATTCTGATTAAAGGGCAACCTCCATGGAGCGAATGTACAGCGAAAAAGCTGCGAACTTCGCTCAGCGTCGGACGCCCTGCGCGAGGCGTCAAAAATGTGAGCGTCCGCCGCCGATCTGCCCATGCCAGATATTTTCGCCCAGCGTCCGCGATTCCGGAAGCGTCAACTGCAGATGAACCAATCAAAGTGCTCTTCCGCTACGAATATACGCCAGATCGCCTGCACGTGGTCGTCTGCTCTCGTGAATCATCGTCATCGTCCTCTTCTTGCAACTGGATGCTGTCGTCTGCTCGCTGTTTCGCCAACTGCATCGTTAGAACGTGAGGCGTTCTCTGCCAAGAAACATGTTTTCTTTTCGCAGTAGTGAATATGCTTTTCGGTACGTTACTGGGCGCATCTTTTCAGACAGATGCTGGATTTAGTTGCAAAATTTGTGACATTAAATGCACTTTTTCGAGCAATTGATTTCACTAAGCTTTCACCTTATACCCTGGCAACAGTGACATCACAGCATGACTTCCCGACGCCGTCCGCTGGTTTTTCGCTCCATGGAGCTGGTGCCGGCGAACAACTGGCGGCGGAACGCGCGTGGCAGTCTGCCGCGCGAACTTCGTTGCAAAAATTCGATCCATGGAGGTTGCCCTTAAGACGTGTGTGTCATTTTACCGAATAGCGCGAAATGTTTTGATGCGTGCAATTTGTTTCCCAGAAAAAAAAAAGAACTCACATAAACATGGCTCCGTGTATAACAAGGAGATGTATGATGGCACGTCACTGATGACGTTACAGGGGCAACTCGTTCTGGTTCGCTGGTCAGTGGGGGTCAGCGCCCTGTCCCTTTGCCGCCGTTGTTTCGCCAGTTCCCCCGGATAGTTGGAGATAGAAGGAGCAGCCGAATCATGGCCGAGCCAGGAGCAATGCTTTTGCAGAACCCCGAACAGCCGAGTAGCAGACGACAGCGGAGTACCAGACAACATTTCTCGGGACCAATCAGCGAGCGTGGCCCCCCTAGCGTCAGCGGGAGGTCACAGGCAGATCACTGCTCTCCACCGCCGTTGAGCACGGTCGCTTTTTGCGGCGTACTTTAAATTCAATTTCTGCGATAATTATGACTCTATGGGGTGAATTAATTCGTATGGTGTATCTTACTGGCCTGTTTAGCAGCTTTATACAAAGAAACAGGGCGTTAAAAATGACTTCTGTGCTACTTTAAAAGGGCCCTTTTTCACTGTCTAATGTTCTAGTGTCTCAGCTAAGTAACGAACACTACGATTCTAACAATGTACAATTTTTGCACAGTACTCAACTACCGTTAGTCATTTTCTTGCCTTTTCTCTTGTGCACCAGACGTCTGTCTTTTGAATAAATATACAATAAAGTTATAATCAAAAATATATATTGAAATTAATCTAATTAACTGTGGTTCAATTACATTTCAGAGTAATTGTACAATTGTTATTTTGTGACTAATTTAATAGCTTTTTATGATCGCGTGGTTGTAATCACAATTCAATTAGTTTTGAAACGTAATTTTTACAAGACTGATGACATCGATAATAAATGATACCATTCAAATCTTCCAAAAGTAATGCAGGGATGCCGTAGGCTAGGGAATGCAGCGCACTACCCGTGCAAACGTATATGTGCTATATGACGCTCGGAAAACGAACTGTTTCTTTCGGCACGTGCTGTTGGATTCCAGTTCTGAGCTGTCACTACGACAGGTTACATGACAAAGCCACGGTCAACAACGGGAAGCTGTTAAAGGGGCAGCGAAATCGGCCTCTATAAATTTTTCGTGTTTGGCTATAGTGGGTTGTGGTACGATCAATATTATGGATCATTGTGCAAGAACAATTATCCTATATGATCTGTTGATATGGCAGAGATGCATGCGATCTGGTGGAGGAACTCCATATAGTACTGGAAAAGCGTGAGTTCGGGCACAGGAAGAAAAAAAAAACAGCGGCGGGACAGCTCACACAGGCCAAACGTTTAATTTACGCAACACTCATGAAACACAGTGTTTTTTTTTTACTATTTAATGATTTTTTATTTAAAAAAAAAGGTTATGAGAAGCGCTCAGATGCCGTTTTTGCAGCGAAACGGCCAGGCGAGCATCCTCTCGAAAAGAATATGTAGCTACTAGATGGTTAATTAGTTAGAATTCATTAATTAACTCGCGCGCATTAATTAGCGACTTTCCTGCAAAAGTGATACAGCAGCATGGGAGACAATCGTCGTTGAAAGTCTGTTTTTCTTTCTTTTCTTTTTTTTTTTTTGCGTTGAAATATATCCGTAGTCGAATACATATTGCTGTGGAAATGTAGCGAAACAAAAACTGTGCGCCTAAGGAGCTCACGGCCTTCGTCGTCGTCGGCTTATCAGTGATGGGACTGCATGCCGTAGTCGGCCACTGTCAGGCGGGCAACGTCACCACTATCGTAGGGGGATCATGCCTCCTGGGCCGACTTCACAGGGAACTCTGCCGACATTTGTCTTAAAGCGTAGCCACTGGGCCACGGTAGCTGACTTGCTTGGGTCGCGAAGCGGTGGTGGTGGTGGTGGTGATGGCGAGAGGGCTTGCCGTTGTCGGCCCCACGTATGTGGGCAAAGTCACGACTGACGCCCTGGGGAAATGTGCGTCCTGGGCCGACTTCTAGGGGAACTGTGCCGACATATGTCAGACATATGTCGCGAAGCGGTTGATCTGGCCAGCAGATCAGCACCTACTCCAATCTTCTCCATCGCTCCAAAGCACGTGGCCCTCTGACGTCGAATGAGACATTGCGCGCCCTCCGTTCCTGAGGCGAGCGGTTTCGGTTCACTTGCGTAGCACAATCCAGCGATGCATTCAACGTACGTGCTCGTTTCAGGATTTTAACAACAACCTAAATGCTTTCAATGAGGACTCTTTCCAATTCCGCTATTTCACTTTTGCACGAAACCCCCTAATTAAATAGTTATTTTAGGGATTTTAGGTAATTAGTTAGGGTTTAGAGTTAGTTTAGGTAATTAGAATTTTAGGTAGTTTTAGGTAATTAGTCATACAGTAGTTACATACTCACTTCGACAGAACGTTCGCGTAGCCGCATAACGCATCTAAAAATATATATCATTCTGTTATAGCTTTTTTATTGAAAAAATGCAAAGGTTTTCGAAAGGTTCGAAAAGGAAAGGGAATGAAAGGTTTCCGAACCGAAACGCTGCGGTTTCGGTTTCGGTTTTCATTTGCAAATGAAAATTTGGGGATGGATATTTCAACGCGCGTGCGTGTTTCAGGAGTGTTTAAACGTGAAATGACTTGCAACTAGAATAGTCTCAATCCGCTATCTAGCTTTTGCCCAAAATCCCATAATTAAAAAGCTAATTAATGAATTTTAGGTAACTAGTCAATAGGTAGTTGCACACTGTGCACACACAGTTGAGGATGTCCGCCTGGCCGTAGAACTCAACCGCAAAATCGACATCTATGCTGTTCTCGTAGCTTTTTTATAGAGATTCTGTAAAGGCTTAAAAAAAACACCCTGTATTTACAACCCCGCACGCATAACAAAATACACCCTACGCATCGTTAGTAGTAGAAGGTCTGGTCGTAGGAGATCCTAGTCCACTCAGGAACCTGGACCCCTGGGCCCTGCCCTGAGTCCTTCGCGTATTTTTTCCCGCGCGGCACGTGGGCGGAGGGTTGGCTGCGCGCTTACCGGCGGGGGAGGGCTGTGTGCGCGCTTACCCTCTCTCATTTTTCAGCATGGGCCGACTTCTTTCGTCATTTTTTCAGCCTTGGCCGACTTGAATCGCAAATTTTTTCCCGCTACAATAGGTGTGCCATAGGCGGTTTACATGCAAGGGATAGCCATACACAAAAGTACAAGTGAAAATATATTTATTAAAGTCATTAGTGTTGGGAATTATGTTATGACTCTGTGTGAAGGAGAAAAACCTAGCCAAAAACCTGATGCAGAAGAAACACAATACACGTAAGAAATATTAGACTTATTACAGGTATGATGCAATAGCATTGAAGGGGTATCACACATCATACACAATATTTTTTATTAGTAGTAATCACGCATTTTCAATTAAGCAGAAGGGGATACACATTTTAAAGGAGCAGTCTAAGACCGAGAAAAAAAATTTGTTTCTGATCGTGATGGAATGTCTGATCCCTAAATAACGTTTTCACGCAAGAAATATGAGCGCAGCAGAAAAATATCGCGCGCAGCAGTAGATTGATTTTCACGAGTGCGGAGAGCTCACTCCTACTCCCGTGGAAGACACATAAGAAATGACGGGCACCTCCGTCACGATGTGACGTTGTACGTTGCGTCCACTCCTAGGGCTCGCAAGTGGCCTCGGCTGCGGTCTGACACCGACAATTGTCAAGGTGACGGCGGGCTCCTTTCGCGCGCGTTGTTCTGACGCATGCGCATCAGAAACGGCTACCTTTCTTTCTCTCTCTCTCTTTTTTTGTTACAGAACATGGCGTCGGAAACATTGGTCGTCTGATCTGTCTCCCGCCAGTTGATGCTTTTCGGTTGAACGGTGAAGGTACGCAGTGCAACGAAATCGGGAACTCGCGTGTGGATTGAGGTCAGCACTCCTCCAAAAGGGAATGGGGACGTGCAGGTGCACTGTGAGTGCAAGTTGCGATCGTTGAACTAGCTTAATAAGTTGCACACAGAAAGAACACATTTTGTTTGTCTTGTTTTCCAGGAACGAATACGAGGTGAGCCGCGTCATGTTGCATCGCTTCGCGAACAGCACAAACCGCCACCCTGCGTATCGCCTCATGTGAGACGCTCGCACTTTTCGTTAGTTGGAGACGTGTATAATAAACAAAAACAATGATTATAAGACACACGATCGCGTTACCATTATGAGCGTAATGTTTTATTGTTCGTTTGCACCTCTGTTTTATGCCTCAAACCAACAGAACATAATGAACCGCTGTCAACACGGAGCAAGCCGTGTCCGAAGCAGACGAATTTTCCGTAGCGAATGAGAGCACGTCTAACGTTTGTCATCACAGTCAATAGGGAGTGGCTTGTGGCTGGAGCGCGCGAGCCTCCCGCCACGGAAGCGATTTTATAAATCGAATTGCGCTGTAACAAAACATTGTTCAGCCGAAATATTTTACGAGAATGATTTTTACACACTGCTTGACAAATTCAAAACGGTTTTCAGCCATTCAAATTTCCTTTCCATGCTCCTTTAATCAAAGAAGATATTTTTAATCAATATGATTAAATTAAATTGAATTCAATTCAACTTTATTACAATGCAAGTCAGAGTTACATATGGGTGGCCAAAAAACAGCATTATGCTGTTTGACGAGGGCGCCTCCCCCTGACTTAGTGCAGCAACAGCAGGCAATATATACTAATTGTGAACATCAATCTTAATCGCGAAAAATACTACAATGAAGCAAGAAAACGGAATAAATATACATATATACATCACAGCAAATTAGACATCATCATAGACAAAATAAGACACATCATTCCCAGCTTCAACAGCTTTGCGATTTTATGGGGTAGCAACTGATCTCCACATATTGTTCGCGTCCTTGGGACCTTCCAATATAGATCCTGACGTGTTTTGCTAGCTATTCGACGTTGTAGATTGCATATTGACAAGATTAACGTATTATTATATTTTAGAGCCCTAAGGTATGTTTTTAGCAGGAGGAAATCGTAAATATTTTGTACCTTCATAATTTTCCGGCCATCAAAAAGATTTGCTGTGTGATGATCGAGAGGAACGCCTGCAATCAATCTTACTGCTCTTTTTTGTAATAAATAAAGTTTAGTAATGTTAGTCTTAGATGTTGTACCCCATACGAGGTGACAATAGCTAAGGTGAGATCGTATTAATGTATTGTAAAGAGTAACCTTTACGAAATTCGGAGTGCGTAATGGGAAGTAGACAGGATGCCAATGGCTTTCGCAATTTTGTTTTCAAGATATGTCAAGTAACAATCCCAAACCAGATTATCTGAAAATAGAACCCCTAGGATTTTAATCGATCTTAGAATTTCAATGGACTGGTTACCTAACATGATGTTAAAGGGAATGGATACAGGTTTATTACGTGTCGTATATAGCACTGCCTTAGTTTTGTTTATGTTAATAGATATTCTATTATGCTCTGACCATGTCCCGATCGCAGAAAGGGCCATGTTTGCATGCGTTACAGTGTCACTAATCGTGCTACCAGAACAAATACACTAGTATCGTCAGCGTAGATGAAAAATTTAGCTGCCAGAGTTGTGTTTACAATGGCGTTTATATGCAACTTCTTTTCGTATATTAACGCACCATGTACCATGAACTTATTCTTCCACATGAATTGTGTAAGTCTGTTGGGCACCATGGCTTAAATATCATGCATGCAAATCTCCAGTCCGCAGCGAATAAACTAGAGAAAATTGAATGTTTGCTTAAGCAATGTCAGCACTCCTTTGACATACTTACGTTCAATGAAACTTGGTGCCGAAATGAGCACGATGCCATTCGCTTATCTCGATATCATGTATATTTTCTGAATCGCACTGGGAAGAGAGGGGGCGGCGTATCTATTTTGGTGAGGGAGAACTCATGTGAAATCATAACGGAGTATAGCATTTGTACTGTCAATTTTGATGTGTTGTCACTGTTGTCAGGGGATGACGTTTATTCTGTGATATATCGTGCTCCGGACAGGAACACCTCATCATTCTTTATTTTCCTTGAAGGCATGCTGTCTTACATAGTCAATAACAAATTGACACCGTTTCTCGGTGGTGACATCAACATAGATATGAGCAAGACATCACCACCACAAACAGCACTACTGGAGCTGCTCGAGTCATACGGCTTCATCAATTTTATTAACACCCCTACTCGAGTTGCACCCAGAAGCAGTACAACAATCGACGTGATCATATCAAATTATTGTGCTGCACATATTACTAGTGGAACAATAAGCACAGACATCAGCGATCATGTGCCGGTCTTCTTCAGTTTCGCGGTGCGGATAGAAGACCAAGATAGACAACGATACGACAAGAAATAAATGAAGGTAGCTTGTCAAAAATCAGAAATCAAATTGGGTCTTTCAACTGAAGTGATGTCATGAATTGTACAGACCCGAACGCCGCGTACGATTTATTTTTCGGTGCCATAAGTGACATATATCGCGACTGCTTCCCGTTTGTGCACAGGACTCAACCAAGGCATGCTCGTAAGCCATGGATAACGCATAAAATTTGACGTCGATTAGAAAGCGTGATAAGCTTTTCAGGAAGTTTTTGAGAAACAGGGATCCAGACACCTTTAGAACCTTTAAAAAGATTTGAAATGATATAAACAGGATGATCATGAACGACAAACTAGAGTACACCTTGAATATTTTCTCGACATGCAGGGGCGATACTTCGGCCATGTGGCGCAACGTCAACTATCTATTGAACTCTGGCCATCCACGGAAGCCTCTCCAGTGCGTTATCCACGTAGGTATTAGTTACAGTGGAAGTGACATGGCTCAGCAATTCAACGACAACTTAGTCAATTCATGTGCGGCAAACGATATTGACATCAATATAGATGGTGCCTGCAAATATGGACTATTCTCTAGAGAGCTGGCCTAAGATTTTCCCTCTCCCTCGCGCGCCCCGCCCACCCGGAGCGCGCCAATGGGAGGACGTGTGAGCAGCGTCGGCTGAGTGCCATCTGGGGCCAGAGGTTCGAATGTAGACGGGGACGTGCTCTTGGCGATGCTACATCCACTGGGCCGTTCCGATACCCGCGTTTGTTTGTTTGTTTTTGCTTTTAATGAACGTTTTATGATGGCTTGATTCATTGCCTGTTAGGCGCAGACTTCGAATGATGCGTTTGCGGCGTCCTTGATGATGTCCGCGTTTGTTTGTTTTATTAAATATACGGAACCCGCTTTGACAGAGTGATCTTGATAAGACGTCCGCGGAATCGTTGCGCCCGTGTTTGGGTGATAGTAGGGCGTTCTTTGGCGTGTGTGTGTGTGTGTGTGCCTTCCCTTTTATTGACCGTGTCATATGCGATTCATGTGCGATGCGCTGTGGACCGGGACACGGCCGGTGAGAGGTATACCCCGTTTTTGGTTCTTTGTCGTTTCACGGGACAATGCATCATTATGGACTGTTTCCTTCTGCGTTTTTTTTTCTCTCTCTCTGTTTCATACCCCCTTTGTGTCTTCACTGCGTCATGCGACACGTGTTCTTACGAAAGGAATTTGATGAGATGCCATGCCCGTGCCGTTTTGTGCGTATGTTTAGGGCCAGTTCTCACTTGGCGACGCCCGACGCGGCGTCGTGAGCGGGCGGCCGAAGTAGAGGCGCATTTCCGCCGCCCGTTCAGCACGCGCGATTTTCATGTTCCCACCACAGTGGCATTCCGTCGTCCAAAGCAGACGAAAACTCAGGAGGCGTGGCCTTTCTGTGACACCTTATTGGTCGCCAGTGTATCGTTCTCGCCAACTCTCGCCGACGTCGTGAACGAGACCGGCATGGCAAATTGTTTTGGCTCGACGTCTCTCCTCTCCCAACGCCGGAAATGCGCGTCTATTTCCGCCGCCAGCTCACGACGTCGTGTCTGGCGTCGTCAAGTGAGAACTGGCCCTTAGATAATGCCGACAGAAGACTCTGGTTCTTTTCCCCCTTTTGCTGAACATGATGCCATACATGTTGTTACAGAAGGACTTTGACGAGACGCCCAGGCCGTTTTTGTGCGTACGTTTGGTAATGCTGGCTAATGATGAAAGAAGACTACTTTTTTGATGGTTTCTTTCATTAAACTTTTGGTGGCACCGTACCACTGTCAATCGACTGGGCGCGCATCATCTTTCTATGTGAAACCAGGAGACGCATGCAACTGACCACAGCAGGCTGCGAAACTAATGCACATGACGTTTATTGCAAGGAACTGCATAGACAGGCTTTTGTTGGTGATGACAACAGTACATGTGGTCGAGGGCGGTCCTCTGAAACCCGTGCCGTAATGCCTTGGTAGTGGAGTACACTGTTGTTTCTATATGCTGTAGCATATCATGATGCGTGCTCATGCAAAATGACATCCGACTGTCATTTTACGGGACATGTCATCGAACGTGGTTTGATCGAAAGCCGTTTGATCGAACGCGGGACATTTGGTCGAAAGCCATTTGATCGAACGCTGTTTGATCGAAACGGCAGCAGTCGTTTGATCGATTTTTTTTTTTTGGTTCGCTTGTAGCGTTGATGTAACAAAAAACAAGAAGAAAAACAAAAGAAAGCATCAGTCCTAGATGCTGCTCTCTTAAGGAATATTTAACTCTGTGTAATACGCTACCTAATGGCCTGACATTGCTTTCCTTCGACTGTGTGTGACGGAATGTTCAAGAACATTGCAGGCACATACGCCATTGCAAGTCACCAGTTCAGACCGGAAACGATGGACTACAATTCGCTACGCTGCCAAGGTCTAGAAGCTGAAGAGATACTGAAACAAAGAAAGCGCTGGTTCCACGTAAATCACCCACAATTTTCGGCGTTTTGACCCCTCTTTTCTCCTTGTAGGAGAATAATCCGCATTCACTGAGCGACCCAAAGACGAGTTCACAACCCAAAGTTCAGTGACAAAAAGTTCGTTGTGCAAAGATAAGAGGTCAGAACGGCTTAAGAGGAAAGAATAGAACGAATTCTTGATTCCATTGTATGCTCAAGTATAGCACGTGCCTAGATGTGTTCTTTTTAAGCTCGTCCTATCTAAAACTAACTCCCTCTGATGTCCTGTTGCAGTGAGTTCCTGTAGTGCACTTGATATGCGTACCGGACCGTGTTGTGTGTTATGATTTCGTTAGTTTGGGATGCGCCTATTTGCCTCTTGCGTACCACGGCGCACTGAGAAAAGCAATGCAAGCATATAGGGTGTCCGCCCATTTCATCGAACGCCGGTTCGTCGAACGACGTTTCATCGACGCCATTTTATCGAATCCCGTTTCATGGAGCGCCACCGGACAGTTGCTCACCAGACAATTGCCCGTCGGACAAGTGCTCACCGTTAGAATCAATTTGCCACCATTTTAGATGTTTACTGTTGTAGGAGAATCTAATACGACGTGGAACGGTCAGTACATGGACAGCGCCTTTACAATCTATGAGGCTATGAGGAGTGATATATACATTGCTACGCTTCATGATACAAGAGGGATATGCACTATTATACTACACTATTACTATATACTTACTATATTATTATTACTACTATTATTATTACTATACTATATTACTATACTATACTATTATACTATATACTACATGTTAGGTCAGTTTAGAATTAGTCTGCTGGCATTTTAGACGTTAGGTCTAGTTAGAATTATTCTATGGGTATTATAGACGTTAGAATTGGCGTATTAGCATTTTAGACATTATTATTGTTGTTGCTATGTTAGAATAAGTTTATCGGCACTTTAGGTTCTTGGCGAAGGCGTGTTCTGCAATTCTTCGCAATCGCAACAATGCAAATATTCGCAACAATCGCGCAATCATATCCTGAATGTAGCAAAGGCTGACGCTGATACATGATCTCAAAGCTGTTTGCGCGCGGTGAAGTTAACTGAATTAAATTTCACGTTTTATCTCTGATGCTTCGTCCTCTGTCACTCACTTATCCGCCGACAAAGCACTGATTTCCAACTATCGGCGCTAAGCGGGTGGTTATAAAACGGTTGGGGGGTTCGGCTGACGGGATATCGGCATGCGACGCGTGATCCATATTGGGCCATTCCTATAACCACTCTGGTGTTCGCCCATTTGTCCAAACGCCGTTTGTCCGAACGCCGTTTGATCGAAGCCGTTTGATCGAACGCCGCTAGGTCGAAAGCCGTTTGATCGAGAAACATTTGTTCGAAGGGAGTTCAAAGCTAGCAGCGTATCCTTATAGCACCTCTTTTCTGTAACTTTTGACTCGAGCATACGGAAGCAGGCAATCAGTGTCCTCAGCTTCTTCTTTTTTTTTAACTAAACAGGGGAGACCTCTGGTTATTTGCAGACATTTGTCATTCACGAACAGCACAGCTGAATAGAACAACGCGGAAGAATCCGGCGAACCGTAGGACACATATTGAAGCAAATGGCCTCAGGTTGCGAGCAGCCGATAGTCTGTGCCTCTTCTGGGCACCCTTTTCATTGCTGGCGACAAATTTAAAGGGAACCATCTGAAATGGGATAGTCATATGTGCGCGAAAGCCACTCGAAGTCTGTGGATGCTAAGAAGGAAGTTTCATCATGGTACAAAATAATGATATTAAATTGACAGCCATATAAAACCTTAGTTCAACCTTGCTTAGAGTATGCATCTGCAGTCTGGGATCCCTACACATGCACGCAATAAAAAAAAGGAAAAGAAGAAGAAGAAAAAAGTAGACAAAGTACAAAGATCAGCTCCCCGGCTTATATTGTCTGGGTTTCGAGGGACTTCTTCGGTTCCGCGTATGTTACAAGAACCAAATTTAGATTCACTTGCACATAGGGGCAAAGTAAATAAACTAAAACTTCTTTCTCCTATACAATGTCAGTGCGATAGTTGATCAGTAAAAAATTTCGCCTCTGTACACCGGTCCTAAGAATATTTCCCTTTGGAGGAAAGAATGTGAAAAAGAGAGAGGGTTTCCCCACCGCATAGATAGACAAAGGATGTGCGGTTTCTTTGCTTCTGGGCTGTACAGAGTGAGAGTGACCCCCACCAGGCTCAAGTAGCAAAGATTGGCTGCACTGTGTAAAGGTTGGCTATACTGCGTGTGTTGGATACCTCTGTCAAGGTAATGTTTATAGTGCCTGAGTAGGACGAAAATTGTATATTGTTCGACTAGATAAGGTCGCAACGATGATTTTATGATAGTTTAAAAGATAGATTACTTCTACTTCAATTTATGAAATTTGTAACGATTGATCGTTTGTTTCAATATTATCTTCCTGTGTTGTTTACACATTGGCAGATGCGCCATTTGGACTGTTTCTCTGCTATTCAGTGTTAAGTGCGTGCATGTTTCTCGTTTTAGATTGTTTTTCAATTATCTATCCTTTGTGTACCTCTTGTTTATGTGTTGAATTGTGCATTATTTTGGCTCTCTATTAGCTGTTGATCATGTTTCTCATTATTTCCTTGCATGTGTGCTATTCACGTCATAATAAATTGAGTAACTGTGTCATGTTGGAATATTCAGCTTAGCTTTCCATATTCTTTATTACATGTATTGCGTTCCTTCTGTTTTCTTTTCTGGATGAATTTTTCTCTCAACTTAGCTTTCCCAAAGAGAGACTATTTCCACTTCAATTTATTAAATTGGTAATGTTTCATGTTTTACAGTTTGTTTCGATATTATTTTCCTGCATGTGTCTGTTGTTTACGCATTGGCAGATGCGCCGTTTAGAGTGCTTTGTTGCTATTCAGTGTTAAGTGTGTGCATGTTTCTCGTTTTGATAGATTGTTTTTCAATTATTTATCCTTTGTGTACCTCTTGTTTACGTGTTGGATGGTGGATTGTTTTGGTTCTCTATTAGCTGTTGATCGTGTTTCTCATTATTTCCTTGCATGTGTGCTATTCACGTCATAATAAATTGCATAATTGTGTCGTGTTGGAATATTCAACTTGGCTTTCCATATTCTTTATTACATGTATTGCGTTCCTTCTGTTTTCTTTTTTGGATGAATTTTTCTCTCAACTTAGCTTCCCATATTCTTTATTACGTGTATTGTGTTTCTTCCATTTCATGTTTTTGGCTGGGTTTCTTCGCCTTCACATAGGGTTACAACATAATTCCTGCCACTATTTGGCCTTGCTATACTTGCATGTAAACCATCCACCGCACAGCTGTTGTAGTAGGAAAAAAGTATGAAAGGAGTCGGCCCAGGACGGAAATTGCAAATGAAGTCGCCCCAGGTGTGACGGTACCATCGCCTGGCTGGGATGACAGTGTGTATGTCCCTACTTACATGTAAACCACTCACGCGCCGCCTGAAAAAATTGCGAACGAAGTCGGCCCAGGCGGAAAAATCGCCAAAGAAGTCGACCCAGTTGAAAAAGATACCGAACGATAAGGGCACGTGCAGCTCTCCGGCTCACTGGTAGGCACTCGGACACCCCCTCACCCGCCTACTTGCATGTAACCACTCGTGCACCACCTGAAAAAAAATGCGAACGAAGTCGGCCCAGGGTGAAAAATCGCCAAAGGAGTCAGCCCGGTGTTGTCAGTGTGCATGCCCCTCCTTGCATGTAAGGTGCCCACGCGCCACCTGAAAAAAAATGCGAACGAAGTCGGCCCAGGCTGAAAAATAGCCAAAGAAGTCGGCCCAGGTCGAAAAACGCACAACCATAAGTGTGCGCTCAACTTTTCGGCCCGCTGGTAAGCACACGGACAGCCCCTCACCTGCGCGCTGGAAAAAAAATTGCTAGAGAAGTCGGCCCAGCTATTGTTCTTGAAGTTACATACATCTATCAGAACTTTGTAATTAAAACTCCACTATGGTGCTCATGTATAATAATGTGAGACTTTTTATAATAAAACGTATTTTTGATTGTAGTCATATTGATTAAAAATATCTGCTTTGATTAAAATGTGCTACCCCTTCTGATTAATTGAAAACGTGTGATTACCACTAATAAAAAAATATTGTGTATGATGTGTGATACCCCTTCAATGCTATTGCATCATACCTGTAGTAAGTATAATCTTTGTTAGTGTATTGTGTTTCTTCTGCATCAGGTTTTTGGCTAGGTTTTTCTCCTTCACACAGAGTCATAACATAATTCCTGACACTGATGACTTTAATAAATATATTTTCACTTGTACTTTTGTGTATGGCTATCCTTTGCATGTAAACCGCCTACTGCACACCTGTTGTAGCGGGAAAAAATTTGCGACTCAAGTCGGCCCAGGCTGAAAAAAAGACGAAAGAAGTCGGCCCAGGCTGAAAAATGTGAGAGGGTAAGCGCGCACACAGCCCTCCCTCGCCGGTAAGCACGCGGACAACCCTCCGCCCACGTGCCTCGCGGGGAAAAGTACGCGAAGGAGTCAGGGCAGGGCCCAGGGGTCCAGGTTCCTGAGTGAACCAGGATCTCCTACGACCAGACCTCGTACTACTACTATCGTTAAGTCCATATTTCTTAAGCACTACGCAAAATTAAACCTTTTGCTAGTTAACAAGGGTGCCAGTGAAAATATCAGGCGCACGAACGTAGCGAAAGCGTCTCTCTTATTTCAAAGCTTAATTAGCGTAACGTCAACGTCGTGCGATACGTCGACACATTTTTTTCCCGACCGTGACAGCGGTATCATTCCTCTGCTAAATTCGAGTGGGAGGGGGGGGGGTATGTTTAATGCTGATAAAAAAAGGGAAAGGTTAACCATGATGCAGGCTGCTATTCCCAAAAGCAAACCAAAAAGGTGGTTCGAGTGGTTTCAATGTGGCTCCACCACGTATATAGCTGATCCCTGTTTTTGTTTGTGTTTGTACTTTAGGCGATTACTACATGACATCCGGCTATCACTTTACCTTTCGCCGTGCTGCGAATAGGCATGGCACAGATTTTCTTTTTTTAACTGCGCGGGTGCTTCGGTTGAGCTTCAGCCGTCAAGTGCGGAAGCAATTTGTAGCGGAACCGTTTATCAAATGTGTTTCCTGCAGGGTGCATCTCTGTCGGGCCGAGCTTTGCCAACTCCATTAGCCCGTTTCCTCTCGCTTGCATCAGTGTCACTTGTGCAGTTATTTCGAATTTTGCTCGTAAATTCAAAAGAGCTCAAAAGAGTGTTCCGTTCTAGTACACTGTGGAAGGAAAATGTAATTTGAAGTCCATTTCTACTCTGTTATGAAGACGGCGGTGGTAGAGGTAGGAAATAGGCGTTGCGTAGACTAGCGCTCTGCCTGGCTAAGTTGTTTTTATTGAAGTACCGGCAAGTAAAACTGTGGTTTCCCGGCAACCATCCGACACATTCTCGAAGACTGTAGCCAGTACGTATGCGAGCGACGGGCCTTTAAATGCCAACTTGAACTGCTGGATCAGAGGCCATTCAACATCTGCAAAGTTCTCGGCCCATGGAGTAACCCTGTACATTAGTGCCGTGCACTTCGCGCTTTTCTTTCCTTTCTGAGGGCCATCGTCCTCCTCCAAGAACTGTAGGGGTTTCTTTTGTCTTCCTTCCCTCTTCATTCTTTCATGCGAACATTTTTGGAATGGGGTAGGGTCCTGCACTCAACGCAGGGAAACATCCCACATCATCATCATCCATTCATCTATGTTGTTGTTGTTGTTGGCTAATGCGCTTGGTGCAGAGTGTTTCACCTATAACGTGATCAAAAATCGCACTAAAAATCTACTTGTCTGAACATTATAATAACCTTTAATCTGTTATAGAAAAATTTATGGAAAAAAATGTGAACACATATACGTACATCTGACCGCACTGGTTGCATAAACAACAACAACAACAATGGAGAAGTGATGATGACATGGGATGTTTCCCCGTGGTAGCGACAGGCCCCTACCCCACTTCACAGAGGCTAATATGAGAGGATGAATTAATGGTGAGCGCGAAACGACGACATGTCGGAGGTTGGAGCATATAAACACTACTTACAATTTCTCGTGTGACTGTGTGAAATGTACAAGAACCTATATGCACACGTCAGACGTACTTATGCAAGATGTGTATGTACACATGGATGACTACATATATGATGGTATGTAGTTACGGTTCATCTATAGCCGTGTTTACATGAATACGTACCACACAAGCGTATCGTATTCAGTTGTCGAATCGAATCCGCTCATGTAAACGGGTCAATTCGCTAGGAGAGCGTATCGTATTCAATACGCTAAACAGATGTGGATCCAGACGGTGGATGCGCATTCAGATTGTGCACGTAAACAGACGATGTGTATAGAGGGAAGAATAGAGGATTATGGGAAGCGGTGTTCGGCCGCGGGCTAGTTGCGTCGTCTGCAACTCCTAGTCGGGATGACAAAATGGTGATATTAGGGAGTTCTCAGCCACGCTCCGTTTTGGATATGTAGGTTAATCTACACTGACAGAAGCAGCAGGGCTTGCAGCCGTTGAGCAGATTTCATTCTGAAGTACGCATGAAAACGGGCCGTAGATGTCACGTTTTCGATGTTTTGACGTTCGGAGGGAAGGTAGCGGGACACCGGAAACGGCAGTATTTGCGGAAGTGCGCCTCTAACTTTCCGATATGACACAGCGTGGCGCCACCTCCGGTCTGGACACTATGCGCATCCATGGAAACTGTGTCGTATCGTCTTCTCTCCGGTTTCGACTCGATTCGATACGCTTGTGTCGTATTCATGTAAACGCGGCTTATTAATCTTTACATGTGTGTGGCATTATTCCCCGAGTCTAAAGTGCAGAGAAGGCGAAGTTTCAACAACAAGACCCACTTTGTGTACGTACACGTCCGGTAACGTTACACGCACCTAACCTACACCGTCTCGCTTGCATTTTATTATTATCTATTTTAATCTTTCCACGACTTAGCATGGCATTTTGTTTTGGAGACAGAGAGAGAGAGAGAAATACATGATGACGATGATATGGGGATGACTTCCGCTCATTGAGCAGAATGCTACCCCATTGCTATTGGGGGAAAATGAGAGGATGGTGATGAGGATGATGCTGACGACGCTGACGGGGTTTTAGAGAGAGTCGATCAGGCCGGTAGTTTGCAGGAATTTCATGAGGGGTCGTAAGACGGACATCTGCGTTCGTGTGTCCCATGGTCCCAAAATGAGTCTGAGGTCAAGGGGTCGGCTGTCAATCCGCGCAAGGTCGTTTGCCAACAAGTGACGCTCCCTCCTATAAGTGGCACATGCGATGATCACATGGTCCGCGGTCGCTGGCACACCACACTCCGGGCACAAGGGACTACTGGCACACCCTATCTGGTAACGGTAGTACGGCGAAAAGGCAACATTCAGCCGTAAGCGATGTAGGAGGGACTTAATGACGCGCGGTAGAGATGTCGATAAGCGACACGAGAATGTTGGGTCTACAATTCCCAGTATGGTACTGGCCGGGACATCCCGACGCCATTCGACGGATGAGGAGGCAGCCCAGTCACGAAGAAGGGACAGTCTGTCCCCCCTTGGGAGAATAATCTGGACAATCGGGACACACTTGCCCTGGTGGTGAGCGACCGCTGCGGCAGCGTCGGCAACGTGATTGCCAGAGATTCCGCAATGACCCGGAATCCATTGAAAAGCGATGGTGTGGCCGTGGGCAGTTATGGACTTCAGTAGGCGTAGAATGTTTATCACAAGTGTGGCCAGTGAGCCGCTGAGACCTGAGGTTTTCAGGCATCGAAGAGCTGACTTTCGAGTCCGTACAGACTACCCATCGCCGTGGATCGCAGGTGGCCGCATATTGTAAGAACATCAGGATTCCGTACAGCTCGGCTGAGGTCGAAGAGGTGCGATGGGACAACCGGCAACCCCGGGTGAGCGGTATCGAGGTACCACAAAGGATGAGGATGACGAAGTTTTCGTTGAGGAGCCATCCGTGAAGACCGTGCAGAAGCCATCATATGTGGTGCCGATGAAATCCATAGTCAGTTGCTGTAGTACGAGGTCGGGGTAGCTCCTTTTGTTGTCCGTGATCCCTGGGACAGAGGCGGTGACGCTTGGCGACGGAAGTGTCCACGGGGCCGTGCTTTCAGCGGCGGGGCTGATCACGAATTTCGGAACGCGGGATTTGAATGACATTATCCATCCGTGGATCGGCGTGCTGCGCCTTGCCCGAAGTTTCCGGATGAGCGGGTGGTGGCGATGGTGTGCAATCAGGCGGAGATACTGGCGCACAGTTTTTGTGTTTCGGAGAACTTCAAAAGGGATGTCGCGGGCTTCCGCAACCACTAGCCTTGCCTCGGCCCCGCGGGGGACACCGAGGCACACCCGTAGGCTCCGTGCCAGCATAGCGCGGATCCTCTGTGCTAAGGTGCTGGGGAGATCGTTAAGCACAGGCAGACTGTAGGCGACTGTGGCACGAATCAAGGCGTTATGCAGCATCAGGAGGTCCTTCTCATCGCGTCCCCACCTCATTCCAGCGAAGTGACGGATGACAGCGGTCCAGCGCTGAACTTTCTTCTCCATGCCATCGATGTGACGTTTCCAAGAGAGGCTAGTGGTTAGAGTTACGCCGAGGAATTTGTGGTGCTGGACATTTATAAGTGGCCTGTCCCCAATGTGCAGACGGCGTCGTTGCATGGATTTGCGGGAGAAGGCGAGTGCCGCACTTTTCTCCGCTGATATTTCCATCCCTGCTCGGAGCAGGTAAGTGTGAATGTCGTCCAATGTAGCCTGGAGGCGTTGTCGAATGGCAGGGCGAGATGTACCAGTTGACCAGATGCATATGTCGTCGGCGTAAAGGGACAAGTTGACCTTCCTTCGAATGCAACTCTTAATGCCCGCCATTACAACATTAAATAAGAGCGGGCTCAGGACGCTTCCTTGTGGAACACCCTGAGGGACCGGGAACAAGTCGGTGTCGCCTTGTGATGTGCGGACGAAGACGGACCGTTGTTGGAGAAAGTCCTGAAGCCAACATAGTGTACGATGCGAGAGACCAGCTTGGTACAGATCATGCAAGATGAATACGTGACTGACCGTGTCATACGCCCCTTCGACATCAAGAAAAACGGCTACGGAAATCTTCCTGCGCTGTTTACCAACTTGCACAGCTGTGACGAGATCAACTACAGAGTCCATTGAGTTACGGTAACGGCGAAAGCCGCTCTGCTCCTGGGGAAAGAATCCGTGGCTCTCAAGCCACCACTCAAGCTTCCGTAGGACCATTCGTTCCATGACTTTGCCCGAACAACTGGAGAGGGTAACTGGGCGAAATGAAGACAGCTGAGACGGGTGCTTTCCTGGTTTCAAGAGCGGCACCACCTGACCTACTTTCCACTCCAAAGGGACCTGTCCGCTTCTCCACGAATGGTTGTACACGGCTAACATAGCCTTGAGGGACAGAGTATCCAGGTTCCTAATAGCAGCGTAGGTGATACCGTCCGGGCCAGGAGATGACTTTCTACTCGAAGATGATATCGCCGTGAGGAGTTCCTCCATGGTGAAATCCATGTCGAGAGGGGGTATTGATGGCATAATCACCTGTTCAAGGGTAGACTTCAAGCAAGCTGTGCCTGCCCGGTACTCAGCACAACGACACACGTCCGCAGCTCTCGTAATGAGACGACAAAATTCCGAGGCAACCAGCTTCTCCGAAGAGGACGTCGATAGGTCCAAGGACCCTAAAGGATTTCTAACTGGATGAGTTTCCTTCAGGCTACGTGCAATTCTCCAGATCCGGGCAGGGCTTGCAAATGGGGACAGTGTCATGCAAAATTGGCGCCAACGCTCACGGTCAATGTCCCGGAGTGCCTTCTGTACCTGTTTGCTGGCGCGTCGTGCTTCCTGGATGTCATGAATGTCGCCAGTCCGCCTAGCTTTGCGCTCTGCAAGTCGCCGGAGAGCTCGGAGCTGTTCCACCCGGGGGTTAGTGCCTAAGTAACCAGGGATCAAGCGGACTGACTTGGTAGAGAGCGCCAAAGAGCGAACAATCAGCTTTCCGACATCGTTTACCGAACGCAGGGATTCAGCGTGTTCCGCACAGGCAGTCCGGAAAGCATGCCAGTCTGTTATCTTCACCATTCTGCAGCCAGATGCCGGGGGATAACGGTTATACGTTATGTAAATGGGGATGTGATCGCTCCCCCTAGAATCTAGATCGGTGTACCAGTGTAAGTCCCTACAAATATCTTTAGAGCAAAGAGAGACATCCAGGACGTCAGTAGAGAACGATCTGCCGATGAATGTTGGGGAGCCGTCGTTAAGTAGATGAAGGTCAAATCTCTCAATGATTTCCAGCCAGATCTTTCCTTTGCGATCTGTCTTGGGGCTGCCCCATACAGGGTGATGAGCGTTTATGTCGCCAACCACCTCAGTCTTCCAAACCGGTACCGATGGTGGTATGTAGAGACTAACAACGGTAAGAGTGATCTTGCCGAGACGAACCTTACACTTTACGCAGTCAAAAGGCACTGTGACATTGGCACAACTGCAGACACGAGGTCCAGGCGGACAAACAAGACACTCCTATAAACGTTCCGCGTCGCCCTGAGTAACCATAGCATACCAGCTTATGCTAAAGTCCTTCTTGACGTAAGCTTCGCTGACGGCCAAAAGAGGAACACGATGTTTTAACAAAAAAGGTTTGACGTCAGGGAGCTTGTTTCGCAAACCGCGTGCATTCCACTGAATTAGGGCGGCACGCTTATATATTTGCTCCATGGCCGGAAAAGCATATGTCCATTACCATCAGGGCCTGCACTTCTGGTAGGTTCGCAGCCTGAGGGCAGCATTCCACAATCGCTTTCAAAGCGGCTAGAACTAACCGCAGAATGGTGCTAGTGCCAGTGGCAGTATCTTGCGCGGGCTGGGGCTGCCATTGCCTTATGCGACGTGGTGTCTGGGGTTGAACCTGAGGTTCAGGCGTCTTCCTTGGGAGCCGTACCAGATCAGCGTAGGTTGAGCCGTGTGTGGCAGCGGTTGAACGTTGCTGCGGCAAGCTACGGCTTCCCTTATCAGCCTGTGCTCCAATCCTGTCACACGAGTCGGACCGGGGCTTTGATCGCATAATTAGCTTTTTGGGGCCCACTTCTCGAGGTGACTTAAGGTCTGAGGCTGCACATTCTGCAGCACGAAAACCAGGCATGTAACGAGCGTCTTTAACAACGAGTGAGAGGCGGAGTGCGGCCCTGCACAGTTTGCGCACTTCGGTTGACGTCGCGCTGTGCATTCTTTCGGCTCATGTGGGCCCGAGCAGATCTTGCAACGTAAAGGCCCACGACAGCTTCGGGCGAGGTGGCCAAACCGTTGACAGCGGTAGCATTGAACAGGCCCTTCCACGTATTCATGAACCGTGTGAGAGGAGAAGCCTAGATGGATCATATTGGGTAACTTCTTGTTCGACCTAAAGGTCAGTATAACACTTCGAAGAGGTACATATTGATCTGACCCATCTTCCATGGAGATATGGCGAACTTGACGTCTGGCCGCTACGACACCCTCATCTGCCAAATAGGCGACAAGGTCCTCGTCGGTGCACTCAAGAGGGATGTCCAAGACCTTCCCCGTATTTTTGACATATGACGACGGTATCATGACCGTGACCGCGATACCGGCTACCTCTTGCAGGCCCATCAGGTTTGAAACAGCACCCTCCGTCTGGACAAAAATGCACATCGAGCCGTCACGGTTCACGCGATGATGAAGAATAGGCTCTTGGGCCGCGGAACGAATGGTCTGTGCAATGCTGTTTGGGTTGACTTTCCAAAATGACTTCTCGGAAAGCGTCGGCTTGAACAGAACTGGGATACCTTGTGGTCTGTTTTTCTTGTATGTGACAAATGTGAAGGGGTCACTCATGTCCTCATCCAGGGTGTCCTGGCGGTCCGCAGGAGGAGTTGCTGGGTTTACATAGTAAGACTCAGTGCTGGAAGACCAGTCGTGAAGCGCTGGGGGTACCGCAGGAGGTAGTTGTCCATATCCGGTATCCTCTGGACGCTCTGGTCGTCGTGGCGAGCGACTTCGGTCGCGGAAGCTAGAGCGACCGATGTCTTGAGATGGACCGGCATGATGCATATCAGCCGGTGTGAGGGCCATAGGCCCTCAAAATTGTGGCAGCTAGGCTTTGGAAACAGACCAAGGAAACAGGAGCGAGAGAAGCTACGTCCGTGCAGTGCAAGCGCGAGACTGAAGAAGTAAACGAAATATTTACTCTACGGCACCAATGAAGGATGCGTCGAAGATGTCATATACGGCTGAAAGTTGAAATTAAATGAGAATTTGATAGCACGATTAGAAGTGGTGGTGGTGGAACAGCTGGTCGCAGTTGACCACTCTCAGGCGGGCAACGTCACGACTATCACAGGGGGAGATCGTTCGGCCAGGGCCGACTTCACAGGGAATTGCGCCGCCATTTGTCTTTAAGCCCCCCCCCCCCTCGGTCTGAGGAAATCCCACGAAAAACACTCACACAGCACAGCAGGCACTCAGATTCGATCCTGGGCCACCTCCCCTCTCTCTGTGTAAAATGGCATCATCGTGTGTCCGTACGACCAGAAGTGCATTGCCATCGAGTAGGAGAACTACCCATGTAGGTAGAGCCCTTCACACAGACCACCCACACCTTGTCACCACTCATATTAGACCCCCTAGCTATGGGGCAGCGTTCCAGAAAACCTCCCCACTTCCATCATCAGAATATATCTGTTGTTGTTGTTCACACAGATGGGAACTTCATATTATACAAACGTGATAACAACGCTCCCAGGAGGAAATTAGTCTCGTACATGCCATACCATGCGAATAATCGAGAATTCGGAACAGCCCCGTCAAGCACAACAGTCGTAGTTTGAAGCAAAATCCTCAGGTCGATCAGGGCGAATCCCGACCAGGGCACTTTGCCTCATTCTCCACTTTTTGAAGTAAATCATTGCGTGCTTCCTATAGAACTTGATTTGCCACTGACCATGACCATGTTGAGAGAGACGAGGGGAAGACAGCCGGCGGCTAGGTAACTCCACAATACCAATATAATGACCACCGTCGGAAAAAGTTAATGAAGTTATATCGACATGAACCTCCGTACAGCTTAAGCGTTGAAAGATTCATCGTGTATTATGAAAGTAAAATGCAGCAGCCATATTTTCTGGTCCTGGGCATCGTTAGACGAGCGTGCATGCGTGAGCAGATTTTTAGATGGAGTCAGGATAGCCTAAATATTCAGAGCTAAACTGCGAGAATACATGTTGGTCAGCACGGCATCATTAAGTAATAAGTGTAAAGCGTCACACAAGCTGCAGTCGTGTATAGGATGAGAGTTGGTGAATAATTAATCAGATACAACCGAATACCAACATAAATAGCTGTGCACTTTAAACACGTGATGCAACAAACGTTGGTTGCCGGGGAGCTTTAGGTAAGTTATGCGGGGTTTAGTCCCAGCTATACACGCGAGCTCAGGTGTTAAAGACCACGGGAACTCTCGGAAATATCTATCTCCGCAACAAAATAACATAATACAACCAGATGGGTGGCATTTTATTACTTAAATTATGTTTACTGATGGTGAAATTCACCAAGGTGAATTGTGTGTGCGTGTGATCTCCGTGTGCGCCGAAAGTAGCATGCAGTTCCGCAATGATCAACACACATGCTCCAGGAAATAACCTGACGGGTATGTCGATGGTCAAGAAGCTTGAGGGCTACATTGTGCTGTATTTAGAGGTCTCGTCGCTCCATATACCTCCATCCAAAACTCATGCATGAGCATATACTCTTTCATGCTAAGAATAATAACGTCACGAGCGACCGCAACGATCATGAGAGACGCCGTGCATAGTGGTCGGTCTACTCTATGGGGGTTAACGTTTGCTCATTTTGCTCACCTGGGCGTTCTCTAACGTGCGCCGAAATCCCAGCACACGTCTCACCGTGCTCAACGTCCCTCCGTGAAGACGGGGAGGACGGCGCCAGCAACTTGATGGCAGGGTACAAGTTGCATGCAGGGTACAAGAGAATTAAGTTGCTGGCGTCCTCGGCTCGGTTCGAACCTGCAACCATGGGATCAACAGCCGGGCACGTTACCAACTGATCCACCGAGGCCGGCTCACTCGCGCTCGCTCAGTGCGCTCAAAGCAAACGCAGAGCCGAGCGAGGAGTGAGCAACCGGAGAACTGTGGTGAGCAATTACCAAAACCTTCGAATATAGCGTTATGCAGACAAGTCGTAAAGGACCACTATGTGGATCCCTCTCCCACTATCATCTTAACCATCACATAGCCTTTCCCGATATCCTGAACAGTTGCAATGGCAACGTAAGACCATCGGCAAAGCGCCAAAGAGCCTAAACAGCTGGTACACTGAAGAACGTGGCATTCTCGACGAGTATCTCCGACCTGCTCACGTGGAAAAACTCACTCACGAGCGTGCTCACACGTGCTCAATGAGGCGAATGAGGTGGCCATGATCGAGCAAACGAGGAGACGTGCAGGAAGAGGACGTGGGCGAGCAAACGGAGAGCAGAGCAGGAAGCGACTGAACGAACGTAAGTGAGCAAACTAAGGACTGAGCGGAAGATGAGGCACCATGAGTGAGAGGGAGCCCCATGTGTCGAACTGTGCGTTGTTATTGTTGTTGGTGGTGGTGATGTGGGACCTCTGCGTGACACCAACACACAAATAAATATATTGTTATTATATAATACAAAAAATATATTGTTACGCCGACCAAGGCACTCACAGAACTCCCGTGCCCGAATAAAAACATTCCTCGTGTCACCGTTCACCTGGGTGTCTTCCTGCTCTGTTGCTTAACATTTAGTGCAGGTGCGGAGATATACGACAATGACATATTGACACCCTTCCCGCCACATCCAGGCAACGGCGGTGATGCTTTGGCCACCCACGCCCCAACCCTAATGAATCGACGAAGAAGAGATCGGATAAGACAACGAGAGATGACGGCGACGTTACAGACGCCTACGACAATGCAGAAAATTCTTCAGCTCCGCCGACTAGACGACGCCCTCAGCTTCGCCGTCAACTGCAAGTGCCGTTTAGAGACGGTCTCTGCACCAGTGATAAGGCCCAGGTCCCCGCTCCAGTGCGACAGAGCAGTGAACACCAGCTTCATTTTACACGTCCATCTCACATGCCATCTTCACTGTCACGTCGACATCAGCACCTTTCATCTGTAAGCTCCCCTGACCAGGATGTCAGGCCTCGGGAGGGGAGTGACTGTGAATACAACAAAGGCACGGGCGTAATGCCCGTGCCCGAATAAACGCATTCCTCGTCTCCTTGTTCACCTGGGTGTCTCGCTGTTCTGCTGCTTCACAAAAATATCAGTAAAATCAAATCAATAAAACAACAAAACCAACGAAAACGCAGACTTGCTCTGCTGTACGCTACTCTAACACCTTGCTCTATTAATACCTAAGTATTACGCTACTTGTGACTAGGGTTCGGATCCCGAAATCCCGTGATTTCAGCATAATTTCATGTCTCGAAATCCCGGGATTTCGCGAGGCCAAGTCCCGGGATTTCGAGATTATAAATTTCAGCTTTTTCGACAACAAATATTCGGTGGTACGAGTGAAAGGGAAAGAACGGTGTCCAATCGAATTTTTGTTTCAAGCGTCCCTTCCCCGAAAAATATCATTTGCAATCCGAAACCGAACCAACATTGTCGTCCGCGACACATTACAACGACGTTAGCTGCTGACTCATGTGAACTACGCAAGCCATAGCGGAGAACAGCCCTCAAGTATCCTAAAACTCCCATGAAATCAGAACGAATCTTCCAATCCTATACAACAAGAATTATAGCAGAATCTCTCTATCTCTCTCTCTCCAGAATCTCTCTTTTTGTTCTTTTGATCCTCACAAATACTTATATTTGAAACGTCAATATATATTATATTTTAAAGTAAAAAGACAAAATGGAGACAGCCTTTTCAGAAAATTATAGACTCGGCTGCTGCAGACTACAGCACAACAGTCACAGTGGATGGATAAAAGGCAAGACGAGCAAACCGCATTATTCCATGTATTCACACAAGTGACATTCCCCAGAATACTCCAGCGGATGATGCGAAATACGTTATTGATTTTAGCGGTTGCGTAAGTAGAATTGCTGTACGTCATAAGTATATATCTTCTCGTGCACTACTAACTGCGGGAAATATAGTGGGGCGCAGCCAGACGATATTCCGTAGCAGACGACAAGAAGAGACGCATTTCATTGCGGCATTTTAGTTGACATTCCGGCACGGTGCGAATGCTCAATGTAATACGCAGGTTTTGCCCTGTGAGCAGTTTTTTTTTTTTGCGTTTTTTTTCTCAGCTGGAATGTTCGTGCGGGTGTTTCATACTATTTCAATTCTATTGCATACAATTTTCATTTCATACTACAAATTTCATACAATTTCATACTATTGCTCGTAAGGCTTCGAATGGATTCAAAGAGCTGTCTCGTATAGAATGCATAGAGGATGAAAACTGGTCGGCGCATTCTAGGAACGCCTCCTGCTTTCTCGGCGATATCACGCGGTACTCGTTTCCTCTTCTTCATTTTCTAACATTTTCTGCCGTCACTCGTTCACGTCGCCTAGCAACGCACTGTAGTAGCTATTTGTCCACATAAAATTACTACGGGATATCAGCCCATTTAAGGAGTTATGTCGTTTATACAGCTTATACGGAGTATGTTCTTGCATAACATCCACCTTCCAAAATTAAGAAAGAGACAGAGACATACTCAGACAGCCCGCGCGTCTGCGTCCCCGCAAGTGTCCTGACAATGGGACTATGCACATTCACTGCTGGGGTCATTTCCTACCCGAGAGACTCAGTGGCGGTCCCAAGGGGGAGAGGCGTTTGGTCGGTCCCCCCCCCCCCCCAAAAAAGCATAGCAAGGTTCAGTTTTTGTCTCTTTCCCTGTGACACTCACAAGGGGAGCAAAGAGGGCGCACCCCCAAACTTGTTACTCATAAGACTTAAAAGACAGAAAATAGCAGATATTAGATATAACAGATAAGACAGAAAAGGTTTAGCGACTGGCTAAAGGCTCGCAGACGTCGCCCCCCCCCCCCCCCCCCAAAGTACTTTCCCTGGAGAGACTCCGATGTCTTCACTGACGCTGTATTGTATATTTGTTAATTATTGTAGACGCGCGTAATGTGAACAAGATTAAAAGTAAATCCGATGATTAAAAAATCCATTCTGACTTCATTTAATTTCCCGGCAACCCAAGCTTCTGTTGTCTTGAGAGAGAACATTTTCTACGCGCCTGCACTGCCTCGTCAACAGTAAGCTGGCGTCTCTTTTCTGTTCTGGTACCCTTCCAAAGTGTTTCCGGGCAGATGGCGGGTTCATGTCACAATTCGTTTCCGGCTTTCCTGTGGCGTTCTGCTCAGGCGACCGAATGCTACTATAAGAGGAGTGTTGCAGATGACAAGCACCCAAACAAAAACAGAAACAACAATTAAATTAGGAATACTGGTATCATGTGTGATGTTTTCCCCGCTTAGGTTGCAGGACCTTATTGCAATGCATGTCCGTTAATAAGGCTTGATAAGTTTAGCGTGACACACACACGAGAAGGTGGCCGCTTAGAAGTTCGTCCAGTAGGCTTCTGGCTGTCAGAAAAGCCATAACCGATGGAAAAGCCCATGTCCGGGATTGTATGGTCCAAGTTCCAAGAATACTGGATATGCTGAACGGCCTGATGTCGATGGCTTCTAGATGACGCATATGGTACATTTTCCCTTCGTGTAGCCTCGGCAGGTCATGAGGACGTGCTCAATGATGGCTGGGACAGCGCAGGTTGTGCACAACATTGTGTAGCTGAGGCGCAACTTGTAGCAAAGAAAAAGGCAAAGGCGACGTTCGCTAACAGTCGAAGCACGAGGGTCATGAAATGACGAGAAAGTCTGCTTCGCATGTTAAAGGATAGGATGGATGAATATAGAAAAGGAAAAAAAATGGAGACGCAGTTGGCGTCAGTGCGTCCAGCTGCTCCAAAACGATTGGTATGTGTTAGCTTAGCACTGAACGCTTACCACTGAGCGTCAAGAAGCTCGTCTTAAAACATGGAGGAAGGATAGTGGATAGATGGTTAAAGGTTAGTGTGTGGCTCACTGTGTGCTTTTGGCAAAGTGTGGGACGGATACGCACGAAACGAAGATGTGATAAGGCAACCACCACATGGACAGGATAGCAGGCGTGACAACAGTACCAATTCTTTCTAAAAAACCAACCAAAACCTGCTACCATTGATGATGACAATATTCAGCAATTTGAAAGGGAAATCTTGTTCGGCGCCTCGAAGAAACGGCTGTCTATTCCAGGCCCACCTTGTTCAAGTATCAGATAAAACTTTCCGATGACAAAGGGCGGGATAATTGGTTTCAAGATTGTGTTTCACTCTCCTCCTCTTCTTCTTATCGTATTGATCGCGGTCACGCATACTTTACCTTCTACGGAAGGAAAAAACGACAAAATGATAGACTAATCTGGTTGTTTCACCGCTTTACGCTGAACCAAAAAAAAGAAAGGAAAGAAAAACTAACCGCGTATTATTACCACAAAAGCAAAAATGGAAACATGGGGGCGCAACTGAAAAAAAAAAATAACTAAAAAAAGTCACAAAAGCAAATTCCCACACTTTTGTTTTGCTTACTTTTCATCCCGTTAAATTGCATTAGTCCTCCCCCGGAGTACTTGAAGCGTTATTCTCAGATCATAATCAGCATATTTATTAGCGGTGGCTGAAACTGAGCCGATGTCCGTTAGCTAATGAAGCTAATTAACGAAGCCGGACTACAACGACGACCGCGGAGAAACTTGGTCCACAAAGAAAGGTACTCTTGTAGATTCTTCGCACAAAAACCCATGCACTGCGCTTCGTACAATCTAGCCATTGTTATTTCCTCATTTTTCTTCTCTGCCTGTTTCAAAATCCGCCCGCTTGTCTCTGAATCTCCTTACATCCCGTTCATCATAAAAAAGGTAAGGGAAGCAAAACCTCGGTGTCTGTTCTTGACAACCTATAAATAACCGCTATGACGCTGTATCCGAAGGAATACAAAAATTGACTTCCTAATTGAACAGGCAACATAGTGTTGTTGGACGATATGCTTTGCAGAAGAAGCTCCTCCGACGGGGAGGGGGAGGGAAAAGAATGATGCATGCACGTGCCAGAGCCGTGCGGCTTTCGCCGTCCTAATAAAATGCTCACCTCATAAACGAGCAGCTCGTTTTTTCGACAGAAAATGGCGTGTTTTACGACTTTCGAAAAAAAAATGGTGGCAATGACTAGTTCATATGACGTAAACAGTATCATTTATGGACGGCACAAACGACGTCCCATTCGCGCATTTTACGCGCTCCCGTCCAAACGACTTTCACTATTTCCGATGCTGTAGAGGAAGGGAAATAAATAACACATAATAAGACGGGGTTGTCCGAGTAGAACTAAAGCACGACTGTTCACATGGTGATGACATCCTCTACGTGATATGGGTTTTTGCGCCACCACCGTAAAATGTGAAATGAACACGACCGCTAGTGACAGAAACTCGTCTTTGAAACATGCGAAAGAGGTCTTTCGGTTATGCTGGTCAAATGGGCCCAAGCAAAATGCATTCAAACATAATGTATAAGGGATCCGGTAGCGGAAGACACCGAATGTGCGCTCAGATAATTGAACCGCTTTGTTATGCTTCTGGTAACGTTTCTCTGTGCGGTTAGAAGTAGTAGCGCTGGGAATTACGGGTCTTGTTTTAGTCCCGGGATTTCTGGTTCTTACTCGACGAATCATGCGACGGGATTCCGGGATTGAGGTAAAACCGACTCAGCGCGCGCATAGACACCCTTAGAGTAGAGGTGACCGGGAAGTGTTGTCACATTTTTTACTTGTGGTTTACTTCTTCTACTGATTTTACTTCTAATCGGTGTTCTTCGGGCTCATGAAAGCGATGCCAGATTTTAGTGCGATTTTTTTACTCGACAGCGCACATATTAAACAAAACACACTCCGCGGGGAGGTCGTCATGTGTGGCAATACGCCTCCCTAGCAGGGTAGGTGGCGGGGCAGAGGCTTGAGAGGCAACCGAGGACAAAGAATCATTCAAACTGTTCAAAACATATTTCAAACGCACGCCAGAAACTAAATAAACTCGTAACTATTTCACGGTTCCGTTTCGCGACTTCGTCAGCAGTAGGTTTGTGGAATTCCCCGTGAGTCGTGAAATCCTTCTTAAATTCTTCTTAAAGAAAATCCGAAGATTTCAGGACGTCATAAAAATCATCCGGGACAGCGCCGCGTCGTTCCTTGCTTGATGTGTTCGGGGACAACAAAACTAGACTCAAACCCAAATGCTGCCGTCGATCCATCGGTGAAAATAGCTGTCCTACTTTAGTTATTCTCCCTCATCGATAGACAATACTGTCCCCGCGCTGCAGATGCCAGAGCTGAATTTCGGTGCACACCGGGCATAGTCATAAAAATTGTAGGTATAGCATAAATGTCCAAGGGGGATGGTATGGGCCGTTTGTTCAGACCCCGTTCTGAGGCGCTTCCCTTGACATAGGCATACCATGAGGCTTTTGGCCAAGATGGTTTGCAGCATCTTCTCAGACGAGTCGCATATCCCATGCAGTACGGGTAGATGGTAGGCCAGCATATCTGCTTTATTAGCGGTCTGTGTATGGAGAGTACAGGGACCTCGTCGGCATTCCCCAGCGTTATACCACACATAATGTTGATTCGTGCATCGGCTGTAGCACATGAAAGTTGAGCATCAATAACTATACACAAGAACCGGTGATAGGACACCCTCTCTATAGCCTGGTCATTAGGTTTCAGTTGAATTTCAGTTGCCTTTTCTCTTTCTTTTTTTCGAGTGAAAGGAAGAAAAAAAGTCTTCTCGGCGAATACATCCATGCCTCTTTCGGTTAAAAAGGTAACAGTACATCTAATGCATTCTGGAGGCGCTGCTGCAACGCCGGTAAATGTACTCCTGAAGACCGTATACCATCGACGTACATGCTAATGTGCACATTTCAGTGCAGACAATGTGGCAAACTTGCCATAACCACGCGAAAAAGCCTGGGGCTCAGGACGTCGCCCTAAGGCACTTCACTTCAGAGATCAGGTCGTGATGATCGCTATCGTCAGTGTGCAGATACACTGTTCTGCCGTTGATGTAGTCTGCAATCCAACGGAGGGGAACGTGGATCTTTCGGCTGTCCAGTGCATGTATGCCGTGGCTGTGGCTGACCATGTCATACGCTCGTTTGATATCTAAAAAGGCAGCCGCAGTAATACGATGATAAGCACGTTCATGTTCCACAAGCGTCACCAATACTCCGTCCATAGCAGTTTCGCCCATACGGAAGCCTGACATACATTCTAGAAGCAGTATTTATCTCTTTAGTACCCAGAAAATGTTACTCTATCCTGCCAACAGATCAGCGTTTATTCCAATCCGCTTGATCGCTAAAAAAACACGTGGCCCTCCAAAGCGAGCGCCCTTTCCCTCTTTCTGCGCTCGAGAAGAGCGTAGTTGAGGTTTCATATCACTTGTATATGAAAGTTTGGCGATTTATACCTCAAAGTACCTGTTCGTTTCATGATTTTTTAGAAAGAGGGTGGATTCAAATAATGGTCGTCTCCAATTCTACTGTCTGACATTTTCACAAAAACATCTAACTGAAAGTAGATTAATGAATTTTAGGTAATTAGTCGTTCAGTATTTACATGCACGTTCCCACAAGACGTCCGCCTGGTCGCGCAACCCGCCCCCCAAAATGGCATCAGTGCTGCTCTCGCAGCTTTTCTAAAAAATAAAAGTAAAAAATCTGTTTAAAAAAACGGATAAAAAAACACCGTGTATATTTGCTTGTTGTGTATTAATGCCTTAGCTGTGTTTGAGACTTGTGTACGTGTGCGTCCCTTTTTGTTCTCTAGTCGCGTGAGTTTTCGTCATGGATATATGCCACCATATGCTTCTAATTACGGCGGTCGCCATGCAAGCTACGGTTCCACTTGAGAATGCATAGAACGGGCAGCGCGGTATCTCGTCGGATACTTCCAAGACCGCCACTGGCGGCGTTGTCGCGACGGAGCAGCGCCCCCCTTTAGGTGTTGCGCGGTCCCTATAGCCGAGAAAGACTGCGTAGTCGAATTTATGTACGTTGGCATCCCTGTGTTCAGTAGCCAAATATGTCGCTAGTGTAGAATTCGCTCTAGTATTTTCCCACGGTTATCGGATTATCTATTAACCCTCCCCCCCTCCCCATGATGCTGCGAGCATTGGAATCTCCGAGCAAAAGTAAAGGTGCTGGAAGTTGGTAGAGTAGGTCCTCTAATTGTTTCCTTTCCGCTGGATGAGATGGTGGAAAGTATAGACAGCAAACTGTCATTACCCGATCAGCACAAACGTGCACGACCACTACTTCAATGTTTGTTCTCACTAACACCTCTTTCGCAGGAATGACTTTTGATGTAAGAGCTGCAACGCCACCCGATGCACATGTCTCATGCCAAGTGGTGTAGATTTCTCTTTTACAGAATCTGCAGACGAAAGGACTATGTATTTGTCGACGAAGTTTTTAGCAGTAACATTGGGCGCGTTAAGTGGCTGCTCCGGAGCGCGAGTGTTTGGCACTCCTGCCGTTAAGTGGTTACGCTCGTTCTCAGAGTATCGTACGCGAGCGCACTCTTCGCACCCTTGCTTTTGGGGTGTGCACGAAAAAGGGGTATCGTGCTCCGTCACGTGACCTCTTCCCTCCTCTCCACGTAAGCGAAGGTAGAAAACGCAGGACCTGGGGCTCAATCTTGATGTGCACATAGCGATCGTTATAGCTATTTTTCAAAATTTGCGCGCTCATTCCGTCACGCGCATTGGCCGTCAACCGGGGAGCACGAGCGTTTAGCAAGCGTTACGGGATAGCGAAAAGTTCAAGATCTAGCCCCTGGGGCGGCAGCAGAGCAGAGAGAGTAGAAAAAAGAGAAAGGAAGTGTGGCGGCCCGTGGACGACGATGACGACGTGCCTCTGCTGCCACGCGCTACGGCGCTGGCACGGCAGTTCTACTGGCACCGTCCTAGCGTGAGGCCACGCACACCTGCCCGCTGGGACATTCCATCATCGCCGGTCAGGACTCATGTAGGGGAACACCACCTCCTCTACATTTGGTGACCCGAACAACGAACACCATGTTCGGCGTAATTCGGCCATGCAACATCCTAAATTTTTCGGCAAACCAGCAGCGAACCACCCTCCAGCAGGCAAGGCGCATCGGGACCACTGTTCCACCGGGGACCCGCAGGGAGACCACAGTAAGCTGACTTTCTGGCCTCCACCTGCTTCATGATGGTCCTCCCCGGCACTTCTCTGGCGGCAACTGGCATTCACGCTGTCGTTGAGTGTGCGACAGTACCGCGACTGGTACAACTCAATCACTCAGCAACAATCAACGCTCGGCAACAATCTCTCAGCAAGCACTCAGCGCAGTCAACAAGGGCTCAACGCACTCAGCAGACAATCAGCAACCACTCAAGCACCCAACTACTCAACCAATCGGCCTCATCACTGGAACCCGCCCGGATCGCAGCACTCTTGTTCCCGCCATCCCGCTGCTGCTGCATCAACAGCCACAAGCACAAGCCGTACGCCCAGCCGTCCAACATCGACGAGCCGTCATCATTCTCCTCTTCGTGGTATCGACGCGAACCGCAACCGCATGCACCGCTCCGCGTCTGAGGGGGGGAGTGATGTGGCGGCCCGTGGACGACGATGACGACGTGCCTCTGCTGCCACGCGCTACGGCGCTGGCACGGCAGTTCTACCAGCACCGTCCTAGCGTGAGGCCACGCACACCTGCCCGCTGGGACATTCCATCATCGCCGGTCAGGACTCATGTAGAGGAAGACCATCGTCCTCTACAGAAGAAACGGCAGCAGAGCGAGCGTGTTAAAGCGTCCAAGTGCCGGTTAATAGCTGCTCCAGGAGTACAAAACTCAGAGCGCCTGAGAAGGAGTACTACTGAGAGCAGCTACTTAACGCGCCCATTGAGAACTTTGGTGCGAGGCCACTTAGCGACCCCGATCTACGGTCAAACAGAAATCTTACCCACACAAGTGTAACAGAAATGGCGTCATGCCCATACACATGGGAAGGTGCCGAAGGTGTAATAAACCCATCGTTCGGGGCTCGACCGCCACCGTTCAAGGCTTCTACCCTCCGCCTTACATCCCCTCGGCACGGTAGGTAACACCTTGGGACTGGTGCGTGGTGGCGTCACGCACCAAACAGCAGCAGAAACCGATGCCCCCTGCGGGGAAGAAGTGAAGAGAGGGAGCAAATGTGTGCATCACGTGATACCACATTGACGTCATTTACATCCTGATCAGAACGAAGTGGAGAGAGGGACGGATGTGAGCCCTTCGTTTGATATCACCCCGGACGTCCGTGTGACTCCTACTTGCAGAACGCATTCTGCACCCTAAAGACAGAACTTCCCCGCATAACAAGGCGAATCCACGGTGGCAACCAGTGTCGTACGCGATAAAGTTCTGCATTCAGAGTGCATATTAGCACAGCATGGTTGTGAGTGTGCGTGACATGTATGCACACAAACAACTCACGCAAACAGGGACAAATGAGCGAAACAACCAACAATGACTAACGGCACCGTGCTGGCGAAAACAAAGTCATTCCCCAGTGCCACAGTGAAACAGTGAAAAAGAGCGGTTTGGCATTCACTGCAGTACCTCATTGGTCCCCGTGCATTGGAGGCTTGAAATGTTAACGTGTGTTTCCCAAGTGAGTCTTACAGGTTGGCGACGTTTATCTCTATTTCGACGGATGCGTAAACGACACATCGTCTGTGGCATGGTGGGGAAGCATGACGTGGGCAAGTGCGGGATATACTTAAGATAGATTATTGGCTCGTCTTTAAAGACTTGGCACGGTGGGAGAGATACAAGCTATTCGGGTGTCAGGTGACTAGGAACGACAATCTGAACCGCCTTAACGGGTAAGGTGTACCCAAAATGCTGTGCGCAACCTTATAGCAAAACATTACTGTCATGGAAAAGACGACGCTTAGAACATAGTGAACATGTGAAAGTTGAATAGTGACTGGCGAACTTGCGAGTAGAGCACGTACGTAGAGAAGTATTTTTGGGAGAGGGTGGGTGGGTGAGAATTTATGTTAGCAGAACAAGTCGGGAGACGAGTTCAATTTCTTCTCTTTTTTCGTACAAAAACAAAGGGTGCATAGAAAATGGATTGCGTTGAAGGAATATACACGCCAGGTAAAAGGTATCATTGCAAGAACAAGTTGAGAGTAATATGAAGCTTTTCTACAGCTTCAATACGTGACGCGGTGGTATACTAGCAAGTGAATCCAACAGGCGAGGTAGGTCACAAATACAATATCTTTTTATATATAAATAACGTTATCAGCATACTGAAGTTATAAAGAGCTAGATCGTTGACGAACATATCGAAAAACGGGGGGTCAAAGGTACGCCAGATGAAGGACAATATGGCGACAACAATTATGATTCATGATTTAATTGTTGTTGGCGCCATACTGGTGCTCATAATTTGAGTGATGATGACAATAATAATATATTTATTTTCGTTTAGGTGGCCACTAACAACGCCAGGCCTGGGGAATTGTCCACCACCGAACAACTACAAAGAGAACGATTACAAGCAAAAACAAACAGGAGCTCCCTTACGAAACTGGAAAAAAGCCTTTTGGACACGTGCAATAGACAATGAACAACTCGTTCCCTTTCGTTCGAAACCGAAGTATTTTCTGAGTTTTCAGTGTTCAAATTATTTCTGATCATACATGGACATACATTATTTCCTGAATTATGTCATTGTCTGGAACCTGCAAACTCACATGGCTTAAGCGGGAGGTTTTCTGAGAATGAATATGAGATGAAAAATAAAGGTTACTATTATTATTATTATTAGAAGAAGAAGAAGAAGATAGAATATTATTAACTGTAGACCTGCACGTCAGAAAGCTGTCTTTTGCCGTTTAGTAAAGGATCACGTGCATTTGAATACAACATGTTCGACGACTTTTGAGAATGCGCAAAGAAGATAAAGAAGATTGGACGGTAATTTACAACGTTCAGAGTGTCACAGGGCTCGTGAACTGCAACGATTGCACAAAAACCTTCCAGCAATAAGAGAACGCACAATTTCGTAAGGACAGACAGTGAGGACTTACTGCCTCACTGCTGAAGTGAGGCAGTGAGTAGAGGAAGTGCTGGGGCAGTAAGTTCCGAGAAAGCTCTTACGAACATAGCAGGAATCCGATCTCTACCGGAGGTCGTTGCGGATTTAGCCATGGGCATTTTGCAGAAACCGTACATTACATACTGTGTGTAGGTCGTGAAAAAACGCGATGCGAAAGTTCCCTGCATTACTATTTATGCGTCTATTCAGTGGTCGTTTTGCTCGCATTACGATTTAAAGCTCCAGGCTCAGTACTGTCGTTGTTCGAGTGCACGGATATCAAGAAGCATTCAGGCTTCCATCTGAGGTCCATTTCGACAGATTCTATGCGTAGTTAGTTTTATTACATGAGTACACCTGTTTGAACAGGGTCTTAAAGTGAGCAAATAATTATTCGTTCTTGCTCAGTGTTTCGCCTTTTATATAGCTGATGGTGGAACGTTTTCTTCTTCATATAAAAGCGAGTAGCTTTTTGAAACCAAGCTGGATATTTGGACATCAAACAAAATGCGGACACGAACAAATCTATAAATGCTTCAATGAACTCTTGCAGTAGTAAGTGAAGCAGCGGCGCTCTCAGCGACTGCGACAGTAACGACGGCTCCAAAGCCAGTTGCAGCGACATTATGATGGAAATTAACAAACGTATAGTGGCCGCGTTGGAGGTCCGGGCGGACGTTCGTTCTCGAAGGTGGTTGAGCAGGTCCGCGGTGACATCGAAGTGGGGTTGCTAGAGAAGCTAAAAGTCAAGAAATTTGAATCTCTGTATAGTTAGGAAGGGTATTAGTTACATATAAGGAAGGGAAAAGTTTAGCAGTGAACTGGCTAGCATGCCACATTCTGGAAGTGGCAGGACCACGGTTCCGTGATTGAAGTGTGACAAATTAAAATCACCTGAGATTAGAAGGTTGCAGGTACTAGTAAGGACTCAAGTGATAGGATATGTTGGGAATATACTGCCGGCACAAAATAGAGATGGTGAGTAATGAATTTCAATAAATTAATTACAGAAACTCGTACGGTGCGTCTCAACCCATCCTGACTCTGGGTCTCTAGACCAGGCCGATGGACAGCAGTATAAGTGTGTTCGACACCGCAATGAAACGACCCCCACAGCGGGGGACAACCTTGTACCAGTACAAGTGTATACCTGTTGGGAATGTAACCGGTACGAATTACATAATAAATCATTGCCCCTCATAAAATCGTCATGTGAAGCTTTTTGCGCCTACATGTGTAACGGCAATATATATTGTAAAAATATGCTGACTTGTCAAAGACGACTGCCAATCAAATCTCTTTGCTTTTATCATCGCACAACGTACAACATCACAACTTACGAGGGTAGTGCAATAAATGACTTTAAAAATTTAATTGATCCTAATATTATTGCTGTGGGTGGTAACGCAGGTCTTCTACTTTGTATGTTGTGTTTTTGCGACATCCGCTTGGCACGTGCATGCACGCGACAGCTGATTAAAAGTGGCTGCCCTATTTCAGGTGTGTACCAGGAAGGAGCAACGGTCTGTCGTCCGTTTTCTTATGGGTAAAATCAATCGACATCCACCACCGAATGAAGACACGATATGGTAGTGCCTGCATATTACTACAACAAGTGTATGGATGGGTGCGTAAGTTTGCAAGAGGCGGGACAAACGTCTCGCGTGTTGTCACGACTATGTTGTCACGACCTGGCCGTTCGCACACTGCTGTAACGGCTGAAACTATTGGTGCCACAGACAAGGATATTCCCAGGACTTTCACCTCGAGGGGGGAGGTTATGCCCATACCTGTCGCTTTTGTGTCGTTTTTAGCCTTTCTGACTTGCATTTTGGGGGATGTTAGGGGGTGCTTGGAAAGTCCCCGGCCAGAGATGACCTTATTCGTCAACACAGCCCCCCTGTCCCCCACTCCTTCCTGCTGTCCTCTCTCCATCTGTTCACATCTGTTCGCCGCTCATAGCCACAGTTGCTTCGCGGCGCTAACACGGAATAAAAAAGAAATCGTCAGCACAGACACATCTCTGTTGAAGAGCTGACCAAGTTATTGGGTGTCACTGTTGGGTCAGCCGATTTCATACGAGATATCATATGGTAAACATACGGGAGAAGCTGCTGTATGCAAAGGTGTATCTTTTTTTTTTTTATGAGTAGCAATCCAGATACTGGCTGACCTCTCTTAATACTGAAAAGAACATGACACTTAAAAAGAAGAAGAAGGTGTCCCCGAAACGAGTTTTCAGGGGCACATGAAATGAGGAAACGCCGTATCGTCGCATGACAGCGCTTCTGAGACACCATGAGACAGAAGAGAGTAATTTTTGAGCCACATAGTCACTGGTGACAAAAGCTATATGCGTGACTTTCAACCAGAGTCGAAAAGAGCAAGCATGGGATGGCGTCACAGCTCGTCAGCGAAACCGAATAAGTTTCCAGGTCAGGCGAGTGCAGGCAAAGTTCCCTTGATTTTTTCCCCATTTTTGGGATCACAAGGGGACCTACGTAGGCAGGCGAACTATGTAGAAAAATGATACATAGTTTCCCAGAATATTCATTTTCATTGTTCCTCAACAGATCATTTAACGTTATTTATTTGGCCGCCCTTATATTTTAGAAGCTCGCTTGAAGCTATACGTGAAACACCTTGTTTATTGAGAGCGTGAAGCAGTGTGCCATGTACATTTGCACATAGTTAATCTTAACTACTGTATTGCGTTACAAGAATATCGTACACATGTGTACGTACATAGTAAAACATCTCACGTGCGTTGCAGCTCATCATTACTGATGAGAACGTCCGCATTTGCAAAGAGGAGGGTCTTCGCTGGAAAGTAAAGGTAGAGGGAAAATGCACAACTGTACAGAGGTCACCTCCTACGTATATGAACATCTCTTCAGTTTTGCTGGATTTGAAGGTGTCCAAGGCGGTTACAGAGCAGGTACAGTGAGCATAAGAACCCGCCGATGTAGTGGCATTCACAAAGCAGGACCCACCCAGTTGATACTTTAGACATTTATTAACGGACCTCGGATTTATATTCACTATAAATTCGTGAAATATGCATGAAATTATGCAACGAAAATTGTAATAACATGCTGTAAAGTATGCAGCATCAACTTCGAAACACATTTGTTGTCGCGCGACTGCAACATCTCCGCAATATACCAGCTCCTCGACACGAATAATAGCTGGGAAATAGGAGGCAACACATTGTCATTCTGTACTCGAGGTTCAGGTTTCATCACACGGCGTTATAGTTCTCCAAGTTCCAGTTCCAGGTTCGAGGTTCGTTTGGTATAGGATCAGCTCATAAGCGGAGATGCTCCTCTTAACTTCCGTCGTGGTTACAGGAGCTCAGCGCAATTGTCGCGACCCGTGCAGTGGACAACCGTATACCATTCATTCTGTAGGGGTCGTCAACAACAACCGATTTGAATCTTTACCCCACGTGTGTCTCAGTTACGTTTGTGTACGGACGTGTCGAGCATACGCATGCCTTCGTCAGGTCTCGGTCGGTCCTTTGATCTCTCTGCGGTACATATTATCTCCCGCGTATCCCAAAAGATTACATGACGGGGTACATCAGGATTCCTACGGTCACCTTCAGAGAAATACGTCACAAGCTACTGAAGCTGGCTGAGGACCTGCACTAGCACTGTCTCCCTAGGCCATCGCTGTCCTGTTTCCGTACACTACACGTTGCAATATTTTGCGCCTCAGATGCACTGCCGTGCTCACAGGCAAGGTTTTTGTTAAACTTTCCGCACGTCGTGGCTCATTTGTGCAAAAACGTGCAGCATAAATCCAAACACGACCTGCAAAGTATGCAATTTAATGCAAGTTAAAACTTTTTCTGTAGAATTCATACGGCCCCACAACGTAGAGATATCAATAGGGGACGAACGGGGTCGGTTGATATTTGATACATAACAACAGCAAAGACGACAAAGGCTCAGTCGTGACGTTGCCCACCTGTGTGAGGACAACAACGGTCTTTGCTGTTGTTATGGAGATATCCTCTGTCGGGAGTCCGGCATACCCAGGAAAAAAACATACAAAGCATGAAAGTCCACAATCTAAATCGTCATAGGTCGTGTCTCTAGAGTATCTAGACTATAACTATATATTCAGTTATCTCAACCGAAATACCCCAATCGCGTCTGCAGTGCTAGAACTGAAAGTCTTTCCTTTTCCTGTTTCTTTTGATGGCTGTTTTCATCAATGAAGTTTGTACTTGGAAATACTCTCAAGGAGCACAATGCTGTGAAAGCTCGAGTGCGTAGAGGCGGACGGGTACTTCAACGTTACTTTTCATTTGCGCTCTGTGGAATCTAGTCGCTCCACAGATAAGGTGCCAGCCATCCACTGCACATTTTGCTTTCCTCGCATATCATGAGACAGCGGTAATTCTTACGCGAGAAACTGCGACAAAACAGTCATTCCTAGAACCTCCTTGCTCCCCGCTTAGCCGTAAAGAACCTTCTTTCCTTTCCGCGTATCTCACAGGTTTCCTGACTTTTTTTTAATATCCCATAGAAAAGCACGATGTCCCCATAAAGAAACTGTCCACATCATGCGTCGGAGGAAGCCTTTTGCGCCATTTTTATTTCACGAACTTCTCGACGTTTTTGGCGGAGGCACACATACGGAATGCTCTTTCAGCTATATACGCTGTTTCGTGTTTGTGCGTGGCATTTGCGCTCGTTCTGTTATATGGCGTCATTCGCCTTTCGAGACAGGAAATTTGCTTGGGCACCACGTCCGCGTCGAAATTTGTGGCACCTCGCTGAGAAAAGCTGCCCCTCCAATTGGGCTTTGTACTAACGAGGTAGCACGGAGCCTCTGTTAGCATGTTCAGGCTTACTTTTATTTCGTCCTCTACGTGAGGCTTCCTGGCTGGTCTATTTGCTACTGCGCGAGAGAAGGCTCTGCTTAGAATACGATCTTATAGGCTTGCACTGTACGCGTTTCCGGCGTAACGCGAAAAGGAAACAAATAAAACGACACCGCGATAAGGTGCTATATCTGGCTTGTAGCCCCATTAAACTAAGTGCATCGGTTAAAAATGATCCCGCCTCGCGCATATATCATTGCTATTGGCATCGTTCGCTTATTGTGTCCACGCCGCTTTCTGTGACATCAAGGGAATCGTTCCCGTGGGTCACATTCACAGGACTGGTCCCAAACGAGAAATAACTTATTTTTCTATTGACTATTGCAAGTGAATACCAACTTTAGCAAATAGGAAGTAGAAAGTAAATAGTTGCTTTCTGTTTATGCACTTATACTTTATATTTACTTGCAATGAGAACTAGAAACATACTTTCGGTACCTTCAATACCTAATGTATGATGGGACCATTGCCACTATAGGAGAGTTCCAACAAAAGTGTCAACAACGGCCGTTTGTTTGTTCTTTAATTCGCAGTTAGCGCCGCGAAGCAACTGTGGTTATGAGCGGCGTACAGACGTGAACAGATGGAGAGAGGACAGCAGGAAGGAGTGGGAGACAGGGGGGTTAGTATGTGTCCTGGGCCGACTTCAGGGGGAACTGTGCCGTCATTCGTCTGGAAAGTCTTCGGAAAACCCAAGGAAAACACAGCCGGGATTCGAACCCGTGTCACCTCCCAGTCTCGTCGTGGAAAGCAATCACCCTAACCACTATGCCTGGGAGCTGGTCAGCACCGGTGACTCGTGTTTTCTACCTAAAAGAAACATCGCATATGCGGCGTTACCAGCAGTGCTGTACGTATCGCCGTTAAAGTAATCGATACTTTTTCGGTATCGGAGTACGTATCGCGATACTTTCTTAAGCCGGTATCGGAAAAGTATTTCCGTTACAAATTTATGGTAACGCGATCTCTGTATCGTTACCGATACCGATACTTTTTAGTGCCCCACCCTTTTTTCACCGACCATATTTCTCACTCTTATTCATTGTCAATGGTCCGCCTAGCCCTCGACAAGTAGCTTGTGGACACGCCTACGTGCTCCGTAATCGTAATTATGGAATTATACCAAACACGTGTTCACCGTTCTTCGCACTGAGTCACGCTCACATATACTGTGGCAATGTTAACTTCGGATAGGATTCCTTGGGCATTGGACTCCATGGTATGTGTTGGCCTGACACTAACCTAAATGCCACACTGGCCTCTGTCAGCTGCCGGAGACACTACGGCTTGCAAGGATGGCAGAAGACGATTTCAAGAACCAGCTATTGATAAAGGTCAAGCATAACGTTTCCGAGCTACATATGAAAAATGCTGTCTTTTCGCTGCAACACTGTTCACGTAAGCGTTATTTTTATGTTGCGTGATCTCCGTATTTCAAACAAAAGTATCACCCAAAGCCTCGCGTTACTTTTTTTAGTAACGGTAGCGGAACTCCGTTACTTTAAAAAAGAAGTATCGATATCGGTATTTCGATACTTTTTACTCAAGTAACGAGTATCGGAATCGCGATACCATAATTCGGTAACGGGTACAACACTGGTTACCAGAGGCGTAAAGGTTCAACATAGCGCCCGGTGCTCAATATAGGCAAAAAGTATATTAAGTAAAGGAGTGGTTTCGGCGCGTTGGTTGTTTCCGAGATGGTTTGATACTGCATAGTCGTATCAACTATTAGGGGGTTTGATAGCTGCATTAGCCATATTTTGAACATTTCGTAGACAAGTGAAATAAATATTCCATTTAGCATGGAGTCTGTCGGTGTGACGAAACAAGAGTTAGATAGGATACGCAAGAGCCTGGGTGTATGGCCAAAAAAGGTATAAACAGTAGTTTCATCGCACATTAAATATTGTTAGAGGGGTGATGTTTTTCTATTTTTATCTTTTCGTCTTTTTCTTTTTCCTTCCATTTAGGGATCTTTGTGGGAGCAGCAGAATTCGTCAGGTGACGAATTCAATATCTTCCCTTTTTAGATATACGTATAATCAAACTCAAACTAAAATATTTTGGAAGTGAGTGCTTGTCCTTGTCTTTGATCGTCTGCCCTCGTGGTTGGTCGTAATGGAAAGCATGCAAGATTGGGCAAATATGTTTAGATACTGTTTGATAATGAAGCTCTTCTTCTTCCTTTTTTGTGTGTGAGCATATCTGCCGATACAAGTGCCCGTAGTGGAACGCCGAAGTTTGCCGTGCCTTATGCCAATGTCTAGAAGTGCAAATCGTACCGGTAATGTACCAAGTTAAACGCGGCACCCCATGTTGGCATAAGCCAATCATAGGTATTACATGTACCACACTGAAACAATAGAGAGTTTTAGTACATCGTACGCTATGGCCTTTGCGTACGTAAGGTATAGCGTTGATGGTTCCACGCACGCCCATAACAGCAAAAGAGCTTCGCGCAGTGCGCAGAACCACCAACGCTATCCCTTACGTACGCAAAGGCGATAGCGTAAGATGTACTAGAACTCTCTAATGAAACGTTGAACGGGTGTCAAAGTGGCACAGTCCTTTACAGTTCCAAAAAGGTATTCGCAAGACGATTCTGTCACGCATCAACAAAGTGTGACAGACAAAACGGAAGTGCTACATTCCCTTCCCACCTTAGCCATATACTACAAAAGTGGGTGTCTCCACGAAAGGTCCAACCCCGTGAATACTCGAAGCGAAAGCAATAACGTTCAAGCAATTTACTCTTTCTTTTATTTTTTTTTCTGAGTAATGGCACGGTCCCTCTGTGGTAATGGGGTGTTTGCGATAGTTCTATAAGACTGCTATAATGTTGGCCTCATGAAGGAGTAGTTTACTTCCTATATTACGATTTCATTCTTACGAAGTAAGGCTGCGAAATCTCCCGGTACACTCCGAGTATGCCAGTGCACTCGGACTTGTGGTCATACGAAACAGAGAAGCAGCTTATGCTGCATTTTGATAACTTTACATCCTCAAGAAACATACCTTTGCTCGCGTTAACTTTTTGTTCAAACTCTACCGCCGGCCTGTACAGCCAGAATAATTTGATTCCTTTAACTAGGTTCCCTTGGTACCTGCCTCAAATGTAGCAACCCGAAAATCGACACGAAACATCTGATATGGCAGAGTAATACCATTGGTTGTATGACGTGGAGTCACCCAGCAGAAGACGCAACGTGCCATTAATGTAAGGCAGTCGTAAGCAAGACGTGAATCCCGGGTGGTCCAAATTACCCGCAGTCCTACCCTGCGGCGCGTGCAGCATGACGTCACGCAAATAGGCTGACTCACCTTACGTGTAAATCTACTCCCAATTAGTATAATAATGGTTTCTGTTTTATTCAATCCTTATCATGTACCCGAAATATTTGCTGAGCGAGCCTTCTTGGATCAACGTCCCCTGCAGTGGCCGCTTATCACACAAGATTGGTAACAGCGGCTCCCCGAAACTGCTCAGCACCAGCTCCTGTGGCCTAATGATACTACGATGATGGCATTCAACGCCGAGACTAGGGAGGTTCGAACCCGGGCGCAGGCAGTGCTGTCTGGGTGTCCTGGGTTTTCCTAACGAGATAGAGAGAGAATAGAGTGCGCAACCGCCTTTGCGAGGCTCCAAGCTTTGACGCCAGTAGGCGACCATCTTCTTTCTCTCTCGCACTCCTTCTGTCAAGGCAAAAAACGAACGAAGAGCGAACCGAAGGACCAATGAAACGAGAGTGTGCAACGCAAGATGGATTGAAGCAGCCCTGGGAAATGCACGCTCGAGCCAGTGCAACTTTTTCTGCACTAAAACAATCAGCTGAATTCACTATAGTGCATCAGACAGCGCCAAAGGCGGGGTGGTAACACACCACATTCCAGATTCCGTTACGGCCTCAATGATTTCTCTGCTGGTCTTATTCGTACATCTCGCTATTACGCAAGAAAGTTTTAGTAGATCATACGCTATCCCGTTTGCGTACGTAAGGGATAGCGCTGATGGCACGCCCATAACACAAAGAGAGCTTCGCGCACTGCGCAGAACCACTAACGCTATCCCTTACGTACGCAAAGGCGATAACGTATAAGATGTACTAAAACTCTCTACTGTCTGGTTATGTGACTATCATAGTATCCAGTGATGGCCGCTAACTACTTCTACAGTAGTTTAACTATAACTACTAACTACTTCGCAATGTAGTAGTTTAACTAGTAGTTCAACTACTTTTCAGGGGAAGTAGTTAAAACTACTGCTTTAACTACATCTCCAACTACTTAACGATGTCCATCAACACCAATACCATTCCATACCATTCTTGGACACCTAAATATGAATCACAAACAGTGAACAAAGTGAAGATCTAGTACACAGGCACGGCACAATTGCTCTGCACCTCCGTTCTCATCAAACAAGTAGCTCAAGGTAAAACTCGGAAGCACAATCGTGCTGTAAAGCTTGCGGCAAAATCGGAAGTGGTTGGCGCCTGCAGTAACCTAACTACTGTAGTTAACTACTCGAAATAGTAGTTTAACTAGTAGTTGCACACTACATTTCTGCATGTAGTTGATAACTACTTTTTAACTACAATCAGGTAGTTTAACTAGTAGTTTAACTACATGTAGTTAACTACTGGCCACCACTGATAGTATCTCTTCGGTAGGCCTGGAAAAAATTGTTGGCGGCATTACGGAACCAATAAATGCCACGGAATTTCGAAGCGTACGTGCGTCAATGATGCTCATCGTACGAGTTCCTTATGCCCGCCATTTGCAAACAAGGCAAGGCGAGGTCAACATGGCGCCATCCACGGTGGCTTCAAATATGGCTGCTGGTTTATCTCTCTATTACCCTCTCTATCTCGTTGGTTTTTGCTCAGACGCTTTAAGGCAAGTGTCGGCATAGATCCCTGTGAAGTCGGCCCAGGATGAATTATCCCCCCGAGCTACATGCCGTCACACCGACAGAGAGATCACCGACAGGGAGGGGGGTCACTCGGAAATATCACACCACCACCACCACCGAAACTGCTCTATGTGTGCGGTGTTATGCGGCGTTTTTCGTCCTGTAAACAAACAGTAGTGGCAGCATTGCACAAAGGACCTTTCAGTGTCCTCAAAGTGCACTGGCCGTGGCCCCCTCCAACCAGGCATTGGACGTTCCGCTCCGTTGTAATATACATTTATATAATTTTCATTTATAATTTTATCATTAATGATTGTATCATTTAATTTATAATAGCATTTCATTGGAGATCACAGAGCAAAATAACGCCGCTTCCGTTCAGGAGTACGCAACAAAGGCCCCCTGCTCAATGCATATAAATCATGCAGCTGAAAACTTCGCTTTCGGCCCTGCGGCACCGGTGAGATTAAAATGCGAGCGGCGCCCGTCTTCGTAACGGCAAAGAAAGAGGCGAAGGCAAAGTATACGCCCCATCGGCCATGCACGCGCAGCAAAGAAATTGGGGGCGCGGGCCCTGAGCGTCGCTGTAAGAAAAGGTCTCGAAGGTTTGTGGCTACCGTGCATTCGGGACTGACTATGCATTCCCCGCATTGGAGCAGCGAGGCTGAGAGTTGAACACCACACCGCAGCAACGAAAATGTTCCATTCTGACCGGATTTTTCGTGAAAGAGGACCTAAAGCCTTCCCGAAACCAGCAAAACTTTCTATTAAAGGGACAGTCGCATTCTCCGAGGTCAATTTCGAAACTAATGCGAATTCTAATTCCTTGCCGACCACTGAAATGGGCCCGAAAATACCATTTCGATCCGCGGCGTACTTTTCGCGCAATCCGATGAAAAGGAAACCGGAATCCTTGCGCCCTCGCTCTCTAAAAGTGGGAGCAAACGTCACCCATTTTCTCCATTGTTCGCGCTACTCATCCCAACGCGCCATGTTCCTAGCCGTCCCGCTCCGTGCCCACGATGTTCCACTGTCGGCATCTTCCATTCTGTCTTTTGGTAGATTGTCAGGTCGTCATTCCATTCCCCCGCTCGTCTTTTATTCAGTCATTTCATTCATCTCATCCTCTCGTCGCTTCACGTAACTGTCGTTAACTGGGCCCTCATGTCACGATCCGTGGCCAATTGCCCCGTGCTATGCGCCACTGCGGAGAAAGACGAAGAAGAAGAAGAAGAAACGTCACCCGGATAAGGCCAATCAGCGCGCGCCCTGGGTAAATGCGAGCCGCGCGCCTGTTTGCCGATCGCGAAGCAAAGGCGAAGGTAGCAAACATGGAGTCTGAGAACGAGAGTGATGTTTCTCTGTCTGGGGGAGATTCTGACGAACATGTAAGCGGTAGCGGCGATGAGTTAATGCTGGATGATGACCCATACTCTACGGACCCAATGCCTCTGGAACCCGCCGACCATGCACGAGATGTGGCTGCGGCTAACCCGCGGGATGACATTTTCAGGTGACGTATTCTTTGCATGGTTGCCGTGCCGTCGGATGTGCGAAATAGTTTAGAATGTTGAAATTGTTGTCGGCAGGTGTGTGTGTGGAGTCTGCGACCCACAGGAGCCCGACGAGCGCCTGTGTTGCCATTCTGTTGCCAGGGTGGTAGAAATGTTCAACAGTGCCGCCGTGCAGTGCATAACACAACACCCATTACTCAGGGACATCTGCCTCCGTAGGGAGCTTCTAGTGGTGTACGCGCCTCAATTCTGCCGCTATGATCAACATTTTAGGCGACTCAATCCCCAGGACCACAGGTAAGCCTGCTGCAGTGCTCTTCCGTTTGCTATGATTACGACCGTGATGATTTTTTCGGTTTAAATGACCTCTGTCACGACTGTGTCGCTACCGTCGGTCCCGCTCTACTGCCATCATCACAGGCATCGTCGGGCGCGGGAAAACGCGGGCGGCTCGTGCACGAAACGAACAAAAACCGAGCAGCACGGGAGCTGATGGTCTCTCTCTTGACTGGTCTGGTCCATCGTCATGTCTGCCAGGGATTACGACTTTCATTAAAATCCAGTTGCTGGACCTCTCTGTGTCGTCGTTTCGGGGGAAGGAATGCATCAACTGGTGGCAGCGGTGCACGGCGGACCTCATGTGCTTCGAGTATGTAAAGGTGGGTACTAGCTTTGCTGATTAGTTGTAACCAGGATTTAGCCTAGTGTTCTAAATCTGGTTAGTTAACCCTACTGTCGAGGAGTCCTCGTTCGTTTTCCTCATAGTATTGTTTGTAGGCAAAGATACCCAAGTATGAAGCTAGATTCACTCAAGAAAGATGACTTGTTAGAAATATGTGAGGATTTAGGTATTGATACTTCGAAATTGAAGCGAAAGCCTCACATTATTGAAGCCATATTGAGTGCGGATATCGACGATGATGAAGTCGAAGAAACCTGGCAGATGATAAGGGACAGAAGGGAGAGGAAAGAGAGAGAGTATGCTCAGCAAAAAGAATTATTAGATATTCAGCTGAAATTGCAAGTCGCGCGCAACGAGGAAGCTGATAAAATTGCTGAGACTAGCTTTCCTCAAGTAATGCAGGTGGAGTCATTTAAAATGACAAATTTTATGCAGCCCTACAAGTTAGGAGAGGACATAGGTATGTATCTAGTAAACTTTGAACGTACCTGCGAAAGGCAACATTTTGTCAAGTCTTCTTGGCCACAAAGGCTCCTTACTCTTTTGCCTGGTGAAACAGCAGATGTTCTAGCGCGGATGCCAAAGGATGAGTCTGAAGATTACGATAAAGTAAAGAGCAGTCTTTTGAGAAAGTATCGCCTATCTGCTGAGGCTTTCCGCCAAAGATTCAGATCAGATGTTAAGAAGCCCAATCAACCTTACGTAGACTTCGCGTATAACTTAAAGTCTAATTTGGTGGAATGGTTGACGGAGGTAAAGGCTTATGGCGATCATGACAAAGTCATACAGCATATTTGCATAGAACAGTTCTTTGATCGCATCCCAGAAGATATGAGATTCTGGATTCAGGACAAACCAGACGTTGACACCATAGAAAAAGCATCAGAATTGGCTGATGATTATGTATCTAGAAGGGTCTACAATTCGTCATCCATGAGCTTGAAAACACGCAAACCTTTCACACCTTATCGGAAGTTTGCTACTAACAAACCGGAAAGAGACATCCCACTTGCTACCCCTCGTGAAAGCAGTCAGAAAGGTGCACAGAGTACCACCATGAAAGAAAAAACTGCCAATGCGAGAGTTTTCGAAGCTAGAAAACCTCCAGTTTGTTATTTCTGTCACGAACCAGGTCACATCGCAAGTGTTTGTGATAAAAAACCGAAAACAGCTTTTTCCTACGTAAAAGATGACGAGGAAAACCTTAAGTTGCTAGGACCTTACCTCTGTGACTTAACGGTAAACGGTACACCGTGTAAAGCACTAAGAGATAGCGGTGCCACGATAGATGTTGCCCATCCTTCGCTGGTTAGACCCGAGGATTATACAGGCGAATCAACGTGGATCAGGCAAATTGTGCAGGCAAACAGTGTATGTCTTCCTGTAGCTAAGGTGACCCTTAAGGGATCCTTTGGTGAAATCACAACCGAAGCTGCTGTATCTAAAGGTATTCCCCAACATTATCCCTATTTATTTTCGAACAAGTCTGCAAATCTATTAGCAGAACAAGGGAAAGAATGCAGTGCACAACAGGTGAACGCTCTCACACGTTCGAAAGCGCGTGAAGTGGCGAATAAGCTTCGGTACGATTACCACACAGAGCAAATCCTAGAGACGGAACCAAAAGTTCCCGTTCCGAATCCTAACGAAGAATCCTCCCCAGATGTTGGTCAAAACAGTATTCAGCAGGATCTTGAATACGCAGAAAACTCTGCAGCGTGCTCCTTTTTGCCTCCCATATCAAATAGTTTTGACAGCTTACGAGGACTTGACAAACAAACTCTAAAGCTGGAGCAACAAAGTGACTCAACGCTAGAGAGACTTTTCAAACTCATTGATGGTGTCCCTAGAAAAAATGCGACGTTTGCCACAAAGTCGGATCTCTTATATCGTTATTACAACGACCGCAAAGGTAGAACTTTGGATCAGCTAGTTGTACCACGAAAGTACAGACAAGATATTCTGCACCTCAGTCATGCATGTTCATGGTCAGGTCATTTAGGAATCAGAAAAACTAAGGACAGACTCCTTCAGGAATACTACTGGCCAGGATGTTTTAAAGATGTAGAAAACTTCGTTCGGTCATGTGATTCATGCCAAAGAGTAGGGAAATCTACCGACCAGTGGAAAGCACCACTTAAACTAGTCCCTATAATCACAGAACCCTTCAAGCGCTTAGTAATCGACACGGTAGGTCCTTTACCACAAACTAAGTCAGGATACCGTTACATACTAACGCTGCTGTGTCCAGCAACGAAGTTTCCTGAAGCAGTGCCTCTCAAGGAAATAACTTCTTCCGAAATAGTGGATGCCTTGCTTGGCGTCTTTGCACGAATAGGTTTCCCCAGCGAAATTCAAAGCGATCAGGCAAGCGTGTTTACTAGTGCACTGACAACAACCTTTCTACAACGCTGCGGGATTACCATCGTCCACAGCTCAGTATATCATCCACAAAGCAATGCAGTTGAACGTTGGCATTCAACACTCAAACGAGTTCTACGAGCTCTATGTTATGAACATAAAAAATATTGGGACATGTGTTTGCCGGCAGCAATGTTTGCTCTTAGAACTGTTCCCCATGAGGCAACAGGATTTAGCCCTGCGGAACTAGTCTATGGCAGATCACTAAGATCACCGCTGAGAATAATCAGAGAACAATGGGAAGATAGTGGGGACGATCCCACAGTGGTAGACTACGTTTTAGAATTGTTAAATCGTTTACATGTAGCTCAAGAGCTAACACTAGAGAACATGAAAATTGCCCAGGAAAAAGCTAAAACTTACTACGACAGGACAGCTAGGTCACGGCTCTTCTCACCGGGGCAAAAAGTAATGATATTACGACCGTGTCGTCAAAACAAACTGCAAGTTCAGTGGGAAGGTCCAGCACAGGTAATAGAAAAACTTTCCGACACCAACTATGTCGTTCAGCTTGGCAAACGTAAATCATCCGTCAAAATCTACCACGCAAACTTGATGAAACCGTACACCGATCGCGAGGCTATTGTTAACCTCACACTAAACGAACCTGAGGAAATCCCCTTAGACATCCCTTCTCTAGGAACGGGTAAAGTTCCCACAGTTCATGAAATAATGCTTAATATCGTCGAAGCCGGTGACTTGCAACCTAATCAAATCCAAGATCTGACTCATTTAATCGAGGAGTACCAGACTTTATTTTCTGATACGCCCGGCAAAACTACATTAGCTTGTCATGACATAGAACTAACATCAGAAAAGCCAGTTAAGTCCAAGCCGTATAGAATGGCACCTAGACAGAAGGCCATACTAGAAACTGAAATTAAGAAAATGCTCGACTTAGGGGTAATAGAACCCGGTGAAAGTGATTATGCATCGCCTCTAATTTTAGTTGAAGCTCCAGGCAAGGATCCTCGCCCTTGCATTGATTATAGAAAGCTCAACGCAATAACGCGGGATCAAATCTACCCAATTCCGAACATCGAAGAAAGGATTGAGACTGTTAGTGCAGCAAAATTTATCTCAACCTTAGATTTGGTACGAGGATATTGGCAAGTACCCCTCACAGAACGAGCAAAAAGGTACGCAGCATTCACATCACCAATCGGTACTTTCAGACCTGTCATGCTCACATTCGGCCTGAAGAATGCTCCTTTCTGTTTTTCGAAGCTCATGGACACAGTTCTAAAGGGTCTCGAAAACTTTGCAGTTCCCTACCTTGATGATGTTGCAATTTTTTCTTCCACTTGGGAAGACCACATTCAACACCTTAAAATAGTTTTTCAGCGTTTTAGAGAGGCAGGGCTTATTATGAAAGCAAAGAAGTGCAAACTTGCACGCTCCCATGTAACATATCTCGGTCACATTGTTGGACATGGGTACCGCAGCCCACTTCAGACAAAAGTTGCTGCGATTAAAGATTTTCCTCGCCCAACTACAAAAACCCAAGTCAGGTCTTTCTTAGGACTCACTGGATACTATCAAAGGTACATCAGAAACTATGCTGACATCGCCAGTCCTTTAACCGATGCATTGAAAAACAATCAACCCAATCGTATTCTATGGGATACGACCAAAGAAAGCGCTTTTCAAAAGTTAAAAACAGCGCTATGTTCAAAACCACTCCTTCGGGCCCCAGACTTCGCACGTCCTTTCATCATTCAGTGTGATGCAAGTGACAGAGGTATAGGTGCGGTGCTTTGCCAAAGGGACGAAGCTGGAAGAGAACACCCCGTCGTATACATAAGTAGAAAACTAACCCTACGCGAACAGGCATATTGTGCTTCCGAAAAGGAATGTGCTTGCATTGTATGGGCCATTCAAAAACTTAGTTGTTACATGTACGGAACGAGGTTTACAGTCGAGACAGACCACTGTCCTCTCACTTGGCTAAACCAAATGTCAAACAAAAACTCTAGACTTTTACGTTGGAGTATCATTCTTCAACAATATAACTTCGATGTTCGCTACCGTAAAGGTAAAGAGAATGGCAACGCTGATGCTCTCAGCCGCGCAGTATGAGTTCATTTTTGGAATACTTTTTCATTTTCAGAATCTTTCTTTCATTCTCCCACTCTTCCCTTCGTTTGCTATGGTGTATCAAAACTTACTTCGTTACTGCACATTGTTGGATTTTTGTATATAAAAGTGCAGTTCACACTTTGGTTACTATTTTGGGTATCGTTCTTGATATTCTGATTTCATACGTACTTTGCCTTCATGGGATTAAGGATAGGACACCTTTTCTTCTTTACATATCCTGGTTCAATTAAAAGGTATAGGCTAGGCCTCGCCTGAGCTGCTTGGGGTGCTTTGGTGGTTTGTCTGCTTCCGTTTGCTCACGCAGTGTTCACAACCCCAACTACATCTGGAGGCTTCATACATGAATTCCCTCCTGGTCATCGAACAAACGTCATCGATTGGCCACTGTCCAAGCCGCCACCTTCAGGCCCTGGACCTTACTGCGCCATTGGATAAAACATCGCCACCATCAAGCCACTCCAGAGTCACGGCAGCAAGCCGTCACACCTCCTTGGCTTCCTCTTCATCGGCGGGGAAAGTTGTCACGACTGTGTCGCTACCGTCGGTCCCGCTCTACTGCCATCATCACAGGCATCGTCGGGCGCGGGAAAACGCGGGCGGCTCGTGCACGAAACGAACAAAAACCGAGCAGCACGGGAGCTGATGGTCTCTCTCTTGACTGGTCTGGTCCATCGTCATGTCTGCCAGGGATTACGACTTTCATTAAAATCCAGTTGCTGGACCTCTCTGTGTCGTCGTTTCGGGGGAAGGAATGCATCAACTCCCATCAAGATTCGGAAGGGTAAACTCGGGTGCTAGTCGGGTGTTGTTGGTTACGCAAATTGTCGAACCTAAAGTGGACAGGGGTTGTATACAAAAGGGCGGCTATTCTCAGCAGCTTTTTGGCCTACGCAAGTTTGTCCACCATAAATCATAAGCGTGGCCGACAGCCGTGGAACGACCCAGAACAGAATCCTGGTCCAACAATTCCATTAGGAAAAGTGAAGCAACACAGTCGCCTCAGCTAGTCTCGACATGCTCTCAATTATGCCAGTTAGCCATGGCCTGATTATCAACACAAAACCCTGATTGACAGATATCCAGTGGGAATTCTGAAGGATAGTCTTACAAGTCTGAAAACAGAAGCATTTGAGGTGCCAATAAACGGGGGGGGGGGGGGGGCATGTTACTGAAGAATGTAAGAGTAATTTATTTTGGGAGAAATTGAATTTTGCCAGAATTGGAGGGAAGCTGGTTCGGTAGTTAGCTGTTGGAATCGGGTTCATCCTGAAAGAGGCGGACCATTTTTCTGTTGTACTATGTTGCACACCTGCCAACCTTCCACATTCAAAATGCAGGAGACCCCGGAACTAAGAAAGGAATGCACAGGCTTTGAACTCCAAGGTTGGGATAGTGTCTGTTCTTCTGTTTTGGCCATTGTCTTCCCAACACTGTGGGAGATTTGGCAGGTATGCAAATGCCCACAAGATATAATGCTAAACAAAAAGAAATGTCATGTGGATTTGTCTTTTCCAGCTGCCTAAGGTTCATGGCATACTCATCATTCACGAGATGGGTCTGGGGATACCTTGGTACAAGGAACAGACGACAGGTTCCTGGATGCGTTGTCTGAGCCATCAGGAGGGAGTTCCCATCTACGTCCTATCAAGGCTATCAGCGTTAGGACCATCGAAGCAAGGGTGTCTTGACATTCTGATGGCTGGAACTGGAGACATGTAGTGGCAAGACAAAAATTTTGCTGACATAGGCACACTTTGTGTAAATGAGCCTTTGGTCATCCCCCTTGCCTCCCACCAGAGGTTTTGGAGGATACTATACGTGTGGTGTACGGATAGGTTTACCCATACACCACACACCTATAGTATCCTCCAAAACCTCTGATGGGAGGCAAGGGAGATGACCAAGGGCTCATTTACACAAAGTGTGCCTATGTCAGCAAAATTTTCGTCTTGCAGCAATTTTCGTCATTGCAGTGTGGGGGATGTTTTGTCTTGTCACTCTGTATCTCCAGTTGCAGTCAACAGACTGTCTACCCATCTGTACAGCAAAAACTACTACACGTGGCAGTATTAGCTCTGGCATCAAATCGAGACTGTACTGCACTAAGTTAGTGCCGAGGTGGGAATATTTTGAATTCTGTGCAGATTGTCAATGCGGTGTAGTGACGGGAATAAATAATGACCCTATAATTGTATCAATTTATTGTACAGTGGAGTATGACGGAGTGGGAATAACGAAATAGCATAGGTTTATTTGCCTCCCATTATGTATGGGAGGCAAATAAACCTACGCTATTTTATGTTGTGCTGTGGTTCTACATTAATGTGGTGTGAAGTCTGGGCGGTTACAGGTATGCTGCCACAGGGATGTGGAGGGTTCATGCTGGAAGATCCATATCTGGTGTACTAATACGCTATGCAAGTCTGTCCATTGTTTTCCTCTTCCTGGAATCAGGGGATGACAACCCCCTTGTGAGATGCGCCGTGAAGTGGGTCGCCAGCACTTGCTTCAGCCATGAACTTCACATCTGAAATATGGCCTCGAGTATTAACACTCAAAAGAATACGTTGAGGGCCTAGCAGGTACAATAACAAATATAAAAATGACTATGCAAATAAATCTTCCCCTTTGCGGTCCCTATTTCACTGGCACAGTTATTTTCCTGTCGGCATTACGTTATAAACACTGGCAGCCGCATCACACAAGATTCCTTTCACAGAACTCGACAATTTTCAGGGCTTGTACATATCCATTATTTTGTGGGACGTGCAAAAAGAATTGCAATATTTTCGTGGCTTGACAAAACATACCAAATCCAGTTGATTCCGTTGACGTGCTTGCTGCCGCCTGAAATAGAGCCAGAAATTAGCAACAAGGCTGCAGTAGAATATTGATGCAAGTGTCTCGGACGTAGCCACAGATTGCGATGCTTTCACATCCCTGAATGCTGCCATCAGGCTTACACTATGAACTGTAGAAACATCCACTAGCTGCAATAAGATTAGAATAATGCTGTCATGTGGGAGTATTACGTTACTCCTGCATAATACTGGCGACAAGCAACAACACACCAATCTTTTTTCTCTAGAGTTCGCGTACTATTGCATCAGGATGCTGCAATCATTGTAATAATTTGTGTACATTAGTAGCCGGTGTGACTGTGACGTTACAATCCGCGGCGAGGCCAGGTGTTTGCGATGATGTTTACTGTGACAACTGATATTTTTCATCGCAGCGTATAGCTGTGACCACGCAAAATTGTCGCTTACCTCCGTTACTGGTTCCTGCCCTTGTTCCTGATCGAATGTGGTAGGCACGGCGTCAATCTTCAGCCGCTTCTGTTTTTGCCGTAGCCCAAGCCGAACTTGCAATATATCTTCATCAAAATAGGCGTCGTCGGCGAAATGACAGGAACAGACGCGTGAAACATTTAATCCTTGGGCCACACCACAGTAGTGGCTGGCGATCGCTGCCTCCCACTTTCGTTTCGTTTCGCCATTGCGAGGTCGGTGAAATGCAAGCTTGGGATTCGCGTTGTAAGTCTTTCTGCACCCGAGCACGTAGCACCGGTTTCCTGGCTGTGACATCGCACGTCAACGGCGTGAAATCCTAGGCCACACGCTGTAGTTCAAAGTACTTCAAAGCAAACGCGACAAGACAACAAGAAAAAGGGTCAGACGCACGCTCAGACACACACAGAATCTGCGGCGGGAAGGAGCGCCTCCTGATGGTTGGTTTATCCGGGTGACGTCATCCAGTGTCGGCGCCTTGCGGGGATTGCCTGCGCGCCGGAAGCGCGAACATTTAAAAATCGTTTCTGAGTCAACCAAGTGGATTTGTGCGGAGAAAATTTGCCGGCGTACATTATGAACGACAGGGAACATGACCATAATAGTTCCGGAACACGCTTCCGGATGCGACTACCCCTTTAAGAAAACGAAGAATGGAGGCTCTCGCCCCTGGCTCGTTGAAAATATAGCAGAATATGCCCACCATCTTCGGATGACCAGCCACAAGTCACCATCCCATACGTTAGTGGCATCAGTAAAATCCTTGCAGGAATTATGGAGATGAGGGAATTATGGAGATGAGGGGTTCATACAAGTCAGTGACCACTATCGGTCGCCGTATTCCTCGGCCAAAAGATCGGTCACCCAAGGAGAGGGCCCAAGGAGGGGTATAGAAAATTCTGTGCGTCACGTATGATGTGTCATACGCAAGGGAAACAAAGAACTTCCCCAAAAGATTCAGGCAACACAAAACGATGTCCGAAAAGCAGACATAGAAGGAAGCGCTGTGGCAGAATACTGTCAAAGCCCTGATCACGTCATCGACTTCGGGAATGCCGAAATCGTGGACTGTGAAACCCACCCCATGACAAGATAGTTCTTGGAATCCCGGTGCATTCAATCTACCTCAAGAAATATCAATCGGTCCGTCGCGCTTACGTCCACGGCCTGCGCCACCTGACCTCACAACGACCACCCCGCTATAGAATAAAAGCCATCCCCCCACGACCATTTTAGTCACCCCTGAAGAAGAAGGAGAACGGGCTTCGAAAAACGTCGAGTCCCTTCGGAAATGGAATTTCGTTGGTGATATTTCTGCTCAGAACTACAAGGGGCGCGAGCAGTTGCTCACCGGACAATTGCTCACCAACAAAAACTGCTGAGGCCGGATAATTGCTCGACACAGAACCACTGAAGCCGAACATTTGCTCACCGCAGTTAGCCTATAGATGGGCTGCATCGGTTCTCCAGAAAGAGGGAAAAGAAGCACGCGTAAAGGCGGGTTGCGCAGGTTCACCAGAAAGATGGAATAAGCACCGATAAAGCTATATTGTGACCAAGCCATGCAGGTCATGTATATATGGCGCCCCATATACTTGACTTTTCTATGTTAGCTGAACTTCTTCTATTTTTTTTTTCGTTTTTTTTTTTTTAGCTTCCTAAGGTTGCTTCAAATCAATCCACGAAATCCACTAGTGAAGAGGGTGAGCCGAGAGGTCGCCAACTTGCAGGCACACCTGAGGCGTCTTTGTCAGGACTACCTGCGTCACCAGGATCTTCCATGACACATAGAAGCCGTGGAGATATGCATCCGCTTCCGAAGCCATTAGGATGATGAAAATAAACACCACGTGGTTTCAAAAGCACACTTGTCTTTGGAAGCAGCAACTCCGCTTTGTCCACGAAAAACGACAAGAATCCGCAAGGAAGCAGAACCCACAAAAGGGCAAGGAAGCAGGAGAGCTTGTGATGACGCACGGACATCCATAATTAAAAAGGAGAGACTGAGGGACGCATAAACAACATGTCGTATTGTGGCCGTGTCGTTTATGTGTTCCTCAGTCTCTGAATTTTAATTATGGATGTAAGAACTCCACGTTTGCGGGAAGCATCCGTCCTTAGAAGGCTAAAAAAGAGGTTCAGCCAAACATAGAAAAGTCATGTATATTAGCCCATAAACGCGAAATAAAACCACATCACAAAGAAACAAGAAATGATAACAACAACAACTTTATTTTGTGATTATGTTAATAATATATCTATTTATCTGGCTGTGATTATCTCGTGGCGAGGAACTGTCCGGTTTCAGCGGTTCTGTGATGAGCAAATGTCCGGTGAGCAATGGTCCGGTATCCCAACTACTCGTACAATTACCCAACCAGACACGTTTTTTTTTTCCTTTGCATTTTTTAATAAAGATATCCCACTTCACGTTCAAATATGCAATATGCACATATTTTCATGCTAAATATGCCATACGGGCCAAATATGCATTTTTATGCATCAGAACCGTTCTGGGCGGTCCCAAACTAAGATCAACAGCGTTTCTTCATCGTCTAGAAGCGACATAGAGACAGAAAGAAATCATGCACCCTGCATGAAAATACGCGCTCTAATTATTATTATTATTAAGGACACGCCCAAAATTCCACTGCAAGAATGAGACCATGAAGGCCATTGTGCGCCCCAATGTGCCAAGAGGGCCCATAATTTAAGACGCTTTCTTTACGTAGCTAGGCTGCCTTGGAGACCTCTATAATAAAAAGCGATAAAAACCGGGCTGTTTGGTGGTACATCTAAAAGCGATAAAACCCCGGTGCAGGGGACACAAAGAGACAACACAGACGAAGCACTGTTGAGCAGTATTGAATTCAGTGCTTCGTCTGTGTTGTCTCTTTGTGTCCCCTGCACCGGGGTTTTATCGCTTTTAGACCTCTATAATGCCTTAGAACCAACTCGGTTTCGACTTCGACTGCGGTACAACCTAGTGATGCTAAACTATCGATAAATTGACTTTGACTGCGGTACAACCTAGTGATGCTAAACTATCGATAAATTGACTTTGACTATCGACAGTGTCGAAAAACTATCAATAGTCGACTATCGATAGTACCATCGATAGTTTTACGATAGCCGACTATCGATAGTACCATCGATATTTTTACGATAGTCGACTATCTATAGTACTGTTCCTTTGCTTTTCTTCGCTATCGATAGCGAGATATGGTTCTCACTATCGATGCTTTCGTTCCCGTCTTCGTTTTCGCAGTGGCTCAGTGACAACGAAAACAGAATCACTTGCGACAAAAGTTCTTTCCGTTTAGCTGCAGTGTATGAATGGTGCACTGCAAGCAGGGAAATAAGGTGCTCATCATCATCGCACTCATGAGACTGCAATGCCGCAATCAATCAAATATCACGTGACCTTGTGCGTGGTTTGAACGGCATCAGAAGCTCAAGGTCACCTTCGGAGGGAAAGCTGCTCTGAGCTGTATAGTAAAACCTGTAGTAGTCATGCATTTTCTTTTTCTATTTTTATCTGCTCTCCTATCGTTTGCCGATAGCCGGCTATCGATAGTACCATGGGTAGTTTTTTTACTATCGACAGTCGACAATCGAAGTACGTTCCATAGTCTATCGAAAGCTTTCATTTTCATTTTTGATTTCATCTTCGATAGTTCGATTCCCATACGACAATGCATAGTATCGATAGTACTATTGATAGTCGTCTAGTACAACCAACAATCCTGCCCTCTTGATACCCTCGCCTCCTTTCACAAACACCACCTCATGTGCGAGCTATGGTCCTGACCATGCCCACAGCTGTAAGGCCACCAACGGCGAACTGCATGCTTACAACACCACCGTCACCACCATCTTTTCAGTCCATTCCAATGAGCCGTTTTGGACACGCTCTTTGGACTTCAACGGATGAAAATCGAAACAAGTGAAATTGAAATTTTTTCTAAATTCTCCAGAATCGCCTCGCGATTATGCACATCCGCCCGATCCAGATCTTCAAATTGGCCGTATCTCACGCGGAGCGCTAACTTCATCACCCTACTGGGATTCGAAACGACTGCCAACGCAGAGTCAATTACATCACTTTGTTTGCGTTTGGCTCTCACTGAAACGGCAATCCACACTTACCGTCCGTCCGATGGTGATGGCAATGTGATAAAGAAAATACCTCCTTCTGCATCTACTTCCTGAAAAACAGCACTAAAGCTTCGCTCGGCTCGTATTTTTGATCCAGTGGAGTTATTCGTGTCACGCCGCTGGGAATATATCGGCATGAATGCACGTGCCCCGATGTGTTCAGATTAGACCTCCATACATCGCTCAGTCAGGCACTGCCAGCGAAAATAACGTGACACATAAAAAAGAACGGAGCTTTGATACGTTCCGGTGGCGTCGTTTGTCGTTCAAAGCATTTCGAATTTTGAAATTCACCATGTGGAGCTTTCGAAATAGAGACCGAGCACGTTTGTCCAAGGGGGCAGCTGCGTATTTTCAGCATATTTTATGTCTACCGGTACTGGACAATTTTATATGCACTCTTGCATTTTCCCTGAGCGGTTCATTATTCCTTCATTCTTCCTCAGCGATGCAATGGTTCCTCGACGCTCTTTCGATGTTCTATGTCTGTTAAGGTCTTGCGCAAAGGCTTGTATTAGGGTGTATTACGGTATTACGGTGTTCTACACACCATATGAGTTTCTTTCTCGTTTTGTACGAAGTATAATAACATTTTTGTTTAGATTTGCGGTGGTGATTCGTTCAATCAATCAACACCCTGCCCTTTAAGTTACATGCTTCGAATCCTGCCACCGGCTGTGCTGTGTTAGGTTTCCCCTGGGTTTCCCGGCAGACTTTCCAGACGAATGTCGGCACAATTCCCCCTGAAGTCGGCCCAGGACGCACACTAACCCCTCCCCTGTCCCCCACTCCATCCTGCTACCCTCTCCAGATCTGTCTACGTGTGTATATGTACTCCCGCTCATAGCCACAGTTGCTTCGCGGCACTAAGACGCATTAATTTAACACGCATAAGTTTAAAGGGACTGTCTCATCCGTCGCGGTCGATTCCGAAAATGTAGTGTCGTTTTATTCCGCGTTCATCATTGACAATAACGCCGAAAATTCGACGCTAATTAGTGGAGTTAATGTTGATGTTGGCGAAAAAACAAATAATAATAACAGGGAGAGATTGAATTCGTCACAGGACAAATTCGGCTACTCCTATAAACAGACCCCCTCCCCCTAAAAAAATAAAAATAAAAAATAAAAAAAGCCGCCGCTGGAGTTGTGGAGTTAGTGGAGTTCTTCCTGTGCAGTTTGATGCAACGCATGGCAAGAACAGACGACGGACGTTGAGGAGATTCCGGAATTCCCTCTCTGGAAATCGGAGAAAAACGTCACACGGACAAGGCATCGGTGAGCGCCCTTTGACGTGGACAAGACCAATCAGGGAGCGGCTGGAGGGCCTTTGACAACCGACTGGCAGGCATGGGGGCTGGCGTCTGCTGGTCGCGGAGAGTCTGTGATCGTCTTAAGAAATGTTGTTTCTGGTTAGCGTGGGACTTGTTCGTAAAGCTAGGAGAGTAACGCCGTGTTCCACGCAACACGCACGGTCGCGTCATAACTCACACTGTCAGTCGTCGTGTTTACCGAGGTCTTTTCACTTAGTATATTGCGGTGCGAACACGTAGCAGCAGACGGCTTCGGAGACAATCGCCCGCGCTGCGCTCCCATTCGTGTGCCTCGCTGACGTCATAATGGTGTTACGATCGCTGGTGCTTGCTTAGTTGCAGAAAGAGTGCGAATCTTTAAAGCTCGTTTATTTAATATGTAAGCTGTTTTCGGCAGGGAAACTTTGTCAAGTTGACTGTGAAGTCGCGACGAACATGGGACTCATACACACGTTTTCGGACGCGACAGTCCCTTAAAAAAAAACAAAAAAAAACATGCGCATATGAGCTAGGGTTGTAGATAAAATTATGTGTTCACGACCACGCGCTCACGTTATGCACATCCTATTTCTTTTTTTAGCCAATAGATATTATCTACTAAAAAGCTATGCCAGCAGCTCAGATGCTGTTTCAACCAATGGGTATATATATAGGCTTCCGGGTTTTCGGACGTTTGTTTTTATTCCTGTTAGCGCCGCGAAGCAACCGTCGCTATGAGCGGCGTATAGATGTGGACAGATGAAGAAAGGAGTGGGGGGCAGGGGGGGTTAGTATGTGTCCTGGGCGGACTTCAGGGGGAACTGTGCCGACATACGTCTGGAAAGTCTTCGGAAAACCCAGGGAAAACCTCAGACAGCACAGCCGGTGGCAAGATTCGAACCCACCACCACCCAGTCTTCACCACGACCTCGGCTATCACCAACGAGCGGGACGCCTTAACCCCCCCCCCCCCCCACCATATGCCGCTGGTTTTTCGGACGTATTAAACAAAATCCTAAAAATTTCGAGCAATCCGAGTCTGTCACAACTAACCGTTCGCTCCTCAAAACCGAGAAGCTCTCGGTTACTGGAAAAGCCGTGATCTCTGGTGGCTGGATGACGGAGTTCGCTCCCTTTTCTGTCAATATTGCCTCGCAAAGCGGGTAATGAGCCCCCGCGACGAGGAAGGCCGCTCTCCAGACCCAAGATCGATGTGCAGCTGTCCTTCACTTAAAGTGCCACTCCGGACTCGGAAAGCAGCGTTTATTTTATTTAGTGCTGCTACCATAGGACATCTTTAGCGTCACCCGCTGCAGACCTTTCCTGACCGCTTCAATATATTTTCCAGGCGTCGTTTCAACCGCTGAGCTCCACCGTTTCAAGTCTTTCTGTTTCCATCTTGGTTTGTGTGCGCCTCCGCAATGCTCGGAGTCCGCTTGACCCAGGTTCATCTGCATTAAGGTGCCACTCCGGACTCGGAAAACAGCGTTTATTTTATTTAGTCCATGGAAAGAAGGTGCCTCAAGGATTCTATACGCGAAATTTCAATCCTGCTTACGAACGCTGTGCATTTCTATAAATTTTTGAAGATCTGCTGAGCCTCCACAAGTTTCGATGACGCGAGGAGCGGGTGACGTAATCATAAGCCCACAAATTGCAATGATGTCATGTTCTGGAAAGGGCACTCGTCTCCTAGCAACGACGCCGGCATCCGGGAGAGTCACGTGGTGAAGAAGTCACATGACGCATATCGAAAGAGGGGAAACTGGGAGAGATGTCTTCTCCCTTTTTGTGTTTTCTCGAATTTCGGAGCGGTCGGAGGGTATGTCATGTGGGGCTGCGCTAACGATGTGCAAAAAGTGAGCCCCCTGGAAGATGCGAACGGCAACAGTGTTGCCAGATGAGAGCCGAGTGCTTCATCGGAGCCTAACATGAAGTCACAGTTCTCAAAAATAAAAATCAATTTTCTCTGGCTTTCGCATCACTTAGAGTCAAAATATTTTGCAGGAATGTAAAGTGAGACAAGAAGATTTCAGTGACATAACTTTGGTAGGACTCTGAAGACAGGAAATTTAGTCTGTAGTGGCACTTTAACAATGAGCGAAGCATCCGTGCGGCCCTATAGGTCATTTAGGTCCCCTTAGGTCATTTCTGCCATTGCACAGGTAAACTTGAAAAGCATCCAGCACCTAGGGTTCTCGTTTTTCTGTGAATCATGGTAACCCTCCCCTCAAAGTGGACAATGCAGCACATGTGACATACAGATTGCCTTGTTTGTTTGTAAGAAAAATATTGCCTTCTTTTATAGGCCAGCTATATAGTTCTTGCAACGCGGACAGTGAGATGGGGCGCAGCGAGAGCTGCCTTGTAACTATATAAAGGAATATACACATTGCAAGATGTTCGTCTCGCCAGGTGATCGTGATAGAGACGTTGCCTGCAAGTTCTTCCGGATAACAGCAACAGTTCTTGCAAGGTAGCTTCTCATTCTTTTTGTGGTCCAGTGACATACGGCATCGCTCTCATTGCATTATCCGACCACCAACGCACATTTTCGCCATATGCTCCTAGGCCTCTTTAGATCCCTTTGCCTTCTGCAGGCAACGCATACATATCCACCTGCATAGATTGTTTCACATGCTGACCGGAGGCCATCAAAGACACAGCTGCTGAAACCATCACCATCTCTTTCTTCCACGCATGAGTGGCGCTTTGGTGTCCAGGCTGCCGTCACCACTGACGGGACGACAGTTCACGTCGCGACTATTTGCCGACGTTTGCCGATTCCTTGGTGCGCGCCACCTCCTGGCCACAGCGTATCACCCTATAACGCCAACGGAATCATATGGGGCTTCCACCGCACGCTGAAACTGCCCTCCGCTCTACCCTGGACCGACGCATTGGGTCGAGCTCTTGCCGTTGGTTCTCCTAGATCTCCGATCCCCCACGAAAGCCGCCGATTTTCTTAACTGTCTCCCTCGGATATCGTTCTCGGGACATCACTGAGCCACAACCATCACACAACACCCGCCGGACTCTCTTCACCTGCTTCTATATAGGCGTAGAGATGCAAAATTTCCGGAAATTTTGGATCGCTCGAAAAAAAAAAACGGTTTTTCGTTTTTTTTTTCCGAACAAAATTGAAAAATGGAAACAAACGCGGTTACTGCTGAGTCGAAGCATTGCTGGCCAAGCCACAACATACAATGAGCTAGAAACCTTAGCAGTGTTCACCCTCTAGGCATAAATGCAGAGCAGAGCATCCCATGAGACTGCTGTCTACTCAGCGATAGGTAATTGGAACAACCCGTCCACTCCGACCAGAACTCCGACATTATGTGAACGCGATGGCGATCGCTTGGAATAGCCAGACAGAGCTCTAAGTTGATGGTTGTTGACGGATTAGAGGCACCTAAGGCACTGTTGGCTGGTTGGAACGCATCGAAGGCACGAAAATTTACACTTTTCAATTTTGTCGGCTAAAAATTTTGGTCAATTTTTCCGGAGACCAGGATAAAAAACGAAAAAAACTGGTTTTCCCCCTAAAATTTCCGGTTTTTTTTTCCGGGGCTTCACATCTCTATATAGGCGTACTGTACTTATTTAAGGGCGCTGACCACGCGTCAATCTTCCTCTCTCGCCGCTCCTTCATCCACCTTCTTTTCACCACACTTACGTGCTTTTACTGAACGACGCTGCCCTTACGATGGTCCCTTTCCGGTTGCGCTCCACATCGTTCAACTTCAACAGACAGATATCGACAGATGGTGGCAGTGAGACGTTACAGATATAGACATTTTATCGTGGCGTCAAGACACGTCTGTTAAATGTGTAGGCTAAGAATAATACGGCGCCACTTCGGGAATTTCCCTGAGAACGGTGATCCCTACGAGGTCCTTTGCGCCGACATGCCCTCACCAGATGATTAAGACTATCAGTCTAAGAAAAAAAAGGTATGATTTTCAACCCATTACAGTAGAGCTGCATTGCAACAAACATTTCTACTCCAACCAGTTTTACCTTAGAGGTATAGCTGCAGAGTAGAAACAACCAACCCAGACCTGTCGTTCTACCACCTTGGGTAGGAAATTGTACCATTTTCTCTTAGAGCAAACCTGAGAGAGAGGATCAAGGGAAAGGGACGCTTATACCAGCGGGGGAGAAGTCGCGTGTGGATTGGCACGAAATGGGAGAAGGACCGTCCTGCTGCAACTTTGGGTAGGAAATTCTACCTTTTTTTTTCTTAGAGTGTACATTTAAAAAACGTAAGCCTCCCTGGTCACTTACGTTTTTACGCTGCGTGCGTGCGGCCGACACAACAAAGTCCTTTGCAGAATTCTTACACATGTGACAAACTTCATGAACTGCTAACGTCGACGGTCACGACGTCCCCTTATATGTATAGTCTCATTTTGTAATGTTGTGTCATGTATGTGTGCGTGTGTCTTTCTCATCGCCCATCCCTACCATATATTAACCCTATGCACTGGGTAATGGTATCGCAATTGCTGCGGTGAAACACCTCATCCCGTCGTCATTCATGTAGTTGTTGTTGCAGTTGTGGAATTCCTGTTGGACGTTGCAGCGCAGCGCACAAGTAATTCTAGCTGAACAACACTATTTTAAATGTAGAAGGAGTGCATGTACAGGAGTACTCCCTCTAAATCGCCTGCAGTTACCACAAGCACGGCCACCTTCACCCATACCTCAAGCAAGTTGGAAATCAAGGAACACTTCACCAGAAAAACCGACATAAGCGCAGAAATAAGGGACAACATGCCACCGCACAACGCTCAACTTTCTTTTTAAACCGCCATATATTAGGACCACTGTGTAGTACGGATCATAGTGGCAAAGTGGAAAATACTACTACAATGGGCACCTCTGCAAGACGCTGCCACTCCATATTTCTCTTCATCTCTGAATACACGTATGGTCGCCATCAGGCACTGGAGCCCACGCACAGAAGCACCGATCCAGGTGATCACCTTCCTATAGAGCAACCAATGGGGCCATCAGTATTTCTGGTGAATACTCGTGCACCTCACCGCATCCCCACCCTTCAACCTCCCCTATCCTCCATCCGTCCGTCCTTCCTTTGAGTTTTGTTTTGTTTTGCGTTCTCTCTTTTTTTTTTTTTTTTTTTTGCTATAGTCGTGACGACGCCCACTTCTGTGTGGCCAACAACTTCGAGTCTATCCTGCCATTACCTCCTCCCCCCTTTCTGGTGAATACTTCATTTTCTTTAAAGGAGAGTTGAGTTTGAGTTTGATTATAGAAAAAAAAAACAGAAAGAGAAACAGGCGCTCGTAGGTTGCGCGAAGCAATTGATTCTTGCTCTCTGAAGGCATATGGAGCTCTGCGTTGTGCACGCAACATCGTAATTACCAGAACACTTCAGGATGTCGGAGGCAAAAAAGGCAGTAGCAGAAGCTACATAATATTTCACAGAGTTTTTTGAAATCAACGGGACAGAATGGTCTTCAAAGTGAACCTATTCGACACAAGTGTGTCTGGTTGGATGAGAACTATGATAGTAACGAAAATCTCCAACCAAGGCACAGGACGGGGATACCCGACGTTTCGGAGGAGCCGAATTGGCTCCGAAACGTCGGGTATCCCCGTCCTGTGCCTTGGTTGGAGATTTCCGTTACTATCATAGAATGGTCTTCGTATTTCATTTTCCATTCGGGGCCAGGTTTAAATGCATCGCGAATAGACTGTACACTAAATGTAAATGATATTTCGTTTTATTACAATTTATTTTAATTTTATTTTTAAATATAAAAAAATTTAATTTGGAAAATAGTGGAGACTACGGAAATTATGTATATATCCTCTGTGAAGTGGGGTAGGGTCCTGTGGCTGCCACGAGGAAACATCCCATGTCATCATCACTTCTCCATCATTTATTGTTGTTGTTGTTGTTCTCCTGAGCGCACCTATGCGTACACAGATAAATAAGTTGAGCCGAAATTATCTTTAAAAAAACAGAGAGGGACGTTTCGGCGGATGCTGCGCAATATTCAATACCTATAGCAGGCTTAGATGCTGTGCTTTTCAAAGTCAGGCATGAGGATGTCAGGGCCGATCGTTCGCAGGTCACGGTCCAGAAGGTTGAGGAATTATCTTTCACGTGACCTCATCGTCTACGGAATGGGATTTGCCGGTAAAGGATGCTACATGAATGCATCGTGGCTTGTGGACGCGCGAGAAGACAGTCTCCCAATAGCTTCTCGACGTCAAAATCTCGCTATCGACCCTCTCCAGGGCTCTCCTCATTGCCTGCCTCCTAGTACATCTCGTGCGGAATATTGATGTAGAGGCAGTATTGTACCCGTTACCGAAATATGGTATCGCGATACCGATACTCGTTACTTGAGTAAAAAGTATATAGGGACCGATATTGATACTTCGTTTTTAAACTAATGGGGTACCGCTACCGTTACCAAAAACAAGTGTGGCGGCCCGTGGACGACGATGAAGACGTGCCTCTGCTGGCGAGCGGCACTGCGCCTGCCAGCCAGTTTTACTGGCACCGTCCTAATGTGGGGCCACGTCCGTCTGCCCGCTGGGACATTCCATCATAGCCGGTCAGAACTTATGTAGGGGAACTCCAACTCCTCTACATTTGGTGACCCGAAAAACGAACATCATCTTCGGCGTAATTCGGCCACTCATCATCCTAAATTTTACGGCAAACCAGCAGCGAACCACCCTCTAGCAGGCAAGGCGCACCGGGAACACTGTTCCACCGGGGACCCGCAGGGAGACCACAGCAAGCTCAGTCTACGGTCTCCACCTGCTTCGCGATGGTCTTCCCCGGCACTTCTCTGCCGACAAAAAGCATCCACGCTTACGTACCAGTGGCGGTACTGTCGCCCACTCAGCAACGCACTCACCCAGAAACAATCAGCTCTCTGCAACGATCACTCAACGCCACACAACGCACTCAGCGCCACTCAACACAATCCGCAAGCAGTCAAGCACTCAGCATTTACATCTCATCACTGGAACCCGCCCGGATCGCAGCGCTCTTGTTCGCGCCATTCCGCTGCTGCATCAACAGCCACAATCACAAGCCGTGTGTCGAGTCGTCCCCCATCCACGAGTCGTCCTCATTCTCCTCATCATGGTATCGACGCGGACCTCAACCGCATGGACCGCTCCGCGGTGCATGCGGTTGAGGTCCACGTCGTTCCGCAGAGCGAGCGTGCGCCATCTTGTTTCCACGCCGCGGTAGCCACGCGCACGCGCACTTTAGTGCACGATCCCATCTATCGTACGCGGGTGAAATGTTCCTTTCTCTTGCAAGCAGCTCATCAAGGTTGAAGACCTTGAGCTCTCCTTGACACTCTCGGGACTCTCTGGTGGACAATACATGGAGTATCGCACAACAATCATACACACTTTTCTATCCCTTCCCCCTTTTTTCCTTTTTTTTCGGAATAGCAAGCCGGCTCTTTGCCTGGCTAACCTTTCCTTTCTTTTTTTTTCTTAATAAACATATCCCCCCCCCCCCCCCCCCACACACACACAGTGAGCATTATGATAGTCGTCTTTGATCCTCAGCTGGGGATGGTACCGGTGTGGTGCGGAAACAAGATGGCGCTTTCCTTGGTGACTATGTCTGGTTACCTAGCGGAGATGCTTTCCGATCGCTCACCGTTTTAGTGTAAGCTTTCACTTCCAAAAATGCCTGCATGGAAATATCGAGGGCTTTCCTCTGGGAGGGTTTGCAAATGAACGATCCATTTGACATGTCGCAGTCGTGCACTCCCCCCTCCCGTCAAGATTTCCGAGCAATTTGGCAGCTAAGGGACTCCCACGGAATGGTTTTGTGTAATTATCTAGAACAGTGGGCTGTCTTATATTTTCAGACTGGATTACTTCCCCCTTCCGGAACTGATGGCTACCAAAACCTAAAGAAAGAGAACGAATGAGAGGAAGGCGCCCTTAGGCTTGTGTCTTTAGTTCTCCGCACTTGAATACTCTAGAGTCACTAAATAAGCTGATGTAGGGCACTCTCTGATACGTCCTATATGACTGTCTGCACAACAATTAGGGAAGGAGCTATTTCTTTTTTCCGTATTTTTCGTGATTTTCTGTGTCTCTGCTGCTTTTATCTTCTTTGTTTGTTTGTTTGCTTTTGGGAGGTGAGGATATACGTTTATTTCGAAAAGGTCAGCCTGACCGAAGGTCGGCTTTTGGGAATAGTAAACCTACATCATGGCTAACCTTTCCCTTCTCTCTTTTTTTTTTCTGCATTAAACATATCCCATACCCTTTATGTAGCGACTCTATACAGGATGTTTATTTTTATCCTTTACATAATTCTTATTAAAAAGCTATGAGAACAGTGCAGATGTGTTTTTGCAGTTGAGTTTTACGGCCAGGTGGACATCCTCTGCAAGAGAGTATGTAACTACAAGGCGACTAACTACCTAAAATCAATTCATTAGATCCTTAATTAGGGAGTTTCCTGCAAAAGCGAGACAGCAGAACGGGAGACAATCCTCATTGAAAGCCATTCTATCTTCTAAAAGGAAGGAAAAAGTGCGTGCCGTGAAATATCCATTCATTCATTTCCTTTATGGGAGTAGCAGAATTTGTCATTTGACGAATTCAATATCTTCCGTTTTTTTCTTCTATAATGAAACTCAATCAATCAATCAATCCATCGCCGAATCTCGGTATGCAAATGACCCGAAACCGAAAAACGCCCATCGGGAGCGCACCATGTACGCCGACGGAGGCTTATCTGGACCGGAAAGCGATTCTTCTGGCCAGCAGATCGGCACCTACTCCAATCATCTCCATCGCTCCAAATCGCGTGACCACCCTCTGACGTGAAATGAGCGCTGTGCTCCCTGCGGTCCCGGTCGGCCCGGTTTCGGTTTCGGCACATTTCGGCACTATAAAAATTCGGGGATGGATATTTTACCGCACGTGCACATTTCAGAATTTGTTCGACGTGGAATGGCTTTCTCAACGAGGATAGTCTTTCACTCTGCCATCTCGCTTTTGTCCGAAATCACCTAATTAAAGACCTAATTAATGAATTTTAGATAACTGGAAAAACGACATCGGTGCTGCTCTCGCAACTTTTTAATAAAAATTCTCTAATAAAAATAAACACGCTGTATAGAGTACTCCAATACCGTGTGATGCGTATTTTGTTTTTGGCGACCTTGACCTTGCATTTTGGCGACCTTGCATTCCGCGTTATTGTGGTTGTGACTTTAAATATTGCGCTTTCTGCATGATACTTCCGAAGTTTTCACACTCACATTCATCATGATCACGTTCATCATTTTCACATAATGTTCCACGTGCACCACCGCGGTGAAACACTCCATCTCATCGTCACCATTTATTATTGTTGTTGTTGTTCCGAAGTTTTCTCCGAGGCGTCCTCGATTTGATCAAATCCGTCCATAGCTTCAACCACAACTGTGTCATCCTGTGCGGGCTTTAGCAAATGTCCCGCTTGTATTCAACGAAGTATGTCAACTAACTGACCGTTTCGAAAATTATAAATCCCTGAAGGAATCGTAGCTGGATTCTATAAACGGTATACAAAGAGACTATTGCACCCCTGGTTTCCTTATTCAAGTAGCAAGCCTTCGAGATTGCGCTAACGCGACGACTTCGCGTTTTCCTCTGCTGTTAAGGCAAGTGTAGAACCCAAGTAACGGTCCCTCGGGGAAACTGAACTTTTTGGCAATATGACCCCACCAACTGCGAACAGTGATGGAACAGTGTAAACTACTCTTGTGCATCAGGCTGTTTTGTTTTAACGGAGTAGCAAGCCTACACGTGTATGGCTAACTTTCCCATTGTTCCTTTACAAGAAACATGTCCCCCTCCCATTTTTAAGTAACGCACGACGTGACGTTTGTTTTTCTTTCCTTTTCTACCTGCTTATTAGACAAAGTAGTGGAGCATGGATGGTGTCGTGGCGTACAATCGCGGAATCTTTTTGTGGCTCTTCGTGGACTTCTCAGTCGAGTGTGCAAAAAAAAAGAACTTTATTTCGGTGATGACAATGATTCAGTGCGTTTTCATCAGTTCCATCATTGTTCAGTGTTCGTGTTTGTCTGCATGTGAGAAAAGGGGAGTGCAGTATATACGGCTATAACGGGAGGGCAGGAGGTTCGAATGCAGGGAGATAGAAGACATGGTAAGGGGGGAGGAATATGTTTATTATATTAAAAAAATAGGAGGGAAAGGTTAGCCACCGCTACGGCGGCTTGCTATTACCAGGAAAGAAAAGAAAGGAAAAAAGGAAGGGAAATACAAATAAAAAGAAAAACATGGTAAGGGAAGTGGGATATAATATATGGCACGGTGCACTTTGAAGCTGACAAAATTCCAGCACATCCTGATCATTATCATCACCCAGGCGAAGAACAGCATTCATGGTTGAAATGGAGTGTATTCGGAATATGCGCGGCGTTCACCTTGCAAGTGTTCCGAGAACTTCTGACCGACGTCACGACGATTCACAAAGGCATGATACACGACTTATATACTCTCCTCCAGGAAATGTTCAAGTAGTAAGGTGCTGAATTGTGTTTGCTTCTCACGCCCCCCTTTTTTCTTAATCCTCTATTTTTCGTGTCCAACGCTCTTCCTATTATGTATCGAGGGAACATGCAACTACAAGACATACAAGCATCCGGGCATCGCAACTGCAAGAGGCTAAAAAACGGTGATTGGCAGGAACGACAACTGCTGTCGGCTGTACAATTCAGCCACTGCAAAGCGCAGAAACTGAAAAGAAAATATGCAAATAAAAAAATTGCCGTTTTCATAGTCAAAGAAGTGCAGAAAGCGGAACCGAAGTTTCAAATAACGGAGAATAAAACATGAGGAAACAGAACGCCGAACCCCCACATATCGAGATTTCTTAGTGAAGCCCCAGTTTCCTATCAAAAAGTCGCACTATTCACCACCGGCCTGCTTGGTAGAAAAGCATGGCAGCTGCAGTCTTCTGGATAAAACTGAGCACAAAGGGGGGAAAGAAAGGAAGGCCTTTTCTCGACGTCGACAAGCATTCTAGTGGAAACGGCCGAGAAAATCCCGCGCACGAGGTCTCCAGGAGTCGCCGAGCAACACACGATCGATAGCAGCTCCGGGCAGCTGTAGAGGAGCCTTGTTTCTGCACCGCTTTTACATCCCGCTTCATCGGACGGAGTTGACGGCTCACATTTTCCCCGAACAAAAGCTCACACTACGATTAGAGGCCATAGACGGGGCGGGCGGGCTTCTCTAATGCAACTTCTCTTTCCTCATCAGCGCCCGTGATGGAGAATGTTCAAACGTCGTGGAGGGCCGGCTCTCATTTTCCGAGAAGCGAGCGAGGGTGAGATTACTGTTCGAAATTTAAACCCGGAGGGTGACTGACGGAGACACGAATTATTCTTTGCCTTTTGTGTTCGTCGTCCCCAGATTATATCGGGGCAATGTTTCTCGTTGCTTTTGTTGGTGATGACGCCCTCTGCAACTGCTAAAAAAAAAAAAGAACTATGTGAGAACTCGCCACGTAACGCCGTCCTGAGTAAAGCGTCATTCAATAAAACGTTTTTGGAACCGCACAATAATAATTATCGAAGCTGTCTAGCAAGATTGTAAACCAAGTATCATAATTGCCGTTGCTGCTTTCTTTGACTGTGAACGTTGTCGAGAAAAATAATAACGAAAGAATGAAGCACGAAGTCAGAGTAACTATTTAATACGTGCTACTTTAATACTTCGTGCTTCATTCTTCCGTTATTATTTTTTCTTGACGACGTTTCAACAAGCTGGACTGTGTATTAATTGTTTTTACCCTCTCGATCTCTTACTGGGAATGGCAGAAACCTATCAGCAGGTTTGTGAAATGGATCCTGTTTACTGCGAGTTCTGGAATTCACAATATCATTTTTATTGACTTGATATTCGGATATGTTCCACAGACACGGCTATCTCCCGAAACGTTCGTTTTCGTTAAAGGCTGCCACTGTAAAAACCCTTGTGACACGACTTTACAGTGCCATCACCACGTGTTTGCCAGACTGTTTTCGAAAAAAAAAAAAGAAATTAACAGCCAAGGATACCCCTTGCAGCTGGAGATATTCAGTGGTTGGTGTTACAATCCAGAAACAAACTAACTACCATGCGTACTGCAGACGCACGCTCTTCTTGCTTCGCGTGTTTGGGTTAGCGGAGCTATTATTGGAACTGAAAGAACCCTTGCACTCATTCAGCGTCATTTTAGGACACTGTTTTCAAGAGTGCCTATTAAGCATCACAACGAGTCAGATATCTGTTGCTCCACTACACACAGTTGTCTCACGTACACCCAAATGTAACAAAACCCCGTACGAACATTCGCGCGAGATCCCTTGACGGGAAACGGCATGTTCCAGAGAGTTATACCCCTGTTACACACTGCTTGACAGGTTCACACGATACGGGATTGATGGCGCTACGCGCGTTTTTCAAGGCAGTTGGTTTCAACGGTCGCCAAAGCCCCCCCCCCCCCCTTTAATGGGGGTACAAGACATTTCCCTCACGGAGGTCCAGCGGATATCCAGGTGACCGCGTTTTGTGGATCCCACGTCCGTCCGTCCATTACTGATATGGAAGTTACAAGATCACTAATTACCAAAAATTTATTAATTCTCTAAGTAGAGGATTTCGCACAAAAGCGAGATAGTAGAACGCGAGACATTCCTCGTTGAAAGCCATTCCATGTTTAAAAACACTTAAACTCTCATGTGTGTTGAAATATCAATCACCTTGAGAAAAGTTGACTCTCCCCAATGCTGTCACTGCGATGCTGCAGAAAATCTAGAGCACATTCTTCTCCATTGCCCACGATACCAACCTACTCGAACCGTACTCTCCGGATCGCTTAACGAGCTGGACTCTCGCCCCCTCTCTCTCACAAAATTGCTTGGTCCCTGGCCACATCCAGCCCCCCAACGCTCTGCCCTCAAAGCTCTCTTGACCTTTGTGGTTACCATAGGACTTCGATCCTTATTGTGAAGGGGCTCATTACATTCCCCACATCAACACCAGCAATGGGGTAGAGTATCGCCCCTGGCGATGAAAACTCCATTCATCATCTCACAATAAAGTTGTTGTTGTTGTCCATCGCTGAATTTCGCTATACAAATGAGCAAAAACAAGAACTACGGACTTTTCGAGCGCAGAAAGGCGCGCCCTTCGCCTTAGCTGGGTTGGTGGGTTGGGGAGCGGTCTATCTGGCCAACAGAATAGCGCCTGCACCAATCAGCTCCACCGCGCCATAGCACGTCACCCTCTAACGTGGATTGCATGTCACTATTTCTCCACTCGAAGTGCGTATAGTCAGTGACAACATAAGTCATACACTTGACCCCGCTCCCGCACAAGAATCGCTCCTCGCGCGCGAACGTAGTGCGGCGCGGCCAAGTGGGAACTGGGGAGGGACCGAGGGGGGGGGGGGGGGAGAGCCGGCACTACATCGCGAAGCGGGGGCGTCGTGCTGAGGCTTGTAGCCAATCGCAGGAGCCTTCCACGGATGAGTGGGCGGTCCCAATTGTAGAACTTAAGTTGTCACTGACTATAGTTCTTGATTCGGCTCATTTGTATGACGAAATTCAGCGATGGATATACCGTTTAAGGGTTTTTTTAAAACATGAAATGGCTTTCAACCAGGAATATCTCCCTCCCGCTATTTCGCTTTTGCGCGAAATCCCCTAATTAAAGAGTTAGTTAATGAATTTGAGGTAATTGGTCACCTTGAAGTTACATACTTTCTTCGAGAGAATGTTCGCCCTGCCGTATAACTGAACTGCAAAAATGACATCTATTTTGCTCCGCTGGTTCTCTTTATAAAAAATTCTGTAACAAAAAAAAGCACCCTGTATCGTAAATTTGGCTGTCTTTTTTTAGAAGTGCTCACATGATTTCAGTATATATGAGCATAGTTTCACCACACATTTCATTTTCTGTACGCTCCTGTTTACCATAACCGACAATAGCCGCTGCGACAAAAGCCAACCGGCAAATACAGAGAAATATAAATGTTCATAGGACAACTAACTCCAAGAAGCTTTAGAACGGCAGTGGTATTTCCTTCGAAGAAGAAAACGGATACTATATCTTGCTTGTCTGACGAGCTTCCGGAAATCTGTGAGTCCTGCTCGCCTCTGAATCAGAATGAAGAGTGAGGTGTCGAAGTTTAATTCGACTACGCACACAAACGGGTGAGGAATTTGTGGAAAGTATTAACTCACCGTAAACATAGCGTCTGTGTTTCCTACTGCGGTTGGTTTGAGATATTCAGTAGGCACATCGAAAGTCAAACTCGCGCAGTGCTACACAATCGCGCGTTCCGGTCACTCTCTAGGAGTTTGCTTCCCTGGAGGAAGGATGATCATCATAGATAGCCACTTTTTTTGTTTTGTCTTGTTTTTGTGTGTGTGTGTGGGGGGGGAATCTTACACAGAAGATTCTCCCGGGTACGTACAGAGGACATATAGGACGTCCCCAGGAGATCGTGTTTATCTGGTACCATCACCGCAATTTTTAAGTCGTCAACGTTTGACTTTTGAAACGTGCCATTTTTTTTGGTGGAGGAGGAGGGACAAAATCGTGTACACGTAGTATTATATTCAAAAACTGGACATGTCACGTTCTGGGATTTCGTTCCCCTTCCGCTAAGTCACGCTCCCCATTGCGATGCTCGTAGCACGTGCATGTAACGTAAATACCTACATGGGGGCTGTGCATCTTGTCATGGGGGTTAGCCAATGAAACATCGCTGCAGTCGCCTCTCCATGTGTTCAGATGACGCTTTCTCGTTTCGGTGTTTTTGGATATATCCCCTTGTTGCACACGGAGGTTCGACAGTGGAAGCAACAACAACAACAACGTACTGTAGGGGACTCGGTTGTCTAAAATATGCACTCCGTGGTTTATCGCAGGTGTTGCAAGAATATTTCTTTCGAGTAATAAACACGTGCTGCACATGGTCCACCTTCAAATACAATTTTCGCACAACACTTTCAATCGCAACCGAGGTAATATGGGACGGCGAAGTACTGACAGGCGATTTTAGCTAACTGTGTCCCCAACTGTACATGGTAAAATAGCACAGACACTGGCAATCTGGTGCCGTAAGGTGCATGATGCGGACAGCTTGAGCAAACTAGATGACACGCACACCACACACCAGTCACGCGCACACGTAGCTCAAGCGAGTATGACGACGTCGTCCACATTCCCGTTCCGTCAAGGTCAGACTTCAGCCAACAAAACAGCAAGCTGTCAACGCGATCACCGCCACTACCGCCGTACTCTACACGGCACTCGTTCCTTCGTCGCGTGTTCTGTTAAATGCGTGGTTGCTGTACACCACACAGTCTCAGCAGCGCGGCTGTGTGGAGGTTTCATGGCAGTGTTATCTATAGGGTCGTGCACTGATCAATATACCACACCGATAGAGATTCCCTAGTCAGCGTACATGAGACGTTCCTGAATCACAAAAAAGAACGGTGTCAAAAAATATAGGGCGGCTCCCTCCGTTGGAGAGGGCTACCAGAATGTAAGCGTGGTGAATTTTAATTGAATTGACTTAAACTGGAAGTTAAAATAAATCACGTTAACCCTACATCGAACCGTAACGCCAAAACGTTACATGAAGGTTCTTAAGTGTCAGCCACATAAATTACCGGAAACACATAAAATCCACGCAAAAACAAGGGGAAAAAAAGCTGAACGCATCGCCTTGTTGGAAAGGAAGCCGCTGCGACAGCTAATGCTAGCAGAGGAATCCTGTTACAGCGAGCCATGCACTCTCAGGGCGAAATCTGTTATTCTGACTCCAAACGGAATGTTCCCAGCGCGTTCCTTATAAGGTATTATGTTACGCCAGAACAAAAGGAGAGAATCGATTCTTTCGCTTGGAGTATGCATTTACCTATTTGTTAGCGCTTCAGATAATGATTGGGGGTTTACGTCGCGAGACAACTGAGATCATGAGCAACGCCACAGCGGTCCGTCTGTGGATTGCTTTGAGGGTTCTTTTACGTGCGATGAAAGCTCATCACACGGCACCCCGTGTTTAAGGCGAACACTCAGAGCCACCCGGGTGTTAGCGCTTCAGAGATTCCAAGTATGTAGTCCATATTGTACATCACTGGCATGGATTTTCCCACTAAAAGTGAACAGGTATATCCACTGAAGGGCGTTCTTTCAGGGCATTCAGGGTTACATGCACCTGATCTAGCGTGCTCGCTTTCACGTGTTTTGACGTGAATACGTCTCATAAATCGGGATGCCAGTTTGAAAAGTTACGCGCTACGAAAATTGAGAAGATTATAAAAGGTTATAAAATATAAACCGCCCACAGTACAGTCGAGTTGCTTGCATATATACACTTACGTAGGGCACGAGTTTACGCGTCTGCCAATAAGAACGGTAGTCGAAAATATTCAAGCTGACGACCGCACCATCGATGTCGATGCGTACAATAGAACACCCATAGGCCATAGTGTCAGGTATGTGACTCGCGATATAATGCATACAAGAAAGAAAAGTAAGAACAGGCTCGTCGCACACGGATAGCGTTGATCCTTCCGGTTCTTGAACGTAGCGCAGCCATTCTGCATTAAAGGAGCACTGAGGCGACCCCAAAAATATTTGACAGCGACAGCTGTTATGGGCTACATTTCGTGAAGATCCTGTCCCGTACATCGCATCGCCGAAAAGCCTTCTTTCCCTTGGCGCGAGATGAAGCGAAGAAACGAGGAAAAGACGCGCGATGCAGATTGGTCATTTCTGAGAGTCACGTTGGCTGTGACGTTGCCGTCACGTGCCTCAGAACAAAAGTGTCAGCGGTAGCTGCGGCCGCCGGTGTGGCAGCCGGTAGCTGTGGAAGCCATAATCGGTTTCTCCAAGTGGACGCCGACATACCAAGAGTCGTATATGGTGACTTCAACGTGGACATAACGCAGAACACACACCTCGTCCGTTTCATGGAGGACGCGTTCGACCTCGATTGCGGGGGACACGGACGACGACGGGTATGGCAATGGGCAATACTTGTCAAGGGGTGCATCGGTGGCATCGCCTGAAGATCGCAGCATCGTGACGCCGCTAATTGCACGGGCGTCGTTACGATCTTGTGATGCCAGCAATGCGCCGTGGATCTCACTTGTGGCGGCCCGTGGACGGCGACGACGACGCGCCTCCACTACTGTGCACCATGGCACAAGCCAGTCAGTTGTATCGGCAACGTCCTGTACTGAAGCCACGCGTTCAGAAGCTTCCCAGCGCATCCGGCCCTGCGGAATATTCCATCATCGCCGACCAGGACTGATGTTAGGGAACACCATTTCCTCTACATTTGGTGGCCCAGACATCGAACACCACAGTCGGGTCGAGAATTCGGCACTTCTCCATTCGAAATTTTGCATGAACCTCACACAACCACCCAGGATGCCATCACTGCAGGTAGAGTCGCTAGTTCCTCCGAGGACTCGCTAGGTGGTGACGGTCCTCGTACATAACAACGACCTGATATTTCACGGCGCCGCTCCGGCCTCGCAACAACTCTCAACGCGCCATAGTCACCTTCACTACGGCACACCGCCTCACGCTTCGCGACGGTCCTCCTGCGGCATCAACCAGCGGCACCTTTCCGAGCCACACGCTCCTGTACCGGTCGAGGTACGCCGGTGTCGACTGCACTGCACGCACGCATCCACACTAGCAGTCCAGGAACGTAGCCTGCGCTGCCTTCCCACCTGGCATTCCCATTCCACCTTATCTTTCCAAAGCCAGCAGCCAACCAACCACTGGCAGCAACGCGCACGGGGACCACTGTTCCATCGGGGACCCGCAGGGAGGCCACAGTGAGCTCTGTTCTCGGCCTCCACCTGCTTCGCCATGGTCCCCCTCCCCGACAGTTCCCTGGCGACAACCCTCATACAGCGTTTACGCTCTCGTACCAGTCACGCCACTGTCGCCCACTCACCCTCAACTTCACGTATGCACTCCGCTCTTCACTGGAACCGGCCCCGCTAACAGCACACTTGTCTACGCCATCCCGCTTCTGCTGCATCCACTGCCACAATCACAAGCCGTGTGCCCGGTCGTCCATCACTCACAAGCCGTCCTCACTCTCCTCTTCGTGGTATCGACGCGGACCTCAACCGCAAGCACCGCTCCGTGTCTGAGGGAGGGAGTGATGTGGTGTACCGTGGACGACGACGACTCGCCTCCCTACCGCGCGCCACGGCACAAGGCAGTCAGTTCTATCGGCAACGTCCTGGACTGAATTCACTAGTTGAGGAGCTCCCCTTATCTAATGAGTCAACAATACAAGCTTCCCAGCACATCCGACCCTGCGGGACAGTCCATCATCGCCGATCAGGACTCATGTATGGGAACGCCATCTCCTCTATACACACTTTACACGCAATATAAGCGTCGAATGCCTCCATTACATGTCCCACTTCTCGTACCGTCGTCCGGTGTTGAACAGAAGGGTCATGCGACTCTGCGTCCTCGTCCAATCAAGATGATCGACTGTAGCTGTAACGTTCACTCACTGACTTTGTTGCAGCAAACACACTATGATGTAAAACTATCGCATTTCTTTCATTTACGGTAATAAGTATGTACTAAGCTCGAACAAAAGTAATACTGCCATATTGAAATTATACCCATTTCATTCAAACTACTATCTTTATTTGAACTCTCCATTCACACGTATTCACGGGTGTCCCTGTCACACGCCGTGTCCCTACACAACCTATACTCCAATTGTTTTAAAGAAATCTAGAAATGGCTTTCTAGGGTACGCTTTAATATCCGCCCAGGGGTTTACATGCACGATTTAATGACACTATAATGCCCCCTTCGGAAACAAGTCATTACACTCGATTGGCTCGCAATTCGTTGCTGCAAACTATGGAGTACCGTTGCTTGTGAAGCAGAAGATTATTCCATTGCACGAATGACCCCATTCTACCCTCAACACACACACACACACACCACCACACACGAAAAAGGAAAAAGTCCAGATAAGATGGCAAACTTACCAGATCCCACGCCAACTTGATTATCCTCTCCTTCCCTTCTTACGCCTACCCTTTCCGTCCTGCGCCGGACAATCTGCAAATTAGGTTTAACCGTTATTTAGTCGCTTCCACCGACCTCAGTCCTTTTTCTCAACAATAACTTTCACCGTTAGAAAACTGCACCCAGTCGACAACTGCAACATGTATGTCTTCCGCATCTAGTGCACTCTTCAATGTAAGCATTAACTTAGTTTCAACGCTATGGTGGTGGTGGTGGTGGTGACGAAAACCGGCTTGCTGTTGTTGGCCTGACTTATCGGGGCAGCGTTACGACTGTAGCCGGAATGAGATGAGATGATGTGATAACAGATGAAGGAATGATGTCGGCCGAAAGTCAAGATCTAGGGCAGTCACTGCCAAAATTCGCGAGAAGTCCGAGCAGTATTCATAGTCTTTGAGCGAGGTGAGATTTCTGGAGAAAGCAGACGAGGCTGCGAATTTTGGAGAGTCTTTCCGTGAAAGAGCCTCTGGGACGTTGGATACCATCCACCGTACAATTCCTGCAATGGACAAGATATTTGTCCAGCACCACAGCATATGCACAGCAATGAAGCGGGATGTGTTCGATAGTTTCGATTTGCTGACAATGTATGCAGTTTGGGTTGTCCAGAGAGCCAATCTTGAATAACTATGATGTAGTGAAAGCGCTTCTTGTTCGCAACCTGAAGAGCAGGGTTTGTGTATTGCGGGAAAGTCCTTTCAACGGGAATCAAGTCGATGATTTTCCTGGATGTTCCGGATCCCAGGGTGCTGCGTAAGAACTATCTCATTGTCAACGCTATCGTTCGGTATACAGTTGCTTCAGAAGTCATTCCTGGCCTCACGGCTCGCATGCGCCAGTATACCGCAACGACTCTGCTACTTCTGTAAATACTGCCGGCGTTCCGGCACACCATCTATGGGACTGTGTTGTCTTCTGACTGCTGTAGATCGAATCTATAGATTGCAAGTTTTCGCACAGCTGTCACACGAGAACCCAGCAATTTCGGAGAACCTTATTTTACCTTCGCCGTGCACAAACTGTTGTCGTAACGCCTGTCAGCAATACAGGAATACACGTCTTCCGACAGCAACTGCTTCTGCAAACACGTCCTGTCGCTCGTTCCGTTGTTTACGCGTTTACAACGAACGGTTTCGGTTCGGCGATGTCGTCGCTTCGTATTTGCGACACCCCCACGTTGGCTGGCGACACATTTCATTTTACGTTTTTCGCTTGGCAAGTAGACCCTTAAAACAGAACTTCACTTCACAAGACGTTCCAAGCCCCGAGCGACATCGTCATCTAACCTGGTTTGTTGGAAACGCAGACGCATGCCTTTTTGTGACACCAATGAAGCTATGGTAATGTGTTATGGATCTATGCTATAACACAAAAGGAACGGGGTTCATCGGTGCCGTCATTCGTGATTTATGAACAAACGAAACAGCGGCTCACGCTTTCCCTCTCCCTCTGCTTCTCCAGAAGCGTGATAATGCGGAGAGGTCTCCCATTGGTCTCCTCAAACGTCCTCCCGGGTGGGTGGGGTTGTGGTGTTGGTGAAAGGGCTCGTCGTTGACGGCGCAGAGGTGGGCAACGTCACAACTGACGCCCTGGGGGAATGTGCGTCCTGGGCCGACTTCTAAGGGAACTGTGCCGACATATGTCTGAAAGCGTCTGAGGAACCCCCCCCCCCCCCGTCCTCCCGGGATGGTTGGACAAATCGTACGTACCGTATGTACCGTTGGGGACACGGTTAGCTAAAATCGCCTGTCACTACTTCGCCGTCCAATATTACCTCGGTTGCGCTTGAAAGTGTTGTGCCAATATCGTATTTGAAGGTGGACCATGTGCTGCACGTGTTTATTACTCGACAAGAAATAGTCTTGCAACACCTGGAGATTTGTGATGAGATAAATCACCGAGTGCTGATTTTAGACAACCCTGTCCCCTACAGTACGTCGGCACCGGCGGCTTATATGTGGCGGTGTTCAATGTGGCTCTTTGCAATTTGATGCGTTTCTCGTTTTCGTTCCATTTAATCGAGATAGAGCATAGATCCTGTATAATTGTCCGTGCACGTGTGTTACACAAGTGTGTGCTTCATTGAGGAGGCCTGCAGTGACGCCGTTTGGAGTTCGAGGCTGCGCAAATGAAAACAAAAAGGACGCGCGACTTTACATGCATCAGGTTCCGGCAAGTGAGCCAGCAAGAAGTAGGTTGATGAAATAAGGGTGAGCAGGCAAGCGAGCTGGTGAAGGTTCGACGACGGTAACATCCCTTGAGCTTGAGGGAACGAGAGGACGCACAAAGAAATAGACAGGACGAGGCTCAGATGGACGAGGCTCCTGTCTACTTCTTTGTGCGTCCTCTCGTTCCCTCAAGCTCGATGCTACCGTCGAAGAAGTAGGTGGCTTGCCTTGGTTCAATGTGAGGATGTTCAATCTGGCACGGAACTCCGAATATGCAGTCTACACTTCAGTGAGACTGATTACGAGTCACCACCGAGCTTGGTTTCAACGATCTTGTTCTATGTGTAGTTCCCACCAATAAACAATGAATGAAATGAAAATGAAAAAAATGTTCGGGACTCACCGTGACGGTCACACGCCCGTACGAAACTTCCTGAATAACCTGAATCAGACCTGATTCCGGGCACTATCCGGCTGATTCCGGCGGAATCCGGCACTGTTCCGGCACTATCAGGACATTCCGGCGTAGGTCCAGCCGGATTCCGGACGCCGGTTTCCTGAATCCGCCTGAATATCGCCTGAACCAAACCGGAAGGACGTGCCTGATACTTGGTCGTCAACCGGGATTCCTTTGACAATCTTTGAAAATATTTCAAGTGCGGCAATAGATATTACGTAACATGATTACAGAGATCCCCGATCACGTTGCCCTCAAAGTCTGGAATTATTAAATTATATGTAGCGTATCTACGACCGTTATCGACAGAATCCCGCAAAACATTTTTTCCCGATACTGAAATACATTCAAGGTGAGCAAGTACTCGGGATCCCTCAACACAATGCACCCGGGAACATTTTTCTGGAGCCACGTGCTGTGTACATCATTTCGAGATCCCGTGCATGGCCAGTCGAACCAGCGATGAGATGATGCGATGGCAGGACGATCAGGTGAAGTGACCTTGGTAGCGCGGGACTATGTTAAATTTATGTTTGACGTAAAACCACGAATTAGTATTAATTGTTATTGCTGAGATAACTTACTGGGCAGGGAAACGGGACACCAGTGAATGCCGGAAATGCACAGTATGATATGATTGATAACTAATGCGTAAACAGGTTGACAAAAAGCAATAAAGCTTAATATATCATTACTTTTTCTTTTGTTTTTTTGAGGAGGTAACATAACATGATAATACGGAGGTGTTGCAAAAGTTTCCGTTTGGCTTCAAATCCACCAAACCACATGTACATTGCAGTCCCTCTGGACAAAAGTGTACGAGGAGCTAAACTGGTTTCGACTTTTTAGGTCAGCGGGAAATTCCAGAGCTCAATGGGAAGCATACACTGACCCTTCCCCTTTTGCACCGCTGCTCCCTTCGGGCTGATAGGGAACATACTTATTCTTGGAATATTGTCAACGTCAGTAGGTCACCTGACCTCCGTAGTCATTTGAAGTGCTAGGCCCAGACAGGATTCATTCGCCATCGTCGGCGTCAAGACGTCCTCGTGTGAAAGACAACGCTTTTGTGTGTGTGTGTTTTTCTCCACATAGAAAACTACAGCAGTGAAACGTGTACAGGTAGCGGATTTAGAGTAAGCTGACAAGCAAGAAGAATGTTTGATGAGTATTTCTGGTAAGTGGCTGCTTCTTACTGCGTGTGTTTTGTGTGTGCGCTTTTTCCTTCATCACTTCGTCTTTCTTTCTTGCAGACGACAAGACTGCGATCCAGGATGAAATGGACGTTTTAATAGAAGAATGCAACAGGAATTTGCTTGGGCTTCCTGAGAAGGCGTTTGTGTGTGTGTTGTGTCGTGCGTTCTGTGTTCCATGCCATGTCGTCCATCGATAGGAACCAACTCGATCGCATCAGCGCTCTCTTGGATTACCTCAAGACAAGCCCTCTCCTTCCAAAACGGTAAGTTGTCTTGCTATAAGTATTTGCGCCGCGATTCCGCCTTAGGGACTTCTTTCTCTGTCTTCATGTGTGTGCCTTATTTGCAGAAGTCACTCAGGCACACAGCGTAGGACGGGAGGAATGGAAGGCGTCGCCCCCGGCTCTACTGAAATCTATTGGGACCAAATTAAGTGAATTGAAATGCAAACGAAACCATGGAAATAAAATTGTCGATTGAATCTTACACTTTGTGTTCCATTCATGCATGTAGTATGTAAAGGCACGACAAGGGCGCATGGTCAAGTAGCCCGATTTCAGGTTTCACACTAATCCTGCATGCATCTCTTGCTGGTCTAGTCACATTTTTGTTGTTTTCAAATAGATCCACTCGAGTAAAGGTTTATAGCAAGCGAATGCATGCACTAGCATGGATTCAGCATTTCTTCCGAAGTTATTCAGGCGCCTTCCGTTTTCGTTCAGGGATCATCCTGTATTCTATCAGGCGCATATCCGGGTATGATCAGATAACTGGCGAGTTTGTTCCGGTTACATTCAGTTTTGAGTTCAGGACCCATTCAGTCCCGGAATAAATTACCGGAATAGATCCTGATACCCCATTCCTGAATAATTCCTGATCGTCATTCCCGCCCAATTTTGGGTTCAGTCCGGAATCAGGTCTGATCGAAGAAACCTGATTGGTTTCGGATTCAGGAATTTTCGTACGGGACGTCATTTATCAATTTGTTTTTGACGACGTGTTCAAATGTTGCGGCAACGTTGTTTTGACAACGTTGTTGTCAACAACATTGACAACGAGCAGATTGTCTATAGTCATCTCCCATAGTGCGTCCGCAGTGTTGTCCCAGAATATGTCTCTCACAGTCTGAATTAATTCTCCCCATAATGGTCACACTAACTGCAATGTTACCTCACTGCAGCACGTGAAACACTGCCCGAGCAACAGATTCGTAATGTTTTTAAAATGCATATCGTCTCAAAATGCTGCATCAACATTCAACTAGTATAGTGACATTGTGGTAACATATTCCATTTGTTCATGAAACGTTGCCGCAACATTTGAACACGTCATCAAAAACAAATTGATGAATGACGTGTGACCGTCACGGTGAGTCCCGAACATTTCATTCATTGTTTATTGGTGGGAACTACACATATAACAAGATCGTGGAAACATTGTGTTACTGGAGCAGTCGGAGCAAGTGCCTCGGAAATGCTGCATGCAAAACGTACAACAGGGAAGGGTAACGGTAATGGTAACAGTGCGAGCGTCGTGAAATCTGTTGGCAACGACTTCCGAATCTATCTGAAGCGATGTGTTGCTCCGTCGCTAAATTTAACTGACGCGAGCGAGCAATGCAAACGGCAAAGCAAGCCATGGACATTCGCTGACCTCACTTAACCCCACGAAGAAGAAGGAAGACTAAGCACATGCACCACAACCTGAGCTGCTGAGCAGAGGCCTCTGTCAGAAGAAACTGCGGGAAACGTACGCAGCAGAATGAGAATGACAGAATGAGCGCGGCGGGGAATGAGCGAATCTCATACCACCTAAGTGCAATCACTCACAGCAAACCTGAGCAATCGTTGAACCTTGCATGAGCTCTTCCTCCCGCAACCCTTAAACTTTCACCACACCCCGCAGTCCCCTCTTGTTTTTCTTTTTCATAAAAGAGTAGCAACCCAGGTTTCCCTAGGCTGACCTCTCTCTACCCATAACAAACAAACAAACGAACGAAGCAGACGACGCTCCGACCTCCGCCACCTCCGCCGTGTCGATTACCGATCCCGGCTGACGTCACTCCGCGATCCCTCCTCTGAGTGGATGCGGGTGCTTCGTCACATCGTGACGCGCGTTCTCTGGCCTGTCACGTGGTCTGCACAGGAAAGCGGAGAGTTTCGCGCGAGCAAGGGAATTCAAACGTCTGCCGTGGGCGTAATATGTTCGCTATACAGTATTTATGGTGTAAAAACAATTAGAGATGGGTCGAATCCAGGATTTCTCGAATCCGAATCCAAGGAAGGTTCTGCGAATCCACGAATCTTTCGAATCCTTTCTTTAAAAGGAGAAGCAATCAAAGCAGAATTTCATATCTTTGTTTAATGAAAAACAAATTTCGGGAGAAGACATACCCACCCAGTCAGCTGAAATTGTTGCAGTGACATTGCACGAATATTGCCATGCAATATTACTCCGTTACGGAGCGTGATCCTGACTTTTGAACCTACAATCCGTCTTCCCCACCGAATTGCCCTTGGGCTTCAAACTTTCGCAGTCAAAGAGTACATAGAAGGCCCCGTACAGTGTTATAACTGCCAACGATTTGGCCATATTGCACGAAATTGCCGAGGTTCAACACAGTGCGGCATCTGCGCCGGGCCTCACCGGAGATCGTACTGCAACAATAAAAGAGAGCCAAAGTGTGCAAATCCAGCCACCCCGCATCATTTTCTTTATGTTCTGTCGAGACCACCGCCACCAAAAGGCACCAAGACCGGACACTACGACTTCCGTATGACGCTCCTAGGGGTAGTAGTGCCACTGTTGAGGAAGCGCCAGAGATGGGAACAGAACAGGCTTTAATGAACAGATGATTAGAACTGCTGTACAATGAGTGAAGGCGTGCGCGAGCCCCCCCCCCCCTTCTTCCTTTTCCTTAACACTCCGGTCCGCGACTTGATGAGGTGGTCTCGACTTTGTACTGACGATCGATGATGAACGACTCGTGCAGGGACACCCGACAGCGAGCCTGGCGTCTAGGTCGTATAGGCTCGCTACGGGGGTCCTTCTCTCCGCCAGGGTCCCATGTGGCTGTTACGTGCTCTCTATTTTTCCCCGCCGTGTCGTCCGATCCGGTGATGTCATTTCTGATGTCCTTGTTGCCAGCAGCCATGGGTGGAACAACCACGTGCTGACGCCCCATCTGACAACTTAAATCTCCGTCAAAGCTTTGAAAGTGCTTTCCGAGGTGCGTCGCGTAACACGATAATGTTCCGTCTTCCTGACGTGCATGCTCGACTGCTGATTTCTGTAGTTCCGCAGCTTCGCTATTTCCCCAGTCTGTGAGGCCCATATGTAGTGAGACTCCCCGGCTTCTCATCCAACGTACTCTGATCGTTGTTGGCCTTTGCTGGCACATACGTGGCTGATACAATTCCGTACACTGTATTTCCTGTGATCTTTCCTGTCAACGCTGGCGTCTCGTACTCCGTGATTTGGACCAGCTCATGCTCTGTTATCATCCACATAGGCTCTCCTACATCAGTTTCGTCGTTCCGTGGTGAAACACGTTCAGGCTCTGTACGACCAGCTTCTACACACTTTGGTGGGTCGTCTGCTGAACGCTCGAGAAGTCTATTCTCCCCAAGATGGGGTAGCGTACCGTGTTCTTCCCATTCTTCAACTTCTCTCGCACCGGCTCGCACCAATGCGTTCGCCGCTTGCTGTGATACGGCTGCTGCTACGCCTGGTACTGGTCATCGTTCGGAAGGCTGTTGGGCATCGTGAGCAGCATTTTTCCGAATCTCATGATTTTCCAATGGCTTTACTGCGCCAGATGACGTGCTTTCCAAGACTTCGGTTACCGTTGTCGAACTAGGAGGCTCGTCGGCCATTTGCGTTTTGTTCGCCCTCGTCAATGGATCATGTTCAGTTTCCTCATCAATTTCATAGCGTTGTTTCGTTACCGGCGTATCGCACGATCGGCTCTTGGGTAATGCATGCGGCGCTGCCCGTGTCTCCCGAGAATGTCCAAACTTATCGTCGTGCTTCACAACCTGACTTTGTTCCATTGCTTCTTCCTGTACTGTGTCCAGAGGGGTGGGAAGCAAGCGACGACCAACAGCTTCCACCACAGGTTTTGCTGACGCGCCTGCGACCTTATTGTCTGTACCCTGTACGGTCTTTGTTGCAGGAGCCCCAGAAGGTTGATCATCAGCCACCGTATGTATGACAGTGCTACCTGCTTCAGTAGTTAGAGGAACGGTACCATGCGAAGTTGAGCCGCTAAGTGTTCCGAAAGTCCAGCTGTTGCTCCATGTTGCCTCCTCCAGTTTACGTTGCAGCGCTTCCGTAGTACTATGGCTCTCCCTAGTCAAGCGCTGCGTCTCAACAAGCGACGCCGTCAGTGCAAGATCCTTCCTCTGTTCAATATCTGTAAATGACCTCTCCCTGTGAAGCACGTCTTCAGGTGGAGAAAGTGTGTTCTCAGCATCCGCAAATAGAGTAGCTGGTGATTTCTCCGTCGTCGTCTCCGCAGCCAACCTGGCCTCTGCTGGACTGATGCGTCCTGATGCACGTTCCTCGTCAAGTCCAGTTAATGGAAGTCCCTGCAGAGGCACGCCTGATGACGTTGCTGTCAGACCTATTGTTGCTTGCGGAGCGTCCACCGGTGCTTCAGGTTCTGCGATTTCGCCCTTATGTTCTGGGTCAAGTGTGACACCTGATGGCAGCGTGTCCGGATTCCCATACTTGTCCTCCAGCACCTTGACCGCTGTGGCGTACGTGGTATCGGTGAGCTGAAGACCCTTTATGAACGTTGCGGCCTCCCCGATGAGCACGGTTACCAAGTACGACATCTTCTCTGCGATGGTCAAGCATCTATTGCTGTGGACTAGTGCCTCGAACCGGCTCCAAAATTCTTGCCATGATTCGTGGCGGCCATCAAACCTGAGTAGTGAAGCGTAACCCTGTAGCCCCGAAATCCGATTGGCCGCTGTCGACCCACAAGTCGCCGTTGTGGACGTCGCTCCCGCATGCTGGGCGAGTCTCTTCTTCAAAAGGCAAATGACTTGAAATATGCGGTCTTGCCATTCCAACGCTGCATCTAACTCCGTTTCTGCCTCTTGAACTGTGAACAGAGTGCTTAGTCTGCTCTCAATGTCCGCAAGGCTCGTGGAGAACGTCCTAATCCTTTGTAACAGCACCTCACAGTGACTGACGTGGTCCGAACTGTTGTGTGATTCTGCAATGACTTGTTCGGCCTCGCTGAGTATCGCAGTCAAAATCCGACGAGTGCAGGTTCTCTTCACGAGAAGCAACTGGTGTTCCATGATATCTCTGGCCTGAAGTGGTCCTCCTGATTCTTTTCCTGGGCGAAGAACCTCCCGCGTGCCCAGGCCGGGTTTCGGCACCATTTGTTGAGGAAGCGCCAGAGATGGGAACAGAACAGGCTTTAATGAACAGATGATTAGAACTGCTGTACAATGAGTGAGGGCGTGCGCGAGCCCCCCCCCCCCTTCTTCCTTTTCCTTAACAGCCACACTCCCGTCTCGTACAAATGCACAAGAATTTCGTGCACTACCCCCTCGATCTACACCAGGTGAACGAGGGCCGCTGAACACAATCGCGGCTAAGGCTATCACAAGCAGCCACCCACCGCCTCCTCGTCCATCAAGGCAGATTACAAACACTTATGCCAGTGTGACGGAATTAGCAGGCACGAGGAGACAGTTACCCTCATCAGCCTCTGATGATATGCCTTCTCTGGGACTCTTCTCAGCGGTACTCGCTTTGTTGTCTCTGCTTTTGTCTCTGCTTTTCCTGGTGCGTCGCAACTGACCGAGGTCCAAGCGCGTCTGGCACTGGAGGCATTATCATCGCATCAGCATGACGGGATTGTATAGAAAGGTCATGGCTATGCAGTGGAATCCTCGAAGCCTGCGTAACAAGCTCCCTAATTTTAAATTACATCTACAACAGTACAAGTTCCCTTTAATAGCTATATGCGAACACGGCATGGATTCTACACATCGCGTCACTGGATACACAATCTATCGATCTCATCAATCCCCTGAGAGCAGAACAGCGCTATACGTTCGCAATGACCTCGTTGCTGTGCAAATCGGGTCAGTTTGTCATTGCTCTTATGATTACGTCACCTGCAGGATCCGCCTTTGCCCCATGCTGTTAACGGTCGTCAGTATCTATATCCGTCCCACGGTACAAGTTACGTGGAGTGACCCCGAACGCTTACTTGGTTCTCTGGAAGCCCCGGCGCTTGTGCTGGGTGACTTCAATGCACATAACTCGGCCTGGGGAAGCCGAAGGACAAACGGTAGGGGAAGGAGGTTGTTGGAGACAATGGAGAATAATAACATGTGCCTGCTGAACAACCGCGAGACCACTTACATGCGATCCCCAACGTCACTCGATGTATTGGACCTCTCGTGGTGCTCAACCGACACAATTCGCCACTTGTCGTGCGCTACGGACGTCGACACTAGGGGTAGCGATCATTTTCCTCTAGATATTTCGCACGACAGACTGCCCCTCTCAGCAACTACTGGACTGATTTCTTTCACAAACTGGAGACTTTTTCGTGCGGGTCTCAGAACATCTGTGCACACCGTTATGTCCCCAGAGGCTCTCTCTCAAGCAATTACCCGCGGTATTCAGGAAAAGGTGGTCATGTCTGAAAGGGTAACAGGCCATGTCGGTCATTCCCCAGCAATTAACCACCTTAGAGCATTACGTCGCCGAGCAGAAAGAACGGCTCGTCGGACAGGGCAACTTACGGACATTGTGGAATACCGCCGGATGAAAGCTAAAGTAACACGAGAACTTAAGAAAGAGGACAGGAAGCGTTGGCGTAAGTCTTGCCATCACATTTCACCGTTTGATCCGGCCACGAAGATCTGGCGGACAATCCGATCTCTGAAGGAGGCGCCCCCTCAAAGGAATCCTCTCGCGGCCTTGGCTATCGTTAAGGGTGTAGACGAAAACACGCTAGCGACGGACTTCTGTGTGGTACTAACGACTTTGGCGGCAGCCTCGACCACGCCAGTACACCGCAGTTTTGTCCACAGTTTGACAGCTGAACTTCACCAAGACTGGCCCCGTCCACGGGAAGTTATGGACCGCGACTTCACACTAATCGAGCTAAAGGCAGCGTTGCAGCATGTGAACGCCGGCTCGTCCCCTGAACCCGATAAAATCACCTATGCCGCCCTGCGAAACCTTGACGGGCGGTCACTCGAAGCCCTCCCTCATGTGTATAATACGTCTTGGCAACAAGGATTTTTACCACATACATGGAAGGAGGCATTGGTTGTTCCCATCCTGAAACCAGGCAAGCCCACAAATGCCCTATTCTCCTTTCGCCCTGTGAGCCTGACAAGTTGTATGGGGAAACTGATGGAGAGAATGGTTTTGCATCGCCTCGACTGGTGGCTCGAAAAACAACGGGCGTTCCCTCACGAAATGGCTGGATTTCGTCGCCACCGAAGCTCCATGGATCCAGTTCTCGACCTATTCTCTACACTTCAACATGCTCGTGCCCATCGACGGATCGTCCTATCGGTTTTCCTCGACATCAAGCGCGCATATGATACCGTCTCGCACATTTGTGTGCTGCACGCCTTACGCTCGTTTGGGGTATGCGTTCGGCTCTTCATCTGGCTCCAAGACTTCCTTACGGACCGAACTGTCGCTGTCCGTACGTCCCAAGGCCAAAGCCCTCAGCATCCTGTTCCACAAGGAGTCCCCAAAGGAAGCATTCTCAGCCCGACACTTTTTAACGTGGTGATGGCCGGCCTACAATCAGTAATTCCTCGTAAAGTGTCGTTTTCCGTGTATGCAGATGACGTCGCCCTTTGGACAGCAGGAAAATCACGCCCAGCCATACAGCGCCGCCTGCAGCTCGCTTTAAATAATATACTTACGTACCTCACGCACCTTGGGATGGACCTTTCACCCGAAAAGTGTGTCGAGCTCCCTTTCACGCGCAAATTAAGCTATGGCCAATTTCCCTCTTTGGCTTGGTACAAAGAAGCTTGAGCCGGTACGCTTCCACTGCTTCCTTGGCGTGGTAATCGACTCGGACTTGCGCTGGGCTCGGCACATTAAACACCTTGAAACTAAAGAGCAGCGATGGCTCCCCGCAATTCAACATCTTTCTGGCTCAGGATGAGGCTGTGATCAGCGTTCCCTGCTCGCGGTTCACGCGGCATTGCTGAGGGCCACTCTGCTTTACAGCCTTCCTATTCTGCACAGGATATCAACAACTTCATTAAATACACTTCGGTCCCTGTTTGCTCGAAGCCTTCATGGATGCCTCGGAGTTCCAAGAATGGCTGAAACACGGCAAGTACAGGCTGAAGCTGCTGAGCTCCCGATTGAGGTTCTCCGTGAACGTGAAACGGCTCGGCACTTCCTCCGTTTGCGTGCTCACATTCCCGGCCCCCGCTCCCCAGTAAAATTCGATATCGCCCTGAAAGCGTCTTCTATCCAGTAGCGCAGAGGACACGCCAGACTCTCACTGGCTTCATAACTAAGGACACTATACCGCCGGAAGCCCCCTGGTCTCTACCGGTACCGATGAGGTGAGGGTGAGTGAGTCCAGACAAGGCTGAATGTTCCTCACGAGGACAGTCGTCGTGAGGCCATGAATACCTGAATACGTGAGGGTACAACGTATTCGTGAGGAGCCTCACGGATGAGGCCGTGAGTCCCTTTGTGAGGATCCTCACGGATGGGGCCGTGAGGCCTTTCGTGAGGAACCTCACAGGTGAGGCCCTTCATGATGAGCTCACGAATGAGTCCCTTCGTGAGGCCTTTCATGAGGAACCTCACCGGTGAGGCCCTTCGTGAGGGAGCTCACGAATGAGGCTGTGAGGTCTATCATGAGGGGCCTCACGGATGAGGTGATGGGTCCGGGCTCCTCTTTGCTGATGCGAAACGCTAACGTTAAACCTCACTGTGACAGTGACAACTGTTACCAAATTTATCCAAGCACAGCACGAAACCCTATAAACAGTTTAATGCCGCGCAGTATCATTAGTACCAACTACCGGCGCAGTTGTAGTGCCGCTGGACAACGACGAGGATGGCCACGCGCCTGGAGCACCCGCTTCTCAGTTCCACCGGCGCGGCCATGGAGATAGGCCACCGTCATCGCCTCTCCGTGGCATACCATCATCGCCGGTCGGGGCTCATGTAGTGGAAGACCATCGTCCTCTACACAGTAGTCCAAGGCCTGCTGGTGACTTGAAGACACATCAAGCCATGAGGGTATTCAGGCGAGGGCTCGTGAGGATGACGGGTCGTGAGGCCATGAGGGTCCTCATGAGGAGGAGGTACGTGAGGCCATGAGGGCCCTCATGAGGTGAGGGCACGTGAGGATGAGGACTCGTGAGGCCATGTGGATCCTCATTAGGCGAAAGTACGTGAGGTGCCGTGAGGACATGAGGGCCCTCATGAGGTGAGGACACGTGAAGATGAGGACCCTCATGAGGTGAAGGCATGTGAGTATGAGGCCTCTCGGGATCCCGATGCCCTGAGGTGAGGTTTGTGAGGGCAATATTTAAAATGGAATGTGAGGGTGAGGGCGACTAAGGTTTAGTTACTGATGAGGAAAATTTGGTGAGGGTGAGTGAGGCCAATAAAGTCTGTGCTTCGTGAGGTGAGGATGAGCCAGGCCGCAGGAAAATGCCCACCTATGCCTGGATGGGCGCATGCTGTGCAGGCTATGTCATTGTCGCGAAGTCAAGTCACGACAATAGAGGAGACAGAGGCAACAACCACTTTACTGCGTGAGTGCCGGATCTCAACTACGAATAATCGCACGAACAGTCAGCACGAGCAGGGCAGAGACAGGGCTCGTCGTTGTCAGCAGGTGCCGCTACAAGTGCCCCCCGCCTAGACCGGAGGTTGACGAAGGCAAGGCCGGAAGACGTGGCGGAAGCCGGGAAGGCCGCGCACGGCTGGGTCGTCACCGCAGATTCCCGGATGGGTACGAAGCGGGAACGGTGTGAATTTGCGGGGAGTCTGGAGCCCAATGGACGCACCGCGGAGCTGGGAGGGCAGCTTGTGGGGGTAAAGGGAGAGGGGACAGGAGCCGAGGGGTCGGTGCTGGAGAAGTGTCCAGGAATGCCGGCTTGACGCGGTCTATGGATACGACCTCGAGACGACCCGGAAATTTGAGGGTAAGGGTCTTGTCTTGCCTCGAGTGCACCAGGAAGAGGCCGTCGTAAGGAGGCTGGAGTGGACGGCGGATGTCCCCCTCCCTCGTCCCCCTCCCTTTCCGCCGACGTCTCTTCGACACCTTCCACGGACTCCACCACCCCGGTATCAAGGCCACACAGCGGCTTATCGCCGCTCGCTTCGTTTGGTCTTCCATGAACCGGGACGTCCGTCAATGGGCCCGAACATGTCTGGCTTGTCAGCGCACGGAGGTGCAGCGGCACACGGTATCAACACCCGACGCCCGTTTCCGACATATACACCTGGATCTAGTGGGACCTCTGCCCCCGTCGTCCGGCCACTCCTACCTACTCACAATCGTGGATCATTTCACGCGCTGGCCGGAGGCAATACCCATCCAGGACATGACTGCCAGCACTGTCGTCCGCGCCTTTCTGCACAGTTGGGTCGCCCGTTTTGGTGCCCCAGCAGTTATTACTACGGACCGAGGCCGACAGTTTACTTCGCGACTTTTTGCTGACGTCTGCCATTTTCTGGGAACCATCAAACCACAGCCTACCATCCCTGCGCCAATGGGATCGTAGAGCACCTCCACCGAACCCTCAAGAGCGCCCTCCGAGCCCATCCTTCTGACCAGTGGGTAGAGCGATTGCCCCTCATCATGCTGGGCATACGGTCCGCTACCCGGTCTGACTTCCCACTCTCCCCTGCCGACCTGGTCTCAGGTGCCCTACTGCGTCTGCCCGGGCAATTCTTCGATGCAGCCGGCCTCCAGCAGCCGGCCCCCGATCCTCTCAACTTCGCCATCCGTTTGCAGGCTTATTGCACGGACTTACGGCCGCCTCCCACCCGCCCTTCGTCTCGACAAGTTTTTGTCCACCCTCAACTCGCCACAGCGACTCATGTTTTCTTGCGCCATGACGCCACGCGTAAGCCGCTGCAGCCCCCTTACGACGGCCCCTTCCTCGTCTACTCCCGCCAGGGCAAGACGTTAACCATCCGCCTGCCCAACCGTCTGGAGGTTGTTTCAGTCGACCGTGTCAAGCCCGCTTTCCTCCTTCCTGACGACTCGAGCGACCCTCCGTCGCCGCATTCGCACTGCCTGAGCGCGCCTCCTCCTCGTTTGCCTGCCCACCGCGTCAGCTGAGCGTCTGGTCCACCATCGGTCCGCACTGTTCCGCGGCGACCTCTGGTTCAGCGGGGGGGCCCTTGTAGCGGCCTCCGCCGACGATGAAGAAGCGCGTGCTCCCGCCCACGCTCTCCACCCGGAGTTCATTCCATCCGCGGCCACCGGCCAATAAACATCTGCATTCCGCTATGCTCCTGGCCTATCTCTCTTAGCCGCGCTCACATCATTGTTCGATAAGCCAGTGGTTATCGAAAGACGCCGTGCCAGTTAGCGTTGGTACAGTCTCTTTTGGATGTCATATGATTTCTCCGCCTGACAGACGCCACCCGTTGACTGTGTATTCCGGTATCATTGGGCAGGTATGTAGTATATAGGAGGCTATGGTTGAGGTAACATTGATGCAACACATTTACAACATCTTGTGCTGTCTAAGCATATACACCTTCCTAAGTGTAACGTATTTAACATGTTGCTCATCAGGAAATACATAACTCAGGAGTCTGAATACCTAAAACTAATACCATAAAACTAAGAAACAATCAAAGCAAAACCGTGTTACTTTTAAACTTCTAATGTCTGAGTTTTATGTTGTGATCTTGTCGCGCCCCGGGGGCCGCCGGCCAAGCAGGCTGGGAGGCGCCGATTTTAAAAAGAAACAAACAAACGCGGTTGGTGGATTCGAAAGATTCGATTCGCAGTTTTGGGCAATGGGATTCGGATTCGCGAATCTCGAATCCCTGCCGAGGATTCGAGGATTCGGTTGGCACATCCCTAAAAAACATGATACAGTGGCGACTTTTCTCCATTTTCCATGCTCCTTTAAGAAAAGCAAACAGCTGAGATAAGTTGCTGGTTGTTAATATGCGCTATCCGGTCAGTGGCCAGCCTATTTTCTTCGAATAAATACATTGAATGGTTCATATCTGGGGTGTGTGCAGAATTCATAAGAAAAAGAAATAATGAAAAACATTATTCGTTGTCACATCATGTGACCAAAGGTGATCTCCTTTATTAATCGTAATGCAACTCATAACAGCTCTCTAATTCACCTCAATCAATTTAATGGAGAAGTAACTGTAAAAGTACTGAGTACATTTTTTGAAGTTTTTTTTAAAAGTCAGTGTTAGTGCCGCGAAGCAACTGTTGCTATGAGCGGTGATGAGGGATTAATGCCCACACCACACCGTTTCCCCGTGCACGAACCTTTCTTCACCCTCTGTAACTGCACTCACAAAATGAAAACATTAGAACCAACTTTTTTACACACTTCAGTTATTCAGTTAATGATATCATATCAATGCATAAATAGAATTCAGCAAACCCGTAATCATGCCGACGATGTAGACAGCGTGCACGTGGTGATGAGATCCGGCTGCGTTCTTATGCAACTCCTCGGAGGTACACGATAGCTGCGGTCACATAGTTCAGTTCTCCGTTAGCTGATTTCAAAACTCGGTCTTCCAATCTAGATGTGTAGACGTCTTTGTAGCACGCAGAGATCATGTGCACCATTTCTTGAAACTCCCTCTGTGCAATCTCGTCCATATCTCCAACGAAGACCATGTCTATGCATCCAGCATGGAATGGCGACCATAACACTTCCCCACCGCCAAATAAAAGTAATATTCAGCAGTCTGCTGGGAAGTCCATGGGAGCTGTCTGTTTAGGACATGTAGGGTGCCATCCATGTGAACTTCTTGGAGCAAGGGGTCACGATTAATACAGTGGAAATCTCGTCCCACGAGTACTCCTCCACCCTGATAAAGAGAGCCGTGCGAAACGTAATTCGCGAGAAAAGGCCTGGGATTTTGTCCGGAAGGGTCATTCCCCTTCATGACAGTGCCCGGCCTCAGACGGGGAATTTGACGGTGGCAACCCTGGTCGAAATGCGCTGGGAGGTTTTGTCCTGTGATGCCCCGTACAGCCCAGATTTAGCCGCAAGCGATTACCATTTGTTTGGACCCCTTAAAGAGCACCTTGGAGGAAAGACTTTCCACACAGATGAAGCCTTCCAGAAATGTGTCCTGCAGTGGCCACGACAGCAGCCACCTGCTTTCTACGCCAATGGCATCGAAGAGTTGCCACAGCGAGGGCAGCGGTGTCTAATACTCACGGTGAGTACACTTTGGAGAACTGACGCAGTTTGGTGCTTCCCGAATTTCCCATTGTATTAAAAAGAATTACGGCAGACATCGCTGTGCAGATTGTCAGTGAAATGCGATATCATTTATGAGCTCATCGCGGGTGTTCTCTGTCGATGGACAATAGAGGTCTGTGGAGGAAGTGGCTGGCGGAATTGGCTATCAGTAGCTTGTCTATGCCCCTGACGAAGACGCAATCGATAACACTTCCTGTACGCGCTGTGGGTTTTATCGGTAAAAAGGGTACAGTGACATAGGAACCACAGCTTCAGTTCTTCCTTCGGTGTGTGTGTTTGTGGGATGGAGTTGTGTGTGTGTGCTATTTCCGAGCGATCTGCCAGCGATGTTGCTCGGGGGAATCGTTTGTCCTGGGCTCACTTCACAGCGAACTGTGCCGACACTCGTCTTAAAGCGTCTGACGAAATCCCAGGGAAAGCACCGAGACAGCATATCCGGCTCCCAGATTCGAACCCAGGTCACCTCCCAGTCTCGGCGTGAAATGCCATCGTCGCAGCAACTACGGGAGCTAAGCTTCCTTCTTCACGATGCCATGCGCGCATACCATCATGCATACCTCCATCTTCTTTGGGTTCACGTACAGCCCTGTGTCGTTGCTGATGTGTCGCGGAAGACTTTCCCGAGTCATGCAGAAAATGCTCCATCGGATACGTATGGGATGTGCGTTCACGAACTCGCAACTGTTCAAGATCGGCTCCAGGGAGGATTCCAGTTGCAGCCACTGTCATCATCCGGAAACTATCGAACATATCATGACAGAATGGCGCGCATACCATACTATGCGGGAAACTCACCTTTCACACTTCAGGGCTGGCATAGTGTCGCACGCCGCGTGCCACTGAATCATTACTGCACCGCCTTCGACTACATTTCAGCGACCTTCGACCTTTCAGCCGTCCGCTGTTGTTCAAGATCGGGAAGGTAAACTCGGCGAACTGCCTAACGTGTGATGAAGTGGAGAACACTGAACATATATATATATATTTTAATTAGCTGTTCCAGATACAGTGTCCAACGTAATGACCTCAGAGCCGCCTTGGAAAGACTGCACCACCGTCCTCTAGACTTGGGGAAGCTCCTCGGAGAATGTCCGAGGGATCTTAGACAGCGTGCGACATCTGCTTTGATGACATTTCTTGTGGACATTGCAGCGCCTCTAACTTTTTAAACTTACTGGTTTTTTATCTTCAAGTGTTTTCGAGTAGCCGGCTCTTGTGTTTTGTAGGAGCCACCATTTCCACATTTTTCTTTTCTAATTCCAATTCCAACCCCAACTACGGATGCAAGAAGTATTGCAAGGATCTTCGGAACAGATTATTCAACGATTTGAAAGCGATGGACGCATTGACAAATAAAGTGGTACGAATGCATCAAATGATATCGTGCAGTCGCGTCGCTTCGCTCTGCTCTATCTCGTCGGGCTATATGATGAAGCGACGACGGTGAGGGCGTGGCGCGGAACACGACGGTGACTGACGAAACTTTGCGTCGGACTGTAAACCAGCCTTTAGTGCATCTTTGGGCGGATTAACACTGGGTATGAGATGTCAGCCAGTGTACAACTTCCAGAATGCGCAGTGTATTTCTCCCACACCACATTGTATGGGCGACAGTCCCTTTTGGTAGCTTGGGTTCGCTGACAGTGTCTGCCATCGGTGTTGTCCCGAGGGACAATCTTCTGTAAATGCAACTTAGTGGATTCAGCTCCCGTTCGTAGACTATAACATCTTTGTTTATTTCGAGGCAAGTTCTGTCACGGGAAAATCTGGTCCATGATTCCGCAGAACTCCCCTTGTCCCAAAGCGCCGCGCTTCTACTACCTCATTACGAACGCGCTGTCACTGTCTCCCGGGGTTTGCAATCTTGGGCTGCAGATGCTAATTGGTCCGCGTTGTCGTGCCTCTGATACCAACGTTGGAGGCGCCGATTCATTGCAGGGAATGCCTTCGATTAATTTATGCTGGGTTCACCATCTTCAGATTCAACGCAACGCGTTAATGGATGCTGCACTTTCAGGATCAACGCGAATAATTACCTTGGTTGTCCCACTGACCTGTACCGCAGCAGCTACATGTAGCAGTGCCAGGAGCACGGCACATCGGAAGTCGTGATGATTTTCTTTGCCAAGCCACGTTTATCCCAAGTATCCATGTGGTTGGCGCAAGTGACGGAGTCGTCTAAAACACCTGGGGCGTTGGAGCGTGGGTTCAAGGGAGGCGGTTCAGTGCCCAAGTTCAGGGTACGAGTGCCTTATGCATTGACATCCGGCAGGTTGTCTGTATCCGGTTTTACGAGGTAGATTTCTCTAGACGTGGCGATCTTCGCTTGTATATGAGTTTCGCCTACAGCAGGTAACCTTCTTTCGAGGCAAGGGAAATAGTTTATTTGGCAAAACCTGTTCGCTCGTAACCGTCACTAGCACACTGACGAAAACCACATTCCACACCTAAGAATGTCTTTCTGTTTGCCGCTCCGAGAAAGTCTAGCTATTTTCAGATCAATCGCATGCCGCAAGTGCAAGCTGTTTAACTAACGTCATGTGGTGTTATTCTGCACTGCGTGTAGCACGCATCCTTCTAATAGTCTGTTTTCTTCCATGCATGGAGACACTTCCTAAGGTCTCAATCCTTGGAATTTAAAGGGCTCGAGAAAGGTCATCCCACGTTATCCCAGATGAACGTAAAAGACGGTTCTTTGCACCAGTGTGAACCTGCATTGAAAGTTTCGCAGCGAAAAAAGTAATAGAAGCAGAGAAAATGGGCTCCGCGAATACCGAAACTGACGCGGCTCTGACGTCACAGCGCATGCCGCCGCCAGTGGGGCAGCGTACAAGAAGTCACGTGTTTACGGCTGCCAATGGGGATGGACGCAACTCTGAGCTCTCTGATGTCGGCGCTTTACTCGGGAGTGTGTTCGAGGGCTTGTATCTCGCTAAGTGAGACACGTAGAGGAAGAACTGTTTTTTTCTTCAGGATTCTGGCGTGTAGTACAACGCGTCCATGATGTAGTGAACGACACCCGAACGCCCTTAAGCTCATCAGCCTTGTCGGATATGCCCTAGACAGACATTCATAACACGAGGGGAGGAAAATGTTTATTCAGAAAAAAGAATGGAAAGGTCAGCCAGACGGAGATCGGCTTGCTATTCCAAAAAAAAAAGGAAAAAGAGGGAAGAAAAGAAAAGGAAAAGAGAAGAAAAGAGAAGACAAAGAAGAAAAGAAAAGCGAGCACGCGAGCATAACACCAGCTTTGTCAATGAGGGAATGTCGTAGCGACGGACGGTTAATTGTGAACCGAGGTACGGCCCCTGTAGAAGCGATTTGAATGTGAAGGCCCCTGCAGGTCATGTGTAGGTAATGTCGGTTATGCAGGAGCCCTTTCTGCGCTTCCGAGCTCAGAAATTGGGGAGTGGGGAGAGCGTAGGCACCGAATTATATTATAAACTGAACTGGAAGGGGTTGTATCCTGAGTCAGTTGAGGAAAAATCTGCGGGGCTTATATGTTGTAACGTAGTAGTATAGATGACGTAATTAAACATAGAAGGACGAATACAACACAAGCATCAACGCCAACAGTATCTCATCGCATTCTACAGATACAGATACCATGTCCCATTCCACCCAGCCCTTCTACTGGGTGACGCTCTTCTTGTGCCGTTTGATAATGTCATCCAATTTTTGACCATGTGTAGGTTACTTAGTCAGATGTAGAAGTTCAGTATTGCTCCGCTTTTATCCTTAATCACCGAACTCCTCATGTAAATATCTCATCCTGAATCACCTCATCGCTCACACTTGTAGATAGCTTTTAACTGCCATACTAACTTGTTATCGTCATCCTCCTCTCTCTTATCCTGGACCATCTCATCGCCCCCCCCCCCATACCTGTAGATAGCTTTTAACTACCACACACTCTCTCTCACGTCATCTCTCCCATAATCATCTTCCACACACTCACCATAGTTTTGGCGCTCTATGGCCTTTGCTGCCTTTGTGCCATTAAACGCATAATCTCTCTCTCTCTGTGTTCTAAACTGTTCGTTCAGCCTCCGCGATTACGGTACCTTGAGGAGCGCCACTTTGTCGGCAACGACTAACGATGATGGATGAACTTGATGAACTTACATTGCCATTTCATTATTATCGTCGGCGCCACGATGATTAATCATTAAACCAATACCAGGTTCACTGCATGAGGCACCTTGATTAGCAAAGCGTGCACAAGCGAGATTTGCTTTCGACGAAGTTTGGATAATGGGACTAGCCATTCGGAATTCGTTGCATGCGAAGCGGGACAAAACGCCCCCTCAGAAACAGACTGATGATATAAGCGGGACTACGACCGCACAGGTGGGACCCGTCACGCCTAAACCGGCACGTCTGGTCAGCTTAATCATGCGTCTTTTAAAAACCATACTCACTTCGTCATTGTTGTTCCAGAAACTAAGTTCTCTTGTAGTCGCAGTCCCTTGTGCCCGATGTTTAGACGGCCTGTTCAGCAATCAACAGGCACACCTATCGTACACATTATCTATATTTTTTTAATTCCGTGTTAGCGCCGCGAAGCAACTGTGGCTATGAGCGGCGTACAGACGGAGAGAGGACAGCAGGAAGGAGAGGGGGACAGTGGGGCTAATACGCGTCCTGGGCCGACTTCAGGGGGAACTGTGCCGACATTCGTCTGGAAAGGCTTCGAAAAACCCAGGGAAAACCTCAGACAGCACAGCCGGTGACAGGATTCGAACCCATGTCACCTCCCAGACTCGGCGTGGAAAGCGGTCACCCTAACCCAGGGTGTCGAACCGAACCCGAACCCGAACCGAAAACCGTACCCGAACCGTTATTTTTGCCGGAACCGAACCCAAACCCGAACCGAAATTTTCATGACACTGTTGAACCCGAACCGGAGCAGAACCGTAAAAAATAATAGCGGTAACCGGTTCGCAACAAAAGGGTTCGGACATAAAAGAAGTCAGCATAAGAGTTCCTCTCTATCCCCGAACGAAGACGCATTGGTATCATCATCACGCGCCTATATCATGGATTTCCGAAATTTTCACCTAGCAGTCAGACGACGACGTATAGTAAGTATACTTTCAGCGTCTTTTTAACATGTTGAAGCGCAGTTGTCCTTGTGAGTGCCGCGGCTAGCGCCCCGCACGCGTTGCGGCGTCTACTCTTCAGAGACGAGGTGCCACGCCTACGAATGAAACAGGAATGGAGTAGGCCAGTTATGTAGCTCTACAGGACGAATATGTGATCAAATAAGCGCCCAAGATTTCCCTTTACATGTGAGCAGTACAAATTAAACAAGTCAGAAACATAAGAAGTAGAGAAGGAGCGTACGCAGAACGGTGCCTGTTTGATTGGTCGTGGTTTGAAAAGTAAATGTGGTTCTGCTTATTGGTAGCGCAGTTATGTCGCGACACATTGCCTTTGTGTTGTGGATTAACTAGTACACTGCTGTGAGCTCGGACAGAGGCTTATTTTCGACATGCTTCAGTACGGTTCCAGATCGATTCACGCTGCGAAGGCAGTGTGCCGGCAAGTACTGTCGTCTATGTTACGCTGTCTATCTTATTAGGCTTCCTTTAAGTGTATCTTGCTGGCACTGTGCGTGTGAAAAAAGATATTTTGGAAACAGAAAGTAGCAGGACTACATCGCTTCAACAGCGTGGACTCTATTTGCAATAAGTGTTCATCCATTTCTCATTTCTCTCGCTAAAGGGCTACATCACCGCTAGAGACGTCAATGCAGACAACAGCAGTAAGCTATTAGCCACGCATTTCCTGACACAATCAGTTTTATGGAACATATAAAACGGAAGCGTTGAACCGGTTCGCGAACCGGTTCGAGTTTTGGCGTGGCCGAACCGGAACTGAACCGGAACGAAATCAAAACAACGCGAACCCGAACCCGAACCGAACCCGTATTTTTTGCGGTTCGACACCCTGCCCTAACCACTATGCCACGGGAGCTGGTACATTATCTAAGATTTTCGAATATTTTCACACGTGGGTTTCGTCTTGATTCCTACCCTGGTCTACAATCGTAGAAAATCCCCTGGTGGAAGCTAGCCCAGGAAGAAAGCACCATCCGACAGTCAATGTTATCAACTACACTCTTAAAAATGAACTTCACCGCATAGCACGCATTTGTTGAAAACGGGAGGCGTACGCCATTTTTGTGACACTTATGCTGTTCATAATTGTCACAGAAAAGGCGTACGCCCCCGTTTTCAACAAATCAGGGCAGATAACGATATCATTCGAGATAATGGTTGGCTAGGAGCGTGCTATGCGGTGAAGTTCATTTTTAAGAGTGTATGTGTCGTTATAAAGTAAAAAGAGTGACTTCCCTTCGACTGGCTCAAGGGTATTCCTCTTTGCTTCCCGCCCGCCTCCCACACTACCTTTTTCGCCGCCGCCTCGAACGCTTCTCTACTTGATGAAGTATGATCGAACCCTCCCTACTCAAGTGTAATGATTTCCATAACTTAAAAACCCGAGACTAGGGGACAAAAAACGACAACACAGCCAAGGTCTCAGCAAGGTCTCAAGGTCTGTTGTCGTTTTTTGTCCCCTAGTCTCGGGTTTTTAAGTTATGGATCTATATCACCAGCTCGCTTGCTACCTCTCTATCCTCTTGTGATGATTTACCATGATACTCGTTGCGCCATGGCAAGTATCATGGCAGATTATCGCCAGCTTCCACAAAAAAAAAACACAGAAAAAAAACACACATCTTGCAGTGAATAGCTTTATAAGTAAATAATACGACAAACGCGTTACACCCAGACGTAGAAAACCAGGAGGTAAACTGAAAAAAATAGCATAGGCTCTTTGGCTGCACGTTGAACATATGTTTATAAGGTTAACTGCTTTTCAATAATAACAATAATTAATTTGCGTGAGATGTGGCGCCCTCTCGAATGTTGTCTGCTACTGGCTGAAAACAAATCCACGTGAGGAGGCGCCGCGGTTTCGTTTTCGTGTCCTTCCTTCTAGCGTACTGCGTGTGTTCACTTTTTTTAGTATGAGCGCCAACCGCATGAGGCGTTTCTCCAGCGTTTATCGGGCGTTCTGCTGCGGCGTTTGCCGAGCGTCAAGCCAAGGCGTCGTGGAACAATAGGCGCGCGACGCTCCCCTCGAAGTCAGAAGGCGAATAGATAATTCAAGGTTGGACGACGGAAGAGGCGGGGACGACGCGCGCACGTGGCCAATCAGGGATTAACCTCGGGATAGGTTCATCCGGTCGCGACAATTTTCGGGAGCCCCCATAGATGGCGGTACGCGGAATCGCTCATACTGCTGTTCGGCCACGGTGTTCGGCAGAAGAACAGAAGTTTGTTGCCTATGTTAAGAACGCAATTCTTGTGTAAGTGTCCAACATACAAAACACAAGGAAAAGTGTCCAACAGCTTAATGAAGATGTCAACGGTAATGCTAAGTTCGCTCCGTCCAAATACACGAAGCGTGTACCTTGTGAATAGCGGGACCGGGATTCACAACATGGCTTCGTGAGCGTGCATTGCTGCAGTATCTTGTTCGTTACAGCGTGTTATCATTCAAAAGCACCTGTGTTTGAGATTCTTCACTTGTAATAAAGTGTTTATCAAGTTACGTAGAGTTGCTCTCCCTGAGAGATTACGGAAACGTTCGCATGAGACGCCGTCCATCCGCCGTTGTAGAAACGCTGCATGCGGTGAGCTCCCAGCGTTTTCTGCCAGCGTCGTTTGTCGCTGAGAAAAGCGCGACGCCTTGCCGCTCGCACAACGTCTCATGCGGTTGGCGCTTTAGGTCTCGAGCCCTGTTTCTGCTGCTCCTCTCTGTGCGAAGTTCGAGTGATCGTTCGATGCATGCAACATGACCCTGGAGCCCGCCGTGCCATTCCATGCCAGACCAATAAGCTGTGCACCACTGTTTTGAAGAAGAGGAAGAAGAAGATTCTTGCGCTTGGAGTTGGACGGACTAAAAATAATACTAATACTAATAATAATATTGTTGAGTGTGCAGTGCAGTCATTCTGCATTAAAGCATTCTGCGTTATCGTCCCTGGGTCCTTTCCTTACATTTATAAAGCCGGAACCCGGGAAGCATAGCCTCACTCATTGATGGAAGGATTTCAGGAAAATAACAGAGTTAGCGTAGTAATGGCACCGGCTGTTTCCAGTCAGAACGAGAGCCGCGCATACGCTCTGCATTCGCATTCAAATGGCCTATTTTGAAATGTTTAGTCCAGTATTGACCCCCGGGTATTGACCCCTTGGGATTGAGTGCATAATCAAGAAGCGTTATCCATCCACCGGTCATCATAGAGCAAACCTTTTACTTGTCTTTAAGACATAGTTTTGACGCGTTGTTTTAACAAGTAAAGCAAACAATCCCCCCCCCCAAAAAAAAAGAACAGAAAAATCAAACATAAATACCGCATGAGCTTCAATGCCGGCGCCTTCGTTGTTCTTTTCTCTTTTTTGTCAAAAATACAGCCAGAAAAGTCGAGCATCGTGCTCATTTACAAATCAGTAGCAGGAAACATACGACTCTGGAAACAATATCAGGTGAATACCGTCACGTTCCTCCTGGTTTCTTTTTTCTTTGTTGTCCTTGTATATCGGTGCTCTTGGTGTTGGTATTACTTTGCAGTCTTCTTTATTGCAACTAACTATTATTTAAGCAATTAACTATCATTTATCCATGCAATTGTCCCTTTCGCTTGCAATAAAAGTAAGTTTTCATTTCATTTTCCTACAGTTCGTATATTCTTTGGGGTTGGGGCCAATTCATATGTCGGTTCCACCTACGTTATGGTGTACACCACGTATACCGTACTTTTTTTTGTTTTCAGAAGTCGTTGGAAGATAAAGTTAAGCTAACAGCAATCTACCTAACAGCGATCATCGGGGAAACGCCACGTAGGCGCAACCATTGAGCCGGCAAATTGAACTGCAACAGATGAGCACGGTAAATATAACAACCATCTATCGGCAGAGGAGTCAGGGCTATGTCTGTTTGCGGCATTAACGGCACAGACAATGGGCAACTTGTGCGCACAAAAAGGAAAGGAGTGGCACGTGCTCCGGATGAACGGTTGAAAGGAAAGCGTTTGCAATGCGTGCGAGATGTGTGTGTGGAGTCTATCTATGGATATGCGTAGGCTGGATCCGCTGCTCCTTCTTGGCTCAGGAATCATACCAATGCCTTTCCGCGGACTCGTTACTAGGAAGACCACTTAGGAGATATGGGCAAGACACGCGTATCCCTTCGTGAGATTAACACGCTGGTAAAAAGGAAAACTTGCCCACTTTGGGCCACCACATAAAATGGCCGATGCTATTTACGCCAAACTGTGCGAATATCTGTGACCATGTACTAAATGAAGTTGGGCAGGTTGGTAACTGATACTTAAAAGCGATAAAACCCTCAGTGAGTGGACAAAAGACGGACAAATAAGGACGGCGACAACTCCACTGAACTGGCAACCATGAATTTTATTTAGGGAAACGGTGGGCGTATAAATACACTGATATTCGCTCTCCCACACTCTCCACGTAGTAGTAGAGGTACTAGAATGGTGGTATGGGGTGTCGTCGCGTTCATAAGGCTCGCGGGGAACACGTGATAGAAGTTTATTTCTACCTCTCCCGCGTGTAATTTTCTGCCTTGTTCTCTAAGGGGCCAGTTCTCACATACAGCGCTTTGCTCAACAGCGCTAGAAAACAGCGCTGTTTTTTTTTTCTTTTTTCGTGCTGCTATGAACCGCTGGAAAACGGCGCTTGTCAGAGTTGAGCCCCCGTCAACTTTTTCAGTGCTCATTTCCAGCGGTGCTTTGTGATGGCTAATCACGAGGCCGTTTTATGCATGAGGTCGCGGAAGCTGTGGAATTGTTTTGGTTTCACGTTGTTGTGATGGTGGTGTGGTGAACTGAACATCGCCATAGAATTTCCCATTTGCCCAGGTGATTGAGCCTGTGTTCCGGGTATAAAGAATAAGACATATACAAAACATAAGAAGAAACGGCGCCGCGATGTCGCCAAGGAGGTTTCGCGAGACTTGACCTGTCGAGCCGCCCGAGCGCTGTGCGTTCTGCTTTGCAAGTGAGAACACGAAGGTAGAAAACAGGGCTTGGTTTCCAGCACTGTTTTCTGGCGCTCTGAAGCGAAGCTCTGTATAATATCCTCAGCTACAACTACACCATGCTCCTCAAATAAATTTTGAATACAAGCTCTCATGGATGTATCCTCTTTCATACTCTCTCTTTCTCTCTATGTGTCTTTGTGCTTCTCTGCAATTGCGTTATAATATTGGGGCTCTAGATCACATCAGGGGGACGTTCTCATCTCAAGAACATCGCAGCTGTCCAGCATACGGGCCAAAAACAAAACAAAAAAAAAATCAAATGCGATTCTGGGAAACCTCTTTAATCATGCACAACCCCAGGAAAAACGGAAAGAGGGACCGAAGACTAATGAGAACATCAACTCCAAGACCATGTTTTCAGCAGCGTTCGATGAGAACACCTTGATGAATGGTTGCCTGGCTGCAACTGCACGCGTCCTCCTTTCATCGATCGGGCCCAGAGTCTTTGGGGAGTCTAACCGAAAATGGTAACGGTTCACCGCACGTCGGTTGCGGTTTAATGGTCGCTGAGTCCGTGCATGTGCCAATCGCTTGGACCGTCTTGCTTGCCAAGCATCGGTAAAAGGTTTTCAAAGCGTTCCAATCTTCAAACGGTGCATGCGCGCAGAACTTAAGCCGTTCTACACAAGAGACTTCGCGCTTGCGTCTGCTATCACGGAAATCCAATGCTAGTGTCTAGGGTTCCCTTGTTGTCTCCTGTGCCAGGCGTTCCGCTTAGTTTTGTGAATGCTAACCCTCTTACTTGAGAGCGTTGATAAAATGCCCAGTTTATATCAAAGTGTCGCTCCAGTGTTATACTAAAGAAAATTTTAATGCGTTAGCATTAGGAGTGTCAAAATGAAAAAAAAAGCTGTAGAGAGAGAGAGAGGAGAGAGAGATGGTGGAGCCTCATCGAGGCAGAGGTATTAGTGGACATGTAAAGGTGATATAAGAGGGTAAATGCAAATTGAGGTAAATGATGTGAAATTGAAATAGTTGAAGGTAATTAAGAGTAAGAGGTAAGAGTAATTAAAGTAAGAAAGTTGACGTTAAAGGTAATGAATGTAAGATATATGTAATTCAGAGAAAGATTAAATGAACCGCAGGTTACCGGAGGTACTTAAATGTAATTAAAGGTAATTAACGTCAATCAAAGGAAAATTGAGAGTAATTAAAGCAAGTAAGTGTAATTAAAGGAAATTAAATGAAATTCTATGTTATCTTCGGTAATTAAGGGGTAATTGAAAGTAACTGAGGCTAATTAAAGGTTAATTAAATGAATTTAATACCTCATGTAACCTGCTGTTACCCCCGGTAGTTAGAATGTAATGACAGGGTTGTTGAAAGTAATTGTGGCTAATTAAAGGCTAATTAAATGGACTTACATCTCAATTAAAAGTGTCGAACCGGTTAGACCGGAAGTAGAGAACCGGAAGTCGAGTTTGACTGGAAGTGGATACCGGAAATCAAGTATAGACGGGAAGTGGACAACCGGAAGTTGGGCTTAGATCGGAAGTCAAGTATAGACGGGAAAAGGCGCTTAATGCTAACGCATTTCTCTCGCATTTACCGCTAAATCGCCACTGAGTTTTTGTTTTGCGCGTGTGTGGGGTGGGGGGGAGAGTTATGATTCCGTTACTTCATGTGCGTTTAGTCACCCCCTCGTGAAAAGAGCGCATCGTGGAACGAGAGGACGTCGTGACGTAACATGGTCCCCGGCACGTGACTCACGACGTACAGCTTCACAGCTCAAGCAAAAATAAGCCGCTCATGAGCTTAGAAGAAAAAAAGGCACGGGGCCTTTTCCACGTTACGCGAGGATCGTGTCAGCTGTCCGCGGCTGCTTTCTCCAACTGTTTTTCTTTTTTTTTTTAATCCGATTGAGCACTTAATATAAAAAATTATGCGCATGGTGTCTCCTGGTGGACAGCTTGACAGATGAGGCAGGGTTTCAAGCCATGTTGAATGTCACCTCATTGCTCCTTTACGGATCTAGGCTCTCCAATACTCCTCCTTTGCATCTGTCGATATCTGTACACAGCTCATAGGCACAGTTGCTTCGCCAGAGTATCATGGAATTGAAAAAGTGACAGGTACTGCAAGCGACCACGGTTTATACTAACTGGGCCAACGTCCCCTTCCAAACCAACGACACCTTCCAAGCCAACGACCCTTTCAAAGCATCGCTGATGAGTAGGGCACGGAAGTTCATGCAAACTGCACATCTTTAGAATGCGTTCTAATGGGTGTCCTGAAGTTCCTTTACACCCCCAAGAACACACATGGTCCTCAGAATGTCCCCAAAGTGTCATCGTGTCCTCAACATTCGATGCAAAATCCCCAGAAGGTCCTGAGGATGACTATCGTGGATTGTTCCTGAAGAGCCATTCAGGTACGTCCTGAGCACGTCCCTGTGGGTAGCTAGCGGGATGATAAATATTACTTTGTTCAGTTTACCTGCGAAGACCCCAATATAACCTGAAGGACTCGAAGACCCAAATATAAGACTTCCCTTCAGCCAGGGGAAGAGGACGAGAAGATGGAAAAATCGTATATTCACACGAGAGACATTCCCCAGAATACCCCAGCGGAAGACGTGATAAACGTCATAGCTTTCTGCTGTCATATCGCGAGCGCTCAACATCGTGTATTCACGACAGGAACCAAATATCACATCGTAAACTTCAGCGGTAAAGCGAGTAAGTTGATACGAAGCATATTGGCGAGAACAAACTGTGAGTTTGATGATAATAGACGAAAAGGACGTCATAACCACGTACCATCTTTTCGTATTCATTTATTCGGGAGAAATTGCTGAACCGCTTCTCCAGGTGGTGCTTCTATCAGTGAAATAGACCTTTTTTTAGAAACCCAAGCGCCACCTGTGGCACGCAAGGGCTCATGGGAAATCAGACCGTCTCAGGGCATTACCAGACGGCCAGAGGCGGAGGTAGAAGAAGAACAACAACATTCCCGGTGTGCGCAGCAGCAGCGTCATTCTGGGTAAACCGAAGCAGACGACAAAGCAGTGTCCCTCAAAGTTCCCATGCTGCTTTGCGCTGCGCCCTTCGTGGCGCACGGATCTTTTCAAAATCGTCTATTAGCAATATCGCATGATGCCCCTCTTCTGAAAGCACAACGGTGTACACAATGTAAATATGTTTGGTGCCAAAAGACGAAATAAAATTTCAAGGGGTTCTTGCTATAGAATTTCCTTCTGTACAGTGCAATATTACAAACGTGAGTCGCGTTTAGTTCCATTATAAACGGTTGCCTGCACATGCGTGTTATATCTGATGCAAGTAAATGTGATGACGTGCCCCTGTTACAGCATACGCAAAACATGCTATTCTGAGGGGTTATAGTTCACGACACAGCAACAGTATACTGCACAATGCCTTACAACGGGCAAGTTGTGCTCTGTTTGTGTGTAGTTGACCTTGTATCGGAGTCACGTTCAATTGTAATAGTTCAATCCGGTTTAGAATGCTAGTTGCGGGTTTGCCATCGTTGATACAAACGTAAGTTTCTTTAGTTCTCAAGTCTATGGTCGACCTGGGAGCGGCTCGTCCGTTGTTGGACACGGCATCTCGTAATATTTGTTCGTTCTACTTTCTTCTGCAAATAACACTTCTTAAACAGAAGAGCATTACAACGGAATTTCATTCTTTGTTGTCGTACACGGCTATGATCTATAAACTAACCACTGCTTCAAAAGATACGCTGCACCGCAAACACAAAAACAAAACAAAGAAAACATAAAAATGCATGACCTGCGTAATATTTAATGCATCGTTTAAAAGCGTAGGCGACTAATGCTGGCCTTGAAGTATATGAAGCGCTTGTATCGTGCCTGGGGGAAACAAATTTCAAGCCATAACCAAAGAAGAACATCGGTTATTCCCCGTAAACACTTCTGCACAATGCGGCATAAAGTTTCCTGAATTCGTGTCGTCCACTGTTCTCCTTTCACTGTACGAGTTCAGTGAGTGCTACAGCAATGCTATATGCATCATTGATGCCGTGCGCAGTCTAATAGTGTGATCCAAGAGAAATACTCTTTAAATTAAATATGCGCCTGTATCTTTATCCTCAGCGTAAGGTTCGAGATAGGGCGCATGACTCTTACTGCTGCAAGACACAGAGAAGACAAAGTGAAAAATAAGCCCCGTACAGAGGTACGTCATTTACGGGGAACAACTCCTTGTTTTCCCGCAGAATAGGGAATGGGGGAATGGGAATGCGTTAACCGTTCTTTCTTTCGTTTTTTTTTTCTTTTCTAACATTCGTTCTAAATCTGATGATGTCACTGAAGGTGTTCGCCCGCTATTGTACCAGGCTGATACACCTGGGGCGTACATCTCATTTGCACGTGAACAGTTCGACATGCTCCATTAGAAAAGTGCTTGGTGTGAACAAAATATTTGAAGCGAATTACGGCTAGCAAAATACGGCTTTCCAAAGACGTCGAAATAAACTTTACGATTTGGTTACTTGCCGTTTCTCCAAATGGAATTCCCTCCTTTGACGACCTGTGCACGTCTTGCCATTGGTATGCCACGCGGCGCGTTCCTAAAAAGACCCTCTTCTGGCGTCATCAGCTTTTCACTATTAGGAGGTCTTGCACGATGGGTCGGGTTTCGGTTCTAATGTTGTGCTTCACAGGGGGAAAATCCTGCAAAAAATATAATGCCAGTGAGCAGAGTTTTGCGAAGGACTAGTGATTTTCCAGAGCACAGTTCAACCCTGGACTAAATAGTGAGTAGTGAGTCACACAAAATTTATAGAATTAAAATACACGTGTCAATCTAGGTGATGTTGAAGCTGTACAATGTTAAAACATTCTACAGTAAATTTCGAGAATTAGAAGTAACGATGCACAATGATGCGCGAGCAATCCGGCTCTCGTCTAGCAGCATTGCTGGCCCACAAGGTCACTTCCTGACACCAAAAGGGGGTTCGTACATTTTGCAAAGCAGACTCACAGGAGTGACACAAACCCGCCATTTTTATAACTACCCTCAAGCGGGTGCGTTTTGCAAAACCGCCATCTTGTCCTGGTTTTACGTCAAACAAAACGTCATTTTGAGGTCAGATGACTTTGTTTACATGTCGTTTTAGCGCGTGTCGACATATACCCGTCGGCATAAAGCGGAGATATTGTATCGGGCAGTGGACAACGACAACAATGGCCGCGCGCCTGAAGCACCACCGCGGTCATGGAGATACGCCACCGGCATCGCCCCTCCGTGGCATACCATCATCGCCGGTCGGAACTCATGTAGAGGAACACCACCTCGTCCACACTATCCCACCTTACGTTCTCAGCTGGTATCGCTCCCTATGACTCCGCACCCCCTCGTTTTGACACCTTCACTCGGTCGCCGAGGTCCTAAGTCGCCGAGCCGTTTCGGCGTTCTGTCTTCCGCATTCTACATGCCATGGCACATCGTGACGTCCGCGCAACCCAACACCTCGGCATGCAACGCTTCATTTGCCCCGAGCTGAACGCAGATGTCTGTCGGTGATCGCGTTGCTGTGTGGCGTGCCAGAAGTTCAAGGTGCATAGGGACACGGTCAGAGCTATCCCACCCCTGATGCCCGTTTCCGGCACGTTCACCTCGACATCGTCAGCCCTCTACACTCTTAATTTTTTTACACCCTTTAGGGTGTAATAAGGGTGTAATCCCAAAGTGCGATAACTCACTCCCTTTAGGGTGTAATATAACACCCTTTTCAACCGACTACAACCTCAAAAAAGGGTGTAATTTGATACTTCAAAAACACCCTTTAGGGTGTAATCCAAAAGTGCTATAACTCACTCCCTTTAGGGTGTAATTTAACACCCCTGGTAATATTACACCCTTCAAAAAGGTGTTGTCAAGTAATACATGTGCTACTTGAGAGATAGATGCTATAGTTCTCACAAATGCCAGCAGCCAGAAACTGTGAATCTATGTACATGTACGCAGTCCAATAAATGAGGAGTATACATAATTATAATACTCATACATAATTCAGTATATCAAAGTGTGCCAAAGCTTAATGTGCCCTCAAGGAGCAGCGAAAGAGCGAGCAAGGAACAGCGGCTTTTTCGCTTCACAGGTTTTCTTGAATGCTCTGAAAAAAAAAGTCATATTGAGCTGGACATGTACTGCTGGAGACATACTGTCTGTCATTTGGGTTTCATGGTTTCGCTGCTTGCTGCGGCATGCTGCAGGCAGTGAGTAATAAACTGGCACAGCAGATTTTTCCCGACCTGCCTGCTGGTTACTGCTTGCAACGACTCTTCACAGAAGCTGCAGAATGCTGTGAAAGCCCGAAACCCAAACTTCAGACAAGTACGTCTCAAATAGGTACAATGTACATTCTAAACCCATTGACGGATAGGTGCCGCCTGATCAACTGGTACATTTCACAAAAAGTGCACCAGATGACTTCAAGAGGAAGCCTGCGAAAGCTGTAGGTGCCCTGTGCCCCCTGAGACAACTGGTACGACATCGCTGCTGACGTCGGGAGCCACAGTGCACCGGCCGTAATGAAGGAATACTTGTACCAACTAATACGCGAGACACATTATGCCTTTCAAGTTCTCTAACAGAAAATGATCTCCAGGCTTCGGGGAAAAAAGAAAAAAGAAGAAGAAAATAGGGGAAAAAATCCACCAAGGACATTGAACTTGAAACACCAAATTTTATTGGCGTGCACATACCTTTAAATTTCATCCAGTACATCATCGTTGGCTGAATGGAAAGCATACACGGTTCACAAATCCCAACACACACATATGAAGCACACGTTGCATGGACACAACCCCTCCGATGCACCAGGCTGGCACTGCAAAGCTCAACCAAGGCCATCCTTAGTGACGAACACGACAGTTCCCCAAACGAAATGGCCGACGAATAATTGTCCGAGCATGTGGCACCAGATCCCTCTTCGATGTGAGAAGCAGCTGCAGTTTTGCACGCATATGCGTGACCGTTGAGACAGGACACTACCTATAAAGAAACCGAAGTGAACATCACGCTGGTATTGTTCAAACGTTAATGCTAGAATATTACAGCTTTTTGTAACTCACGTCCTTGCAGTCGATACAGTCCCACGTTCACCTGTAACGAAAGAATACAATTAGCCTCTCTTGTAATATAAATCGTCGCTTCACCGATGTAGCCGATCCACTCCTGCCGCCATTTGCAATGTGTCCATCGTCTGCAACAGAACGATTGTTAAACACAAGTAAAACGCAGGCGTCGTACGTTGCATCACAGCCAAGTTGACTTACCTTAAGCAGACATTAAACTTGTAATTAGAAAGCAAGGTTGTCGTCCTTTCAAAGGCGAGGTTGCAGCGCACAGGCACGAACGCAGCGACGAATGCACTGCGGTAGAATACGCGGTGCCACGTCACTCCTCACGGGCGGAGCGCGGAACAACGTAGTACGCTCCAGCGAAGGCACACATATTCAGCCGGCACACGGATTATTCGACAAGCACACGAGTATACGGCTCAGGAGGCACACATATTATTCAGCGGGGCACACATATTTGTCGATAGGGATCGTTGAGCTTGCTATTTGATAGCTGCTACGGCTGCTTCCAGACGGATACGGCTGTGTACCGGCTGTACTTTCTGAGGGAACTTTTTTAACCGGCACATGTTCGTCACAGGATTTAGAGTATAGACTAAACATTTCTGCTGAAGTGCCCTATTGTATGCATCTGTAGGTAACATGAAGCATATCATTGTGCTTTCAACAGAAATACAGTTCATGTAAAAGCTCCATGCCCGGTACACCCATTTTACGCCTCTTTTACACCCGAGCTCAGTGGACGTTGTAAATAAGGTGTTACGTTATTACTACACCCATTTAACACCCCTCATCCCAGCATGTTTCTTCGAGCTGGTGTAATTTGGGAGTAAAAATTAGTTTACACCCCAGTTACACCCGGATTACACCCTAAAGGGTGTTATAAATTTAAGAGTGTACCGCCTTCATCCGGTCGCTCCTACCTCTTCACCTGTGTTGATCGCTTCACTCGCTGGGCCGAGGTGGCTCCCATCACGGACATCACCGCCGATACAGTGTGCAAGACATTCTTCTCGACCCGGGTTGCCAGGTTCGAGGCTCCAGCTGCTATCACGACTGACCGGGGGCGACAATTCACATACCAAGCTTTTCAACGACTGTGTAGCTTCCTTGGTTCCCGGCCTTTCTACACTACCGCGTGCCACCCTTTCGCCAATGGAGTGGTGAAGCGACTACATCGTCAGCTCAAGGTTGCACTACGTGCCACGGAAGACCCGACGCGTTGGACCGATGACTTTCCACTCGTTCTCCTCGGTCTCCGAACGGCGCTCAAGATCGACTGCGGTTGTTCTACGGCGGAGCTTGTTTATGGTACGCCCTTACGCGTACCAGGCGAATTCTTCGAGCCTACCAATCCCACTGACCCCGTTCCCGACTCGGTGACCTTCGCCGTGCTCCTGAGTGAGTTTTGCCGTGCCCTGAGACCTCCTGCACCCCGCTTGTCACATTCTCGTTCAGTCTTCGTGGATCCCGTCCTCTCTACCTCAACTGATATCTTCGTACGTCATGACGTCCCCCGAAAACCTTTGCAACAGTCCTACGACGGTCCTTATCTCGTTCGTGACGGTCAGCCAAAATACTACAAGCTTCGCCTGCACGGCCGGGACGAAACTGTGTCCCTTGACCGACTCAAGCCGGCCCACCTTGATTCACCTTCGCCGCCGGACCCGTCTCCCATATCCGGATTTGTACAAGCACAATCAGCTCCCGACGCGCCAATCCTACCGTCATTGTCCCGACGTCGTGTCCAATGGTCCCAGGACTTGTGTCAGACGCATCTCTACCGCCCCCTGACCGCTCCGCGCTCACTTTCTAAGGGGGGGGGGGGGGGTACTGTAGTGCGCCGAGGAAGACGAGGGGCTCGTCTGGTGCCTACGCCGTGATTTGGGTATCGCGCGCTTTGCTCCCGGCGAACAGCTTTGTTTCTACTACGGCCAAGCGGTCGTCCGGAATAAATGCTCGTTACTAAGATGAACGTATTTTGGCAGCGTAAACTGTACGGAGCTTCTTATGCGACATGGTAACCCACATCTCCCTAGCTTAAGCACATCGCATCCGCTCAGTGCGTCTTAAGGGGGGTCGTCGTCATATCCTTGGAAGTGGTCAACAGTAAGAGGTCTCATGTACAAAACGGCGCGTTTTACTGCAAGATTATACCGTGTTGGAAGGACGTCCAAAACAGCGCACAGAAACAGCAAACGCCTTTATTTACAAACGGTTTGGCTGCCGATAACGGGCGCGGCTATCTTTTAAGGTCACATGTGCGTTGACGTTCGCTGTGACGTGTGACCAGGACCTGTCCAGAATTGCGTTCGCTCAGCACGCTTTCGTCTATGGAGCAATACATCGGAGGGCACCCCTATGAGCAGACTGGATAGATGCGAACTGGAAAGCCGTTGTAATGCTGCTAGTAGACGGCGCTCCCTCCACAGCACAATGTCACATTATATTTGTAGAAAGCACGGGGCGTACGCCTTTTTGTGACAGTTACCTTGTATTCACACGAGCGACATTCCGCAGAACGCTACAGCGGAAGACGCGAAAAACATCGTAGCTTTTTGCTAACAAAATAGCGTATTTGCGGGATAGCTGGTGGATGAACTTCAGCATGTAAAAGCCTGAGTCTGGGCACACACAGGGACGGTACACAACAGACGACCCAAACAAGACGTGTGTTGTCGTCTACTTTCATTATGTGTTGATTGGTGTGTTTGATTATGTGTTGATTACGCGTTGATTGAAGTGTTTGATTATGTGTTAATTAAGTCGTCGACTTTGAATCGTGTGTTGTGTGTCGTCCCCCTGTGTGCAGAGACTCAGGCTTTTACATTATGTAGCTTTCTGCTGTCACGTGATTGCGAGTGCTCAATGTCATGTCTTCACGTACGCTGCTAACCGTGGGGAATATCCTGCGACATAGCCACAAGCTATTCCGTCGTAGACGACAGGAAAAGATGCTGACAATGTCATCTGCTAAGTGTCATCTGCGCATCTTCGGAGACGCGTCTTTCCTTCACCCCCAATGTGAGAGGGTGAAAGAGCACACTATCGCCTCTTGCGTCCTGGAAAAGGATTAAAAGAAAACAGAAAATGCAACCCAAGATAAGGGCAGTTCCGATAGCGTCACCCGATACATTTGTTTTTGTTTTGTTTCCGCAAATTAAAGCTCATCTTCGACTTATGAGGCGGCGCTGTGCTCCTTCACCCTCCCACACTGGGAGTGAAGGGAAGACGCGTCTCTGGAGGTGCGCAATGAACAAAATAAAGAAGAAAAAAAGAATTCATGATTTTTTTGCGGACGATCTATCGAACGGCTTTTTGTTCTGAAAACGGCTATGGTATCAGGTGATGACCGAAGGGCCAGATGTTCATCGGGAAAACTTCGTAGCTTTTATAATTAAAAAGTTAATTAACGATTTTTAGGTAATTAGCCATTCGACGGTTGAGCAACAGATGGCCAAGAACGTCCGCCGGCCCAGAGATGATAGAAGTGAAAACAGGATGTCTATAGTTCCTATAGTTTTTTTAATTAGAAATATGTATCGAAAAAAAGACGCCCTGTATATCACTCGCCTTGAAGTGTACAATTAATCTTCAGTAGGGAGTTAAAGGGTCTCCTGACTCCTTTCTGAGACTCCTTCCTGGCAAGAAAAGGGAGTTAAGGCACACCCTTTTTTTAAGAGTGTAGAATATTCCGAGAGAATGTCGCTCGTGTGAATACAGGGTTACCATAACATAAGCGTCACGAAAAGTCGATGATGGTTCATTCGGGATGATGTTCGGGCAGGAGCGTGTTATACAGTGAAGTTCTATATTAAGAGTGTAACACCAAACGTCTCGTGTTTCTTTCAAAAATTGTTACGCAATTCACGCATCGTGCTGGAAGACGCAACGTGTCCACAACTTGTCGTTCCCCCTCCAATCATGGATGTGTGAGGCATATTACTATCCTCATATCGTTTCCAAGCCTTATCTCCAGCAAAATCCATCCTGCGAAGGGTATGTTTAGTAATGTGATCCACGACATCCCCGCTTGCCCGACAGATGTCCATCCTGTCTAGACGAAAGAAGAGAGGGGAAAAAAAAAGCCGTTGTAAATATCGATTCCGCTTGAGCCTCGCTTTTATTTTATGCCTTCGCCCAATGCTTCTCTTTGCTTCGAAAACAATGGCAGCGCAAGGAAAGTTGACGCTACCAAGATTAGTAGCAGGAAAACTTTTTTTTTTTTTGCAACCTCAGGGGTTTGCACCAACCGTTACTCCCCCTTAAAAAGACGATTCAGGTTTTGATAACATGACGACAGAAAAGGAGTTTTATTAGAACCACGTTGATTCACGCGCTACGACACCATATCATGAACGGCAGCGCCATCTGATATCAGAAAAAAAAATGTTATTTCGAATATGCAGATCGCGCAGTAGGTTTATACTAGAGTGAGTCATAAATATTAATACCCTTCTGACGTCCGATGACTACGGCACCCTCCTAGCAGGGCGAATGCACACTCTCTCGGTGTTTCTTGTGTAATTCAATAGGTATATGTTCCTCCTTCAAGAAACACAGTAGCTTGTCCGCCTGCATTGCTCTTGGTTGTGTTTATCCATCGGCAAAACGGCGAAGCAAAATCGCCTCGTTCGAAGACTTCGCTTCTGCGAGTTGGAGCTGGACCCGGACGACGCCGAAGTCATGTGAAACATGTGCCAAGCAAATGGAGGAAGCCTCGTCAGTAACGCCACGTCATAAAAGATGATTTGTTAGGGCCACGTTTGGTAGTCTCAGTCTGGGAGACAAGCCTCACCATCGTAGACCTACCAGGGCTGACTCTTGAGATCGTCCTTGATATATGTGTTGGAGGAAAATTTATTATAACGTGGTAATGCATACAAGTGTGAATAGGGCAATTAGTACAGCAAACAAACAGCAATACATACATACAGCAATACATACAGAAACTCCACAACTACAAAGAACACAAGTCAGTAAAATCAGACTATATACAGTTCATTACACGTAACATCTCCGCAAGCGACATGCAACAACAAGACAGCAGAATATTTACAACAAAACCTCTCACACAAAAGGAATAGAGAATGTACAGCAGCAAGGCATTGACCCAACAATGTGTAATAAAACCGCAACAGAACATGCAACAGCAAGCCTGAAAATATATACAGCGACACCAACAAAAGGAAATTACATTATGTACAACATTAAGGCATAAGCTAGCCCAAGTATGCGCAAAACCGCAACAGAAAGATCAGGTAATTACTACAAAATAAGGATTATAAACAGCATCTTATGAATTACAATATGTACAGTTAAGGAGGAGCGCCTTCCACGATGACACGTCCATCAATGACACGAACGGAGGGATGCGAACACCACAGCCGCTCGAAGGTGGTCTTGCCCAACGCAAACAAGTCCCGCTGCAGGGTGTTGATATATTTAAAGCAAATCGAGTGTATACTCAATGCTTCACAAACAACCGCTACTTGCCACCTGCACGCCAAGGAGACGGGGACACTTCCGAGTGGTCCGTCACGAACAGACCACTCCCTGTTTGTAAACAAATGACGTCATAGTGTTTGACAGCGCCACCATCTGGCAGAGTTGAACAACGATCCAAGCTAAGGCCGAACAAGGTAGCGCACGAAAGCCACGGTCTTGAGGGGATTAGATGGTCCCTGAAAGGGACGCGACCTTCGGTCCTACTTTTCTTTCAATAGGAGGCAGCGAACAAGTGCCCATTCGTGGAACCCAGCCCTCCACTTCTGATTTGTTTCGGTTTCTATCTGTCTACCAAAGTCATGATGACGTTTCTCGAGTCGAGGTCTATTCACATTTCCGCAAACCTTAGCAACGAGTGGGTGTGTAGACAACGCGTCTTGGTTTGACTGGCGACGCTTCACCAAACGTACCGTGCGCTATCGTGAGTAGAGTCTGGAAATTTCTGTCGTTCCCTAAAGATCCATGAAAGAGACGTTACGAAAAACGTAGCGCGTACCTACAATCGCAATGGTATAGAGGCAAACGTTCGCTCATCTCTGTAGGTCATTTACAAGACTCTGTCCAAGTTTCCCTCCCTCGACTCTGTCCACCCAAGACACCCCTACGAGGAATTCCGAACATGCTGCTACCCATTTCACCTATGCTGCCAGATCACTCCCTAGAGCCCGCATACCGGAATGTACAAGCTTCGGGATTCATCGTTCTTTTACAACCGTAAACCACATACATGGGGTAAATATGATTAAGGCAACGATGCATCGATCTCTTGCTCCCTGTGAAACCATATCCCGCGGTGTCCTTAATGGCTTGCTCTTATCTCTATGTTCAGATTACTCCAGGGATTCACATCATGCTTCTACCGCCCATCAAGAGCAGAGAAAGACATGGTGCACTGTTTCGCTTCCGTGTAGCCGAAGAAAAGTTGCTCTGGCTAATACTATAGGTTACGCAAAAAATATGACTTGCTGTACTACGGATTCCGGAAATGCCCAGTCGGCCTTGGAATCAAGGAAGGGAAACCAAACGAAACACTTTTTGTTTTTGAACATTCGGGTTATTCTCTAGTAAAAGTTTCGGCGATTACTATTCATAAATATAACCGAGTGGAGTATGCACAGTCTACAACTTTACAAAGCTTAGGACTAGATGTGTATGTGCCCAAAGCGGGGAAGCGAAATGTTTTTGTTCGAATTTTCGTTTCGATTAGGGGAAAATAGTTTACGCCCTTGAATGAAAGAGAAGAAAGAAAGAAAGAAAAGCCACATTTTCCCGTGAACCGAAACAACTGCGTTCGTTTCAAAGAACGGGGGACTGAAGAAAAGAGAAATTGCACTTATTTTTGTAACGTGGCCAAGTATTAAGAGAGTGAAGTTTCAAACTGCTGATAAAATAATCTGTTTGTTCTACGCACAAGACAGATGCATCATGTAGGTGCTGACCTACATGGTAGCGTGTCATCAAGCATTATGGGAGAAAGTGGAAGTTTTCCATCATTACGTTCACGTTATTGATCAGAATTTGCGAGATCACCTCGGGTTATCATGATTAATGCGTATCTTTCTGGATGCCTGAAAGAGGTTTGTTTGTGTGTTTGTAAGGAGAAAAAGAGGAGAAATTGGACTCGTTTCCCGACTTGTTCTGCTACTCCTAACATAAATTCTCACCCCAGCCCACCCCACGTGTATAGTGGATAATTGTGAATAGTGGACTTCTGAATAGCGAACGTGTGCATAGTGAACAGCCTGAAAGAGGTATTGGGAAAGCGGCCATTTAATTAGAAGATTCAAGGCAGGCAATGCTCAAGATGAGCTATAGAATAATAAAAGTCACTCGACTGTATACACTCTGTGCCCTGTACAGGCGTCGCCACGCTTAACCGTAGCGCGGGAGCGCGTGGCCTGCTTGCGTGCCAGCGCCGCCTCGCGTCGATGCTCGGGTGGTGACTCTAGGGTCATGGTACACGAGCGCCTCCTCTCGACGGGATGACCTTTGGGGAATCGACGTAGTATGATGGATCACCTGCTGTGTAGTGTCACCTAACGCTCTCGCACAACAGGCACACCAACCGCGCGTGTGTGTTATCTGCCATGCTTTATCTAAATGCCGGTTTGCGGAAGGGCGAGTTAAGAGGGGCACAATATTATGAAATAACTTTATGGCGTATGCAGATACTGTAGTCTCACCCATGTTTGCTCTGAGGGTTCCGTTCACTATGATATGTGTTATCACGGCAATTTTTCTTTTGTTTCACGATGCTGAGCAAAGATTTGGTAGCGTGTTTGTGTGGATGCAAATAGACGATCCTCTGTTTACAAACATGTGACGTAACGAGAAGACCAGTTCGAGGTGATACTTTGCTGTGGTGGGCAAGAAGCGGGAAAAACGCGTCGACGGATAGGCCGAAAAGGCTGATAAGGTTGATAGGTGCCCACCAGCATGCTTTGCGCTGCGGTGAAACGTAATTGATGACGTAGGGGTGCAGGTCGTCTATACTCCAAGGGCACACTGGTATCTTTGCTGGTATACTGATTTTCTTATCGCTGAAGTGACTGCAGAGTAGGTAACTGAGCAGGTGATCAGTGGGCGTGCTTGTCGAGTCCCCGTCGAGAGGGGGCATTCGTGTAGAAGGGCCTCAGAGTCTCAACACCAGCTCGCCCCAGCGTCGACGCAGGCATGCGCTGGCATGCAAGCAGGCCACGCGCTCCCGCGCTACGGTGGCGACGCCTGTACGGAGCCTCAGTGCGTTTATACCCTAAATATTCGACTAGCAGCGGGAATACCTCACTGACAGAGTTTGATAGCCGCGAGCCCAATTAAGGCCCGTCAACTGCAACAGAAGGGACCTAATCTGTATGAAAGGCGCGTCACGTGCTTAGTAATGGCGGAACATACCAATGCTCTAAGTCAGTGTTTCCCAAACTTTTGGCGGTGACGGACCCCCGGAAGCGATGAGAACCAATTCACGGACCCCCCCCCCCCCCCCCACACACACACACACCGTCACAGCCAGTGCATAACCAGCAACCTCGTCAGCTGCTGCGTGCTCTCGATACAGCTTCAGAAACGATTCCGGACTGGTTTCTTATTGTTGTTTGTATGTGTATGACGCGGACAAACGTGCATTGCAGGACTTTTCTATCAGAAATTAGAAGCTAGCCGTTGAAGCATGCTTGTAGCAATTTTGGAAGTTCTGGGTGTTTGGAAATCGGGCAGCATGTACGAGCGCGTGTTTGTGGGGACCAAAAATCCTCACTGGAATGTGAGAGACGGTCGCGGACCCCCACGGACACTCTCGCGGACCCCCAGGGGTCCGCGGACCACACTTTGGGAAACACTGCTCTAAGTAAGAGCGCTCCGGAGGAAGAAAGAAACACCTGCCGAAGCTGCATCTTGTCAGAGCGCTCCGTTCTCACCAGTCGATGATAGAGCGCGCGCTCCAGAGCCTCTAGAACGGTCGGTTGCTGCCAGTCGAAGATGCCATAAGTAACAGTGACACAATCACAAGCGGAGGGACTGGTTTTAACACGTGACACAATCACGTGTTCAAGCCAGTCCCTCCGCTGTCAGGGTCGCGGCGTCTAATATGCCAGTGGAATAACATCGATGAACACATGCGGCTGCACTGTTCAGAGTTCGATCCTACCACTGGAACGTTAGAACTTGAACATAAGGTATTCCTGGTGCAGTTGTCCACCAGCTGCCCACGGAGCTGTTCACTTGTTCCCAATGTGAACAAGAACAGGGGTGTACGTGCTGTACCAAAGCCTGCGAATTACGGCGTTGCAAGAGCTGCTTATTAGTAATGGGGCACCAACTGCCTAAAGTGGCGCAACGTCCGCTTTGGCATAGGGTCTCATACACATGGATGCCGTCGTTTCCTGTGAACCCCAAGGCAATTTGCCAGATCCCAGGTAAATCCCAACGTTTTGGTTGGGGATGGAGACACTGCCCGTAAAACCCTTTGGATGTCCGGGCAATTCGAAAGACGAGGAGGCAGAATGATACTGTTCACTAAATCAAGGCAACAGAGAGTTGTGTCCCTACCACGAACGAAGAACTCCGGTTCCTGAACACAACTGATGTCATTCGTCGGCGACAGAGAGACCCACACTGCGACGCGAAAACTGTCAGATGAAAAAGTATAGCAACTGCAAGACTCGCATTGAGCGTAGTCCCTTATCTCGTTCTTCCGATCCGCACCCGTTATCAGCCTCATGATAACTACTATCACTGTGGCGGACGGGCGTGAAAAATTACGCAGCCCGTCATGCGTTGATGCCATTCACACGGTGCCGCACACAGACAGTCTAATGATAATTACATGATTGCTACCTGTATAAAGGGTTCATCGCAACTCATCCGCTCATTAAATACCTTGCGTGGAGGCAAGCACGCTGGTGTGACGGACTTATAGGCAACGCCTGCTGCTTCTGGTATTTCAGGAAAATGTTAGCGCTTATAGACAAAACGAAACAACACACAAAAGACAAACAAACAAAACAAATAAAAGTAAGAAACTTCGAGCTTGCACGAAACCACGTTTTACTGTTGAAGCTAAGATGGTTTCTTAAATTTTAGCTTACATAAGCAGCTTTTCACGAAAGAGACATTCGAGTCGTTGGAATCTTCCCCGACAAAACTAAACCCTGCGCGACGATGCCAAAAACAGACGCTTTATGAGCTGGCAATGAGTATATATGTATGAAAATCAACGTGATACTGGCATATATACATTTCAAAATGGCTGACACACCTTAAGGGTATATCTACTCCAATTAGCCATTTCAAAATGTTAACTATGTTTAGTTTTTTTAAAAAGTTCTGTAACATGCATTGTACCTTAGTGCGCGGGTCGCGTCATGATCGTGATCATTTGATGCGATTACAAAAGGACGTGTACAAGCAAAAGCTTCGAAAATAATGGCATTTCGAGACCCGAATGGCGCATTAAACGATAGTCCCATTATATTTCGCGCCCGCGTCGCGCAGGTGTAACCGAATTTTAACCTGCAAGGATTGAATTTTGCGGGATTCCCAGCTGGCCGACTACACGCTTTGGCCTGAAGGGCGAGCAAATCTCATTGTGTAAGCTCCAAGCACAAACGTAACTTAATTTAAAAGGCGCGCAACTTTCCGGACAACCAATAAAAGCAGGCGAAGTTGCAGGCGTAACTAACAGAAGAAACCTTATAAGGTAATGGAAAGGCAGACAAAGACGTACGCGAAATCGGACCCGGGTACGACCCGAGGGTCCCCCTATGACTGCACATAGATGACCGAAACACCCTCCGCCCTTATTTCTACTAAGTACCACCAGAATCGACAGGCCGAAATGGCGTTCACGTTAGCTCTGATGTGAGCTGTACGTCCTCTACTTGTTCTCCTGGCTGGCGACGATTCTAGCGGTACCGCCGACACGGTGTTTCTCTTTTGTTTATTCTGTTTTAAAGGGCACTAAAGTGCGAAAATTCCTCCTCACAGAATTGAAGATGCCGTTACCTTTACACCAACACAAAACAAAAGGAACGGGTTTCATATGTTGCATCGTTCCTGAATTGTGAGCGGAAGAAACCGTAGTTGACGCTTTCCCTCTCGTTCTCCTTCTCAGAAAGCGCGAAAAGGCGGAGAGGCCTCTGATTGGTCTTCTTGGACGATGTCCCGCGATGATTGGACAAATCCTTCGAAAAGACCAACGAGAGCCCACTCTGCATTGTCGGCATTACTGAGAAGGATAACGAAAGGGAAAGCGCAAATTGCGGTTTTTAGACTATCCAGACGAATGACTTCACAGTTCCCCCTGAGGTCGGCACAGGACGCATACTAACCCACCCTGTCCCTCACTCCTTCCTGCTGTTCTCTCTCATTTGTCCACGTCTGTACGTCCCTCATAGTCACAGCTGATTCGCGGAGCGAACACGGAATTTTGTTTTAACGAAGAAAGTGTTCACGATAACAGTTCCGCATGATAAGCCAATCACCCTTTTTCTTTAAGTGGGCGACATCACATTTCTTCGATTTGATAACAACTAAAGGCTTTGATTCAACTTCGATTTGATAACTTTACTAAAGGCCTGTTCCGACATATAGCAGCGCGCTAATATAGCGCTACAAAACAGCGCGAGAAAACAGAGCTCACTGCTATCGGACGATTCACAGTTGCAAAGCGGCGCTGGCGCTATAACGTAGCGGAAGTTCGGTGGTCGTTTCCGTTCTCTCCCACCATGGCGCCTCCGGAGTTCGGCAGCATGCGAAACAAACAAGTTCGATCAACTGACTGAACGAAAAATTACCAGACATTCTGCATGACAGACTCGCCGGTTCCAGTGCGGTCGCCGTGCCTTCAAATGCGGAAGCAAAGAAACTCCACGACTTCCGCGACGTCATCACTGAAGGGCCTTCTCATTGGCTACACGAATGTAGTGGTTAGCGTGCTGGCCATGTCACATGGAGACTGGGAGGTATCCGGGTACGAATCTCGGTGCCGACTGTGCTGTCTGGTGTTTTTCTTGGGGTTTCCTCAGAGCCTTCCAGACATATGTCGGCACGGTTCCCTTAGAAGTCGGCCCAGGGCGCACATTCCCCCAGAACGTCGATCGTGATGTTGCCCACCTCTGTGAGGCCGACAACGGCGGGCCCTTTCACCAGCTCCACCCCCACCACCACCACTGAGCTCAACTCCGGCAAGCGCTAATTTTTAGCGGTTTGGAGCACTGCGAGGAAGAAAATATTGCGCTATTTTCTAGCGCTATATAGCAAATCGCTATATGTCGGAACAGGCCCTTATCGTATCGTTTTCGTAGGATTCCTTCTGATGTGCTAAAACTCACGTCACGCGTCACGTGGAACGTGTCACGTGCCCCTTCACGAGTGCCGCGCCACTCGTTAGACCGTTAGACGTGTAAGCGATTAAGCCCCCTGGTTTGCTGATACAAATATCATTCTGTGAAGCGATTGACCTTCAACGTGTTATGCGATAAAGTTGCAAGAGCAGTGGTCTCCTGTGAAGCGTGCTTTCACCGCGCATGCGTAGTGTATGCAGGAGAAGCGATCAAGCAGTCGTCTCTCTCGGGCCTTCTCAATGCTGTAATGAGCTCCACTCTTGTAATGTGGTACGATGACAGCGAAGCAGGTTCTTTCGCATCGATGCGCACCTCGAGAGCACAGTAATGCGCTGCAATTCAAAATGAAGAATGTCGAAGCACAGTTAGGAACTAAACTAAATGAAGATGTTTTAACTTTGGACTGCAGCCAAGGATCATGAGTAGTGGTCACGTGATTCTAAGTGTGCCTTTGATTCTTGCTTTTTCTGCCAGTATCTATGTGTTCTCATACTGTCCGCCTACGTCCTGCTATTCTGTGGCCAACCTCATTTCCTGTCGTGTGTCCGCGGTAGATCAGAATGCTATTATGGTCCTCTTGCATGCATGCATCTTTCATGTTCTTGTTCCGCATCTTCGGCATTATGTATTCCCATACGATGTGTGCATTAATAATCTGTTCTAGTTTTTGCAGCTTACGTAAGTAGCGCATCAGCACCACATGTTCTGCTGAAGAATTTGTTACGGTGTGCTCAGTCAATAGCGAGCTTTAGTAGATTGTTCTTTTCATCTCCGATACGATCCCCGCCACGGCGCAGGTCTCATGGCGCATGCGCTAGCGGAGCTTCGCTAGTGTATTGCCAGTACGAATCTCCTCGACGAATAGCGTACCGTGTTATCGGAGACGTCACGCGGGTGCGGGGCTCCGCGTGGAGAAGAAGAAGAAGACGAAGCCAACTACGCGAGGAGCAAGATGGCGGTGCAGACTCCCGTTAGCGTTTTTATGCTGCTCAAAGTGATTGCGAGTAGCCCTTCGTTGATGTAACAAAATGGATTGCAATAACAGGACTCCCCAACAGCATAGCATCGAAAGGATGTAGTTCCGTAGCCGGGCTTATGGCTTTTTCTTGAAGAAAAAAACAAACAAAAATATAAAAATAGCACCAATCGAAAGAGCGAAAAATTAGGCATCGACTCACACTGAAAAACAACCTGTAATGTTAAAAAAATGTATAAAAATCGAACTCAACAGACTCTTTCTTAACCAAAAAGTCCGCCATATTGGAAAAGCACACTGATGATCGGCGGCGGAAGAACGGAAGTCTCATACCGGAAGCGCGACAGCGCCCCCTTCTTGCCAAATCACCGGAGGCAAAAGGTGCAAAAGGCGCGAAAACCGCAGACGACAGACGCAGAAGACGCTTCTTGCACGCTTCGTACTCTCGATTCTCGAACAGTTGGACGCAGGCATTCGCTCTCTCGCCATGCCCATCAACCTGATGCAGC